>NC_082706.1:51246549-51560890 GCF_030144855.1 Hypanus sabinus
TGAGTGAAGATGATTCTCATTGTTTCTCAGGGGCTATACTGTAATACAGTACGTGGATGGCCTCCTGTTGACCTCCCCAAGCAAAGAAGCCTGTGAGCAGGACTTGCTCTGCCTTTGACATATCACAGGAGACAAGTAATTGATTAAGACTCATATTGACCAATAGTAAAAGCCCCGTAGCCTGCTTCTCATTGGGAAATTAAGCATTTCCTGGGAATGACTGGGTATTGTAGGCAATGGAGTTTAGAAACTGCAGCTATTGTTGGCTCCTCCAGAATATATCTCTTCCCAAACAACCAGATCTGTTATTCTGGACACTGGAAGCTGAGGAGACATCTGAACATATCAAAGGGACAATGATAGCTGCCTCAGATTTGGGCCTCCCAGACTAGGAATAATTTTGCTCTATCTGTTTTGACTCAGGACCATGACGGAAAGACAAAGGCTGATTTAATTTTCATTATTGATGACATAGTTTTATGTATCAATATTGGAAAAATTTGCGCAGTATATGGATGAGGTCTCTAATGGTAATAAAGGGTCAGAATGTACTGCAAAAGAGGCAGAAATTAGGCCCACCCTTGTTGTGTCAGAAACAAGCACCCCATGCAGTTGGCCCTGATGACACCTCCCACTTCGAGGTTGCACAAATATACCAGTTCACTGCTCCATTGACCGAAACGGTAAAGTGGGATAAACTCGGTTGTAAACAGCACAAGCATATATGGCTTCACACTGAGAGATGCATCATGGCCCCAGGTAAATGGGTACTGTGGATTGCCCGATGTGTTCACAAGTTCACACATGTAGGCAAGAGGGGAATGCCTGATCAAGTAAATCAAACTTGGTATGCTCCTTGAGTACCTCAAGTTGCAGAATAAATCTGTAAACAATGTATGGTGTACCTTTCAGAATCCAGGGACACTGACACAATAAACAGGGGCTCAAACCACACTGATAGATAGCATTTTGTACATTTACAGATAGACTTTATTGAATTACCTCCATGTGAAGGATATAAATGTGTACTAGTCATTACTGATGTGTGCTCATGATCCATTGAAGCATTTCCTTGATGAAAGAGACATGCAGTTACAGTAGCAAAATGTTTGTTAAAGGGAATACTCCCACAATTTGGGATCCTTTGGAAACTGTCTATCAATAATGGTAGCAATTTCACTGGTAAATTAATTAAAGGAATATGCAAATGCTTACAGGTGGATCAACATTTCTGCTGTAGCTACCATCCTCAGTCAGTGGGCCGAGGGGACAGAGTGAATGGAACAATTAAGAATAAACTTCACAAAATGTGTGAGGGAACTTGATTAAAGTGGAATAGGTGCTGCCTTTGGTTCTGATGACCATTCAAGTCACTGCTAATAGAACCATTGGCCTGTCCCCACTTGAAATTGAATAATTGAATGGGCCCTGTGTCTGTCATCTGATGCACCATGAGGAATTAAACAAATGGAGGTGCCCAACCTGGATGAGAACATATTGAATTATTGTATAGCCTTGACAAAAAGCTTCACTAAATATCATCAACAGGGAAAAGCCCAGAAAACGGTCATGGAGCTTAAAGCTACAACATTGAACACAGAGGCTGAATGGTGGTGTGGACATTTAAAAGAAAGAACTGTTTGGAATGTCAGTTTGAAGGACCAGTTCAGGTATTACCAGTCACCAACACAGCCATCATGACAAGAGGAAAGCCATATTGGATTCACACCTCTCACTGTAAGAAGGTGGCTTACAAAATAGAAAAAATAAAATCACTTAGAGACAGAATGAAGGGTTTGGATTGTCTCTTGTACTTGGCCTGACAGATGTGACTGTCATGAACACTGAAGCTGTTGGGTTTGTATGTTTGTCCAGATACTTGTCAAAATGTGTGTCCCTTTTACAAACTCCATTCAATGAAACAGAGATGAACTGTTACTTTAATTGGTCCAACGTTGGATATGTTTAGTTTCTGGTATAACGACGATTGAACTCGGAAACATAGACTCATTCCTTTCCTTTCAGTACAGCCAGAATAACACTGAGGGAAGATGGGAATATAGATTTCGAAACAACAAGAGTTTTCAGAGGATGGTATACCTCCATACAACAATAACCCCAGGGTTAAAGACTTAGTGTTGCCCCTTTGGAAGTTATCACTTGCCCAGGGAACTGGTAAAGCAGCATGGGAACTGATTAACATGGCATCAGCATTGGAAAAGGTAACAAACGAAATGGCATATACTCTTGATCAAACCCAATAAGCAAAATCTAAATTGTCAGCAAAATTGGTGGCAATCTGCACAGTAGCATTGCTAATCTCAATGGCTTTGGAATTTGTTTTATTAGAGAAAGGAGGCACGTGTGCCCTGATTGGACAAGAATGTTGCACTTGATAGATCACATCCGTGAGGTCACCAGGGAGATTAAGGAAGTGGGAGACCAGTTCCACAGTAATAATCCCACATTTGGCCAGTGGGGATGATGATGGGCTGCTGTCCTGCATTGTGGAGTGAGTATTGGTGTTAAAATATTGGCAGTCGTTCTTTTGTGATTACTGTGCAAGGTGTTAGGACCCGTAGGAAGAGAATATTAGAAAATGGTTTCCTGGTGGTGCAGACAAGGAAATAGGGATTTTGCTTTACTAAAGCTCTGAGACTGTATCATTATATGAATGTCTGAAATCACTTTGATTACTGTATTTGAAAGCAGCAGCTTATGAAATTATGAGGTCATCTAACGACAAAAAGGGAATATAGAAATATATTCAAAATGCTGAGATTTTTTAAGTATTTAATTTTAATTCTTAATGAGACAGAATAGAACCTGTATAATACCAGAGGGCTTTTCTATAAGATAAGTTTGTATGTGACATTTGATATGTTACTGTTGGTCTGTTTGAACCCGGTTGAGAAAGGTAAAGCTTTAGGTCTTGTGGGAACAATCAGTCACTCTGTGAGGAGGCTGGCGGGAGCCTGCAAGGAAAGAATTTGAGAGCTTTCTGAAGACCTTGTCCATTCACTCGGTGTTCTGAGCTGTTTTTGAGAAAGTGCAAGCCCGTTCTAGGCTGGATAATGAGCACAAATGAGGAAATGTGTGGTACACCCAGTCCAAACCCATTGTATTACGACCTGGGGAAGTTGCTAGAGTGATGGGAAACCCCTAATTTTCCAGAATGCCTGATGCCAAGGCCCTCCTGCTGGATGCTCCAGAAGACCACGAAGAGGAGTCATGCTTACCTGCTGTGGTATTGGTCAGGCCTGAATAGCACAAATCATTGGCTGTACAAGTAAACAGGATGACAGTGATTGTCAGGAATACCTCGGGGAGAGAGGGCACCCTCAGACAGGGGATGCTGATTGCACATCTTTTTCCAGTGACTGTAATGTTTAGTTTTCCAGTGAGAAAACCAGAAGACAGACCAGCTCCTGGATCAGGAGCTGAATCACCAAGTCATTCAGCGTTTGTATTTGGTATTTGGTATTTGGGGGTTGGAAAAAGAGACTGATGGAGAAGGTGTTAAAGTTGGAGTATGTCATTTCTACTGATGAATTTGATGTGTGTTTCTCCAAGAGTACTTGCCACACCATCCAAGTGACAGAGGACACCCCTTTCAGTGAAAGGTCTTGACAATTAGCAGCAGCAGAGGTGGAGGATGTTTGGCAGCATCTGCTGAAACTGAAGGAAGCTCAGATTATCACTGAGTCACAGAGCCCCTGTGTATCACCCGTAGTGGTGGTGGTGAAGAAGAATGGGAAGTTACAAATGTGTGTTGACTATCAGACTCTGAACAGGCATACAGTCCCCGACCAGTATACGGTTCCGAGGATCGGGGATGCACTGGCCTGCTTGAGTAGAGTGAAGTGGTTCAGTGTACTGGCCATAAGGAGTGGGTATCATCAGATACCCTGAGTGAAGCTGACAAGAAGAATATGGCATTCATTTGTCCACTTGGATTCTTTCAGTTTGAAAGAATGCCCCAGGGCATATCAGGAGTACCAGCTACCTTCCAGTATGTCATGGAGAAGACTGTTGGGGACATGAGCTTGCTTGAGGTACTGGTGTACCTGGATGATTTCATAATGTTCAGGTCCACCCTGGAAGAGCCTGAAATAAGGCTAACAACAATTTATTCACCTGTATCCTAACCTCGGTGAAATTGGATGCCACAGGCCACTGTTGGTTGGCAGCATTGTCTGCCTTTGATTTCAGCCTGAACGGGGAGCCGGAACACCGAAGTGGATGCATTGTCCTGATGTGAGCGTAAAGGGCTGGAAATGGACGGGAACTGGGAAAGTGTTCCTGCATCTGGAATTAAAGCAATGTGCCAATTCTCTGCTGTTGGAAAATCAGAGGCAGGCGATTACAGCATAGAGCTGTGGATCATCTGGCAGTTTCTGCTTGCACCATTTCACAAGTTTACTGCAACTTGACCACTCTGAATATGAAGCAGTTGCCAGCGTTGAGTCCTGGGTCAGTGGCCGTCACTCAGCGAGATGACCTTTGTATAGGTTCTGTTTGGTCAGCATTTGCAAAAGGGGATATGGGCCAAGTTGAAAAGATGAATCACCCTGCCATTTCTCTACTCCGGACAGAATGGAACAAACTGGCTTTGAGGAAGCTGGTTCTATACCTGGTCATGTCTCCTTCAGACAGGCTTCACCATTCCCAGCTGATTCTGCCTGAGAAGTATCGAGGATTGTGTTGAAGTCACTTCATGATGATTCAGGGCATTTGGGGTTTGGCAAGATCCATGGATTGGTCAGAGATCAATGAATGAAGCCTGAGGTCAAAGAGTACTGTAATTTGTGCATTCGATGTATTCAGAGGAAGACACTTCCTATGAGGGTCACTCCCTTGTCACATTTACAGAGTGCAGACCACTTGATCTGGTGTGTTTGTATTTCCTCTCCATAGAGCCTGATCCCAGCAACACAGCGAATGTCTTTGTTATCACTGATCACTACACCAGATATGCTCAACCTTCCCTACAAAGGATCAGAGAACATCCACCATGGCCAAAATGCGATGGGAGAAATGTTTTGTTCATTTATGGCCTTCCAAGATAGATACACAGTGATCAGGGAAGCCATTTGGAGAGTAGGCTCATACATTAGTTACTGGGCATACTTGGAGTTGATAAGTCGATGACCACGCCTTATCACCCCTGGGGTGATCCCCAGCCTGAGAAGTTCAACCTGGCATTACTGGACATGCTCAGAACCCTGGTGTCAACAAGAGGAACAAATGGAGTCAGAATACAGATTCACAGGGTGAGGAAATGGGGGTGTGGTATATGTTACCTTATGCAAACTACCCAATAACTAATGAAGAGATTCCTCAACATCCCCATGCGAACTCAAATGTAATGGGGTGGATACTATGTATTCATGTAGCAGAGGATAGTCAGACTTGCAGTTTGTAAATGAAGGGAAACTGGGCTCCAAAGGAATTGAGGATGAAGCTGAGCTGAGTTAGTGACAGGGGGATCTGAGTTGTGGAAGTCTCTACCACTTACAAATGGATTGGAGGTCATGACATTACAAAATTCCTTTGAGAACAGTGTTATTAATTTTGGGTTGGTAAATTTCCAAGTCATGAAGACATGGCTATTTCTGGTGGGAGGAGAGTGTACAACCCCTGGTTAAAATTGTACTGCTAATGTTGTAGGGTATTTCATTTCATGGTTTTCTGAAGTGGGAGATGGAGAGAAGGAAAGCTCGAGAGAACCGGCTATGGGATTCGATCCAGCAGGAATAAGCGACTCAATGCAACAGGAATGCACAATGTGATGGATTCCAACAGTGGGAATTCTGCTGGTGATTGGTGACTAGGAGTTGGCGCCATGAGTACATGGGACACATCCAGCTTTTGGAAGATTTGAGCTCTAACCTTGTGCACGTTTGACTGCTTTAAATATAATGGACCTTCTTATTTTTTTCCTTTGTTCCTTTTTTCTTTAATAGTAGCTTGGTTAAGTTAACATTCATCAATATACTTTCTTTTTTATATAGATATTTTTATTGAAGCAAAAAAAACATATTTTTATAAACATATACACATAAGAAAAACAAACAAACAAAAACAGACAAAATACTCCCCCCTCCATCCACAACCCTGGTATGGTAAAAATTTCTTCCTCGTTCAAAATTGAAATATAACAAAAATAATATTCGATCAAGTAAGGTATGAGGTCCTAATGTGTATTAGTAAAGTGTATATTACTACACTAAGCAGATAGTAGGAGCACGGGAAGACAGGTATCCATACTAATTCAGTAGCCGAGGAGATGTAATAATGGTAATAAGGCCAAAAAGGAGCCCCATATCTTTTCATATGTTGCTGGATTCCTCCTCACACTGTACAAGATCTGTTCAGATTTGCTGCAGGATATTAATTTGTTTAACCACTGCCTCTGTGTGGGAGGAAATTCAGATTTCCAGTTTTGTAGGATACACTTTTTTCCAGCTGTATCTGCAAGCAAATGAAGTATTTTTTATTGTAATTCACATTCAGACCTTGTAGATCCCCCAGAATCCAGACCCTAGGATCAACTGAAATTTCATTTTTTATAATATCTGAGGTTATTCTAACAATATATTTCCAAATGTCTTCCAGATAAGAGCAATTCCAAAGCATATGAAGTAAGTCTCCATCACAAGATTTACATCTCTGACAATTAGGAGAGGTGTTATGGTATATTTTGTGCAGTCTACGTGGGATGTATTAGGTCCTGGTAAAGATATTAAACTGTATTTGTCTATGTTTAGTTGAAATTAACACAGTTTGAGACATTTGAAGGATATTTCAACAATCAGCATCATTGTAATTGCATTCAAGATCTGATTTCCACTTTTTTTAATATCACTCAGTATAGATTGGCAAGTTACTGTTGCAAACATTGTACAAGGGATGGTAATGACTTTTCTGGATCAGACAGGAAAATTAAGAGATCGTAGGCATAAAGGGCTAGTTTGTGTTCATTTGAGCCAAATTTAATGCCGGTAATGGTGGAATTAGAAGGAATAGCAACAGCCAGCGACTCAATAGCTATTAAGAACAGTAGCGGAACACTTGGACAGCACTGGCGGACTCTTCTGGATAGCAGGAAGGTACCTAACTGGACTCCATTAGTTAGAATTTGAGCTTTAGGACCAGCAGAAATTGTTTTAATGTATTGAATAAATCTCTCTCCAAAATTCATTGCTTTAAAAGTTTGCAAAAGGAAGGTAGGTTCTATCCTGTCAAACACCTTCTCTTCATCTATTGACATTATCAACATGGGATCATTTTGCATATGAGCCTCTTCCATTATGTTATCATTAAATTACATTACATTACATTATCAGATCCATATTGATTTCTGACAAAACCTGTCTGATCAACATTAATGATTTTAGGGATAATGTCATCTATTCTTAATGCAATTAATTTTGATAAAATCTTGTATCTGAATTCAAAAGACTAAGGGGCTGATAAGAAGTACATTTTTGACGGTCTTTCTCAGGTTTTGGCAGAAATGTTATTGTAGCCATTTCCAAGAACTAGGCAGAG
This sequence comes from Hypanus sabinus, assembly GCF_030144855.1. Lineage (NCBI taxonomy): Eukaryota > Metazoa > Chordata > Chondrichthyes > Myliobatiformes > Dasyatidae > Hypanus > Hypanus sabinus. Next base: position 51,254,104 of record NC_082706.1, read on the forward strand.
TTTTATTAATCAGTGCCTCCTTAGACATATTTGTTAAAGACATTAGAAGCTTATCTGAAAAGGCTTTAAAGTATTCAATTCAAAAGCCATCTGGCCCCGGAGCTTAAATGTTCTGTAGAGACTTCATAGCACCAAGAACCTCTTCTTCAGATATTTCAGAGTCAAGACGATCTTTATCCTTGGGATCTAACTAGGCAGATTTAATGAGTTCAAGAAACATGTTGCTTTTGTATTTTCTACATCATGATCTGTCTTATATAGCATTTCATAAAACTTCCTGAATTCTTGCTTTATGTCCTGTGGGTTAATGACGGATCTGCCATTATCCGTAACAACAGATTGTATAAATCTAACGGTCTCTTCCTTTTTTATTTGCCAGGCAAGTAGCTTAGTAGTTTTGTTTCCGAATTCGTAATACTGATAGTTAGTTCTGGTCATATCTGCCTCAGCTTTACTTGTACATAAATTATTGTACTGAATACATTTTAAAGTCAGTGTATTAATTATTTTTTCACCTTTAGTAAAAGGATGTTCACATTCAAGATTTCTAAACTCTTCCTCTAGAGATACAAGAGTTTTCCTTTTTCATCTTATGTGTGGTATATGAAAGGACTTGTTCTCTCATATATGCTTTTAAATCCTCCCATATGTTAGTGTAGGATGAAAAATTTGAATTAGTTTCCATAAATAAATCAATGAGGCCATTCATAAAACTGAGAAATTCGGGATCATTAAGCATATGTGTTTTAAATCTTCAACTATAAGATGATGACTGTGTAATATCCATTCTCCAAGTCATCTTTATTGGATTATGGTCAGAGAGTATAGCTGGTAGGTAGGAGCATTCAATAACCCTGGATACCATACTTTGGGATATTAAAAACATACCAATTCTAGAATAGGAGTCGTGGCTATTTGAAAAGAAGGAAAAGTCCTTTACATTTGGATTAAGTTGATGCCAAATATCACAAAACCCCAGATCCCTCATGCCCTGATCCAGGATCGATGCTGCCCTTGAACGATTAAATGATCTTGGTGTGGATCGATCCACTGCTGGGTCTAAGACCAAATTGAAGTCACCACCAACCAGACAGTGGTCCAAAGCAGTCGTATGTTTTAATACCAAATCATTAAAATGAATGGGATTGTCTTGGTTGGGGCCATATACATTAATCAGAGTGACCCTGCTCATATTTAGTTCACAATTATCTAAAGTAGTCTTGTCCTTTTCTGTTGATATTGATTTAAAACTCAAGTTTTTATTGACGAGTATAGCTACTCCCCTTGCTTTTGTGGTAAATGAAGAATAGTAAACATGTCCAACCCAATCCCTTTTTAACTTTACATGTTCTGTGTCAGAAATGTGAGTCTCTTGTATAAACACTATATCAGTGAAATGTCTCTTTAAATATGTAAGAAATTTTTTCCTCTTAATTGGAGAATTAATCTCCCTTACGTTCAAGGAGATTATTTTAAGTTGACTGGTCATACCTTAAAGAAAAAAAAGATACCTCAGAGCATAATGATAGTGTGAGAACTGTAAGAATGAGAGTAATTAAGAAACAGAACCAGACCATATCCCCGTGTGAGACCCACCCGTTGACTAAACATCCCCGGTGGGTAGGCTATTCTCTCTAAATATGCAAGGGTTCTCAACAGTTACAGAAAAATATAGCAGCATTCAACCACATTAATTAAGAATTCTATGTTCTACAGCCTCTAACCAAGTACAGTCGATGCCGAGGAGCATGCACATAAAACTTGGCAAAGCAACTAGAACAGAACTCAGACTACAACATATAAAAATGTTTAGTAAAAGGAACACCATGAATCAAAAACATCTCAAGGCACGAGTTTGAGATTAAATGTCATCAAAAATTAAGGAGACACACTTTCCTCAGTAGCCAGGTGGGGAATTATCCATATTGAGAAACTTACTCATGTTCTCATATCGTCATAGCAATACATCCAAAGTAAAAGTCACTCAATGCATAGAGTGCTTAAGCATCACAGTAACCCGTCCATTGAGCACGGAGCAAGAGGACTATCAGTCATTATTGTCGATAACTTTCAAAAACTCCATTACTGCATCAGGAGTAACAAACCACTTGGTGACTCCCTTATGCTTAATCCAAAGTTTAGCTGGATAGTGCAGGGAATAATCAGTGCCCCTTTCCCATAGGGTCTTCATAACCTCTTTGAAGGTGTCCTTAAGGCGTTGCAATCTCGGACTACAGTCGGAAAATATGTAAATCCTGTTATTTTCATAGTGAATCACTCCTTTCTGCCTGGCCAGATGCATAATCTTCTCCTTGTTCTTGTTCTTAAAATTGAGGAGCTTTGTGATTATAGGTCTCGGTCTCCGTGAGTCATCACCACCGCTGGGGAATTTTCCCAGGCGGTGGGATCTCTCACAGGTGATGGGAGTAGGAAAGTTTTCGACGCCAAAAATTTCTGATAGGATTCATTCCAAAAATGCAGCTGCATCGCAAGCTTCAGCTTTCTGAGGGAGATTCAGTATATTAATATAGTTCCGCCTACTCCAGTTTTCCAGTCGTCCACCTTGTCTTTCAACAATTGCACCTCTTTCTCCAATTTCTCGACGTGCGTGGTGACTCCTATTATGTTGTCTTCATTGGCAAATACACGCCCCTTCATTTCTTCAACTTGGTCAGCTAATGCAGATTCTACATTAATTAGTGAGGTTTGGCAGTTAATCATTTTAGTGTCGATTTGTGTTGATAATTCTACCTCGCTTTCCCAAATGACTGTCTCAAGGGATAGCTTCCCCCCTTTTCCAGAGTCAGACACCATCTTAATAGAATACAAAGGTCTGGTTGTTCCTTCTTACCTCTAAGATTATACCTCGCCACACACCACTAGCAAGTGAGATGTGTTTTAAAAATTTTAGGAATGTGGTTTTACCAATAACATCGCAAAATAAAGATAACTATTGAGACACACTCAGGGAGCTCACACTAGCATGTCTTACCTCGTTGCTGCCTCACGTGACTTATCAGTATACTTTCTTCATAGTTGTATGCAATGTACAATCCGTTATTTCTTGCCGTGTACGATCTGCGATTTCTTGCCAACAGGCTGATTGCACAGTATTCACACAGATCAGGGCTCGGGTGGTCGAGACAGCCCAACCTCCTGGTTTTGGTGGGACCCAGGTCACACTGACCCTCGACAGGCAGAGTCTGTGAGAGGTGGTTTTCTCACCGCTGAGTCCGGTGGCCGCTGGTGAGGGGCTAACGAGCCGGATCTCCAGTACACCCGGTAAAAAGAGGTTTCATTGATATATGACATGGCTTTGAGTACTGTAACTGCAAAGTGGAGGAACTGACTTCCAAGACAGGCACAGATTTGCTTAAAAACCTATAAAAATAAACTAACTTTATAAGCTGTAAATCAGAAGCAGCCTGTCATCCATGAGGAATGGAAGTGCTTCCCCTTCCAAGTAATGAACACACCTTTGAACAGATCCACTCTGTAACTACGTTCCTCCTGTAACGAATACTGGATCCCCATGGAAATGTCTCAATTGTGCACATGAAGGTCTTTTTGCTAGGGTCTGCCTACAACCCAGATGATCAGGTTGTATCAAAAACTTCATTACCCATTGCAATTTGCCTATTGCCACAATAGGTCAACAGCAGATGCAATCTCAATGGCTTTTTGCACAGCCTTAGATCACTTGGACAATACAATCATCTAAGTGTGGACTACAGCTCAGCATTTAACACTATTTAACACCATCATTCCCACAATCCTGATTGAGAAGTTACAGCCTGGGCCTCTGAATCTCCCCCTGCAATTGGATCCTCAACTTCCTAACTGGAAGAGCACAATCTGTGCGGATTGGTGATATCTCCTCCTCGCTGACGATCAACACTGGTGCACCTCAGGGATGTGTGCTTAGCGCACTGCTTTACTATCTATATAACCATGACTGTGTTGCTAGGTATAGCTCAAGTACCATCTATAAATTTGCTCATGATAAAACCATTGTTGGTAGAATTTCAGATGGAGATAAGAGGGTGTACAGGAATGAAATAAGCAAACTAGTGGAGTGGTGTCACAACAACATTGCCTTCAACATCAGTACGACGAAGGAGCTGATTGTGGTTCTCAGAAAGATGAAAATGAAGGAACACACACCAATCCTCAGAGAGGGATCAGAAGTGGAGAGAATGAGCAGTTTCAAGTTCCTGGATGTCAAGATCTCTGAGGATCCACCTGGTCCAAATATATCGATGCGGTTATATAGAAGGCAAGACTGTGACTGTACTTCATTAGAAGTTTGAAGAGATTTGGTGGGGAGCTTTCTGACAGGCTGCATCACCCTCTAGTATGGGGGTGGGGAGGTGTCTATTGCACTGGACTGAAAAAAGCTGCAGAGAGTTTGTAAATTTAGTCGGCTCCATCTCTGGCGCAAGGCTACAAAGGACACAGGACATCTTCAAGGAGCGGTGTTTCAGAAAGGCAACATCCATTATTAAGGACCTCCAGCACCCATGGCATGCCCTTTTCTCACTGTTACCATCAGGTAGGAGGTACAGAAGCCTGAAGGCTCACACTCAGTGATTCAGGAACAGCTTCTTCTCCTCTGACATCCAATTCCTTTCTTTTTCTTTTTCAATATTTTTACTAATTTCTACATAGAAGAATACAGAGTTCAAGAAAATACATATTATAAAACAAAAGAAAGACATACTAATACCAAATACATTATATTTGAATCACATTGATAAACTCCTTACCCTATATTCATGTATATTGGATTAATTTGTATGTTGAGGTATGAATAATCTTTTATATATTAATAGGAAAGAAAATCTATACACACTACCAAAGCTGAAGCTGTTTGGTAAAGAAAAAAAAAACCTTATCAAATAGTGAAATATGCTATTAACCAGCATCTGTACTTATCCAGGAAATCAAAGGTATGGAAAATATTCCAGAAACAGTCCCCACAAATTTTGAAAATCTTGGTTAGATTTGGAAAGTTTATAACGAGTCTTTTCTAAATTTAAGGATGCCATAACATCCCATAACCACTGAGTGTGAGTAGGCGGAGCAGCATCTGCCCATTTAAGCAAGAGCGCCCTCCTGGCCATAAGTGAGATAAAAGCCAGAATGTGCAAGTCAGATGTCTTCAGAATGGTATCTTTCCCAGCAATACCAAATAAGGCGGTCAAAGGATTAAGCTTAAAATTTACTTTAAAAAGTACAGAAAAAGCTTGCAATACTTACTTCCAATATTTTTCAAGACTTGGACATGTCCAAAACATATGAATGAATGAAGCTTCTCCATTGTTACACCTACACAGTAGGGAGATATATCAATATAAAAATGAAATAGCTTATCCTTGGTCATATAAGCCTTATGGACCACTTTATATTGTAGGAGGGAATGACGATCACATAACAATGAAATATTAACCAGTTTAAAAAATTCATTCCAAGTTTCTTCAGAAATTGGAGTCGGTAAATCTTGTTCCCAAAAAATTTTGATTTTGTCTAAAGAATCATTTCTCATTCCCATCAGCATATCATAAAAATTGGATATTGAACCATTATGAAAAGGTTTCAAATTAAGAATTTAATCTAATAAGTTCTTATCAGGACTTTTAGGAAATGTATATAATTGAGATCGCAGAAAGCTCTAATTTGTAAATACCAAAGGAGTGTGTTTTTGGTAAACTATATTTAGTTGACAGTTGTTCAAACGAAGAAAGATTTCCTCCAATAAACAGATCCTGGAGACATTTAATACCCAATCTATCCCATTGTTTAAAAACTACATCAGTCACAGAGGGCTTAAAAAATAATTAAGAAAAATGGGACTAGAAAGGGAAAATCTCAATAAAACGAAGTGTTTTCTAAATTGTATCCAGATCTTCAAGGTATGTTTAACTACCACATTTTCAGTTATTTTACTTAAAGATAAAGGAAGTGAAGATCCCAAAAGAGAGATTATAGAGAATTCATTAACAGAGTTAGCTTCTAAAGAAACCCATCCTGGACAGTAATATAATATAACCAAAACATAAGATTCCGTATATTAACTGCCCAATAATAAATACTAAAATTTGGTAAATCTAAACCTCCATTCTTTTCAACTTTCTGGAGATGAACTTTTTTCAGTCGAGGATGTTAATTTTTCCATATATAAGAGGATAAAATAGAGTCAAGAGAATCAAAAAAGGATTTAGGAATAAAGACGGGTAATCCCTGGAAGAGGTATATAAATTTGGGTAAGATATTCATTTTAATGGAATTAATTCAGCCAATCAATGATTACAAAAGAGGTGACCAATTTGATAATGTTCTTTTTATATAATTTAATAAAGTAAGAAAATTTTCTTTAAATAAGTATTTATAATTCTTAGTAATTGTTACACCCAAATAAGTAAATTGGTTTCTAACAATTTTAAAAAGGGTTAGTATTAGTTGATACCAAATTATTCAAAAGAAAAAGTTCACTCTTATGTAGGTTCAATTTATATCCAGGAAACTGGATAAAACGAGAGAGTAGAGAAAGTGCAGAAGGTAACGAAGTCTCAACATTAGAAATAAAAAACAATAAGTCATCCGCATAAAGTGAAACTTTGTGGGTAGTACCATTCTGCAAAATACCAGTGATATCACTAGATTCTCGAAAGGCAATACCTAACGGTTCTAAGGCCAGGTCAAAGAGCAAAGGGCTCAAACAAAAACCTTGTATGGTACCATGTTTTAGAGAATTTGGAGAAGGAAGGCTGAGAATCGGAGCGGGAGTGCGGCGGGAGCCATTTTGATTTTTTCTTCTTCTCATCGGAGTTAAGAGAGGTGGGACTGTACAGGCGTGATGTTGGGCAGTGAAGCAGGGAAGATTTAAAAGGAACACAGCCTTAAGCAGCGGGCAGCGTTGTTTTGCAGGCGGCGGAGTGAGTCAGGAGCAGAGTGTAGGCTTAAGGGCTTGGGCTCAATGGGCAGGCGGAAATGTGCAAGGCAAGGTAGGTTTAGGTTTCAATTTTTCATGTTATTTGAGGAAAGTGGGAAGTATGAGTGTGAGGGCAGCTTGTTGTTCTCGGTGTCAGATGTGGGAGGTCCTGGTGTCTCCTAGCCTCCCGGACGTCCATATCTGCACCAGGTGAACCGAGCTGCAGCTCCTGAGGGACCGAGTTAGGGAACTGGAGGTGCAGCTCGATGACCTTCGCCTGGTCAGGGAGAGTGAGGAGTTGATAGAGAGGATTTACTGGCAGGTGGTCACACCGGGGCCACAGGAGGCAGACGTGGGTCACGGTTAGATGGGGGAAGGGGAAGAGTCAGGTACTAGAGAGTACCCCAGTGGCTGTACCCCTTGACAACAAGAACACCTGTTTGGTTACTGTTGGGGGGGGGCAGCCTACCTGGGGGAAGCAACAGTGGCCGTGCCTCTGGCACAGAGTCCGGCCCTATAGTTTAGAAGGGTAGGGAAATGAAGAGGAAGGCAGTAATAATAGGGGACTCGATAACTAGGGGGTCAGATAGGCATTTCTGTGGACGCAGTCAGGCGACCCGGATGGTAGTTTGCTTCCCTGGTGCCAGGGTCCGGGATGTTTCTGATCACATCCAAAATATCCTGAAGTGGGAGGGTGAGGAGCCAGAGGTTGTGATGCACATAGGTACCAATGACATAGGTAGGAAAAGGTAAGAGGTCCTCAAAGGAGAATATAGGGAGTTAGGAAGGGAGTTGAGAAGAAGGACCGCAAAGGTAGTAATCTCGGGATTACTGCCTGTGCCACTCGACAGTGAGAGTAGGAATGGAATGAGGTGGAGGATAAATACGTGGCTGAGGGATTGGACCAGGGGGCAGGGATTCAAGGGGGCAGGGGGAAAGGATCATTGGGGCCTCTTTTGGAGCAGGTGTGACCTGTACAAAAAAGACAGGTTGCACTTGAATCCTCGGGGGACAAATATCCTGGCGGGGAGATTTGCAAAGGCTACTGGTGAGACTTTAAATTAGAATGGTTGAGGGGTGGGAATCAAATTAAAGAGACTAGGAGAGAGGAGGTTAGTTCACAAATAGAGAAAGCTGGTAGACAGTGTGTGAGGGAGGATAGGCAGGTGACAGAGAAGGGAAGCACTCAGAACGAAGACGTAAGGGAGAAGGAAGAAAAAGATAATAAAGTTGTTTGCACCGTTAGGGATAAACAGAGAGAAAGAGATGGAGAGTTTCTTAAATGCATCTATTTTAATGCTAGGAGCATTGTAAGAAAGGTGTATGAGCTTAGATCATGGATTGATACCTGGAAGTATGTTGTTGTAGCTATTAGTGAAACATGGTTGCAGAAGGGGTATGGTTGGTAACTAAATATTTCTGTATTTCATTGTTTCATGTGTGATAGAATCAGAGGGGCAAGAGGAGGAGGTGTTGCATTGCTTGTCAGAGAAAATACTACAGCTGTGCTTTGGCAGGATAGATTAGAGGGCTTGTCTATGTAGAATTGATGTGACTTGGACACCGCAGTACATTGTACAACCACGTTTATTCACCAGACCTCCATTTTCTATAACCCTCGTTCTGACTTCATACGCACTCTGACCTACGAATACTCACACAGTACATTACATCCCCTTCTCAAGATTTTTTACAACACTGAATTGTCAAAACAATGCTTTTCAACATTGCAACAGCCATGAAACAAAAAAAATCTTAACTTCTTATACTGTATTCTACATTGTATCTTATAATACTAACAGCAGTATATTTTCTTTTACTAACATAGACTAATAAACCTTTTATTTCACACGGATCTTATAGTACGTGCAACTTTGCCTCAAACTGTGTGAGACTGTAGGTAGATCTAGTCTTTGTATCTAGCTGGAAGTTTGACTTGTCTCCCAGACCGTATGCGATAGAACTGTAACTGTTCTTGTCCTTCATCAGAGTCAGTCTCTCGAGTGACTTCTGTGTCTTTGCAGTCTGAATTTCCACCTTGGTCGGTCTGCGCTGAACCTTCACCTTCATTGCGTTGTGGGGTTTTGTCGCGCCCCTCACTCTTGGTGTCGTTTGTTTCCATGTCTGTATCTATGGAAATGTCCTGTGCATCTGTATGTGGAAACTCCCTCTCGCCTGTCTTCAGCAGATGCTTCCTGTTCCTCCTGTAGACTCTTCCACCCGGCGTGTGAACTATGAAGGATCTTGGTTGCTGATGCCTGTAAACAACCACAGCTGGCTTCCAGGGGTCTCCTCTCTGTATTCTGACATTTTCACCTGTATGCAAATCTGACAACTGTCTTGTATGTCTGTCATAGTAGCTCGTTTGCTTTATTTGCTTGTACTTTTGCTTGTCAAGTACTTGAAGATTACCTTCAGGAGTCAGTAGAGTTGTGGATGTTGGCAGTTTCGACTTCAGATGATGTCCCACCAACCGCTGTGCAGGAGACAACCCCACACCCTCAATCGGTATTCAAGCAGAGCAATGTACAGGTCACCGTTGCTGCTCTGTGCCTTCTTGAGCATGTTCTTCACAGTTTGTACAGTTCTCTCTGCTTGTCCATTAGACTGAGCGCGTCCCAGACTGGAAGTAACATGTTGAAATTCCCAGCTTTCTGAGAACCCTCTGAACTCACCACTGGCATATTGTGGACCATTGTCACCAACGACAATATCTGGAATACCATGTCTTGCGAATGTCGACTTCATTGCGGTAATGACACCTTGACTGGACGTGTCACTTAACTTGGTGATTTCCGGATATTTTGAATACTAGTCCACACAAAGCAGATATCCTGCACTATTGTAGTGAAAGAGATCTGTGCCAATCTTTTCCCATGGTCTTCCTGGTAGTGGGTGGGGAAGCAAAGGCTCTCTTGGATTGCTGTTTTTGTTTTCATTACAGACATTGAGACACAACGTCCTCTATCTGAGTTGACATACTTGGCCAATAGAGAATGTCTCTTGCTCTTTCTTTACATTTCACTATCCCCAAGTGTGACTCATGAATTCTGTTGAGCATTTCCTGTCTCATTTGGTTTGGTACGATGAGTTTTGCTGCTTTGAACATTAGTCATGATGCATAGCTGATTTCCTCTTTAAATGTCCAGTATTTCTGTATTTCTTTTGGAATATCTTTTCTTTATGTTGGTCATCCATTCATTGTAATGTCTCTTAGCATTCGCATTTCAGGATCTTCTGCAGTTGCTTTCCTGAACATGTTCAACTTCTCCTCAGAGATGGGTAGCTGAGGTGTAACCCAGTTGACCTCCAGCTCTCTTCCTAGCAACTCTTCCTTTTGCTCTTTGAGGTAAGCACGGCTCAAAGCATCAGCTATGTGCAGTTCTTTTCCTGGCTTATAGGTGACTGTGCGAGTGTACCTCTGTAGCCTGAGATGCATCCTTTGCAGCCTCATAGGAGCTTGGTGAAGTGGCTTTTTGAAGATGCTCTCAAGTGGTTTGTGATCACTCTCAACCTGGATTTCTTTGTCATATACATACTGGTGGAACTTCTCACACCCATAAACTATGGCGAGTAATTCCTTTTCGACTTGAGCATATCGACGTTGACAGTCCGTAATTGCTCATGATCCATACACCACAGGCCTCCCATCCTGCAGTATAACAGCTCCTATTCCCTCTGAACTGGCATCCACAGACATCGTCACCGGTTTATTGACATCATAGAACTTGAGTGCTGGTGCATAGGTAACCATCTGCTTCAATGTGTCAAAACTTTTCTTTTGTTTGTCTTTCCAATCCCATTCAGTGTTGCTCTCTAGTAAATTTTGAAGTGGTGCGCTGACCTCTGATAAGTTGGGAATGAATTTGGCAAGATGCTGTATTGTGCCCATGAACCTCAATAGTTCTTGCTTATCTTCAGGTGGTGGTAGCTGTGCCACAGCCCTGACCTTTCCATTATCTGGTTTTAGCCCATCAGCACTGAGAACATGACCTATGTATTTGATCTCTGTAGTTCTGATCGGACATTTACTTTTGTTCAGTTTTAGGTTGTATTCACGTGCTCTCTCCAGGAGCTTCCTCAGTCTCTGATCATGTTCCTCAATTGTGTCAACACATACCAGCAAATTATCAATGATAATGACCACTCCATCCAGGCCTTCAATCATTTGTGCCACTGACCTCTGGAATACCTCTGATGCAGAAGAAATCCCAAAGGGTAGATGCAGGAAACAATATCTCCCTATGGGCGTGTTGAAAGTGCATAATTTAGAACTTTCCTCATCCAGTTTGATCTGCCAGAAACCTTGATTTGCATCTAAAACTGAAAAGTGTTTCGCATTAGGCATGCGGAATACAACCTCTTCAACCCTAAGCAGCAGATAGTGCTCTCTTTTGATGGCTCGGTTGAGATCTTGTGGATCCATGCAAATCCTAATCTTTTTCTCTGTGACCATTGTCACCATACTATTCACCCAGTCGGTCGGTTCAATTTGTCTCGTTATGACTCCCATCTGTTCCATTCTGTGTAGCTCCTCCACTACTCGATCTCTGAGAGCTACTGGAACCTTCTTCGGAGCATGCACGACTGGTGCAACAGCTGGATCAATCTGGATATGGTGTTTTCCTGGTAAACATCCTAGTCCAGAAAACAAGTCAGCAAAGTCTTTGAGAAAGTCACTTTCTTTCTTAACATCATAGATTCGCTTCACCAGGCCTAGCTTTGTGCATGTTGCTTTGCCCAGTATTGCTGGAACATGTTGCTGTACTATCTCAAACTCTATCTTGTGTTTTTGTCCTTTGCACACATGAGTGTTTTCTTTCCCAATGGCACTGTCTTGTGGCCGAAATATGCAACAAGCTTGCAGGTGGATTTTCTCAGTCTTCCTCTGATTTCCAGTGAATTGAATGATTCTGCCAACATTACATTGCACTTGGCCCCAGTGTCAAGCTTAAATGTCACATTCCTCCTGTTTATCATCAGATCTTGAGTCCAATCATCTTCATCCTCCATCTCTGCATTGTCATTGTCAATATTTTTAATGTGTATCTCCTGTTCCACTTCAACTGTGCCAATGAACAATGAACAATGAACTGTGCCACTGTTGCCCTCATTCTGTTCCACAGCATGCAATTTCCTTGTGTGCTCTGGCGATTTGCTCATATTTGCAAAGTGTTTTTTTTTGCATAATTTGCATGTCTTACCAAAGGCTGGACATTTTCTGTATGCATGTTTATAACCACATATGTTGCAGTTAACTTCCTTTTGATCATCCTGTGGAGCTGGCTTTGTCCTACACTTGTCAGCTTTCAGTTTTTATTTTGTACACTTCAGCCTCTTCATTAGGCACTTTAACCGGACTTGATGTGATCTCGCTGGCACGGCAAACATCAATTGCCTTTTCCAATCCAAGTTCCGCCTCTCTCAATAGCCAGCCTCTCACAAGATTGTCTCATATGCCACATACAATCCTGTCGCATATAAAAAGAATCATGCAGCTGTCCGAACTTAGTTTTTTTGCTTTGTTCTTCAAATCTGTTACATAGGCATCTATGGTCTCTGTTGGTCCTTGAGCCCTCGTGAAAAACATGTTGGATGTACGGTAGGTTTTTTCTCGGTTCGCAGTAATCTTGAAACTTTTTCTTCAACACTTCAATTTTATCTTACTCATCATCTTGGAAGACAAACATGTTGCAAACCTTTATTGCCTCTGCCCCCACCACAGGCAGAAATGTAGCACATTGCACTTTCTCCGGCTTTTCAGCTACAGCGCTAGCGGTGCAAAACAGCTCAAACTGCTGGATCCATACTTTCCGGTTCTCAGCAAGATTACCTCGTAGGCTTAAACTTGACGGTGGCTGTAACTGAGACATCTTTTATTCCTTTTTTATTTATCCGCAAGCACTTCTGACACCATGTAGTATTGATGTGACTCGGACACCGCAGTATATTGTACAACCACGTTTATTCACCAGACCTCCATTTTCTATAACCCCCATTCTGATGTCATACGCACTCTGACCTACGAATACTCACACAGTACATTACGGTCTAGGGAGGTTATCTGGGTGGAACTGTGGAATGGGAAAGGTGTAGTAACACTTAAGCCTAATGGGGAGTGAGAATTAGAGGAGCACATTTATAGGGAGATAGCAGATATTTGTAGTGAGCAGAAGGTTGTGATTGTGGGAGATTTAAATTTTCCACGCATAGACTGGGAAGCCCATTCTGTAAAAGGGCCAGATGGTTTGGAGTTTGTAAAATGTGTGCAGCATAGTTTTTTGCAGCAGTACATAAAGGTACTGACTAGAGAAGCAGTGTTGGATCTCCTGTTAGGGAATGAGATAGGTCAGGTGATGGAGGTATGTGTTGGGGAGCACTTCGGGTCCAGTGATCACAATGCCATTAGTTTCAATATAATTATGGAGAAGGATAGGACCGGACCCAGGGGTGAGATTTTTGATTGGAGGAAGGCTAACTTTGAGGAGATGCAAAAGGATTTAGGAGTGGATTGGGACAGTTTGTTTTATGGAAGGATGTAATAGAGAAATGGAGGTCACTTAAAGGTGAAATTTTGAGGGTACAGAATCTTTATGTTCCTGTTAGATTGAAAAGAAAGGTTAAAAGTTTGAGAGAACCATGGTTTTCAAGGGATATTGGAAACTTGGTTCAGAAAAAGAGGGAGATCTACAATGAATATAGGCATGAATATAGGAGTAAATGAGGTGCTCAAGGAATATAAAGAATGTAAAAAGAATCTTAAGAAAGAAATTAGAAAAGCTGAAAGCAGATATGAGGTTGCTTTGGCAAGTAAGGTGAAAATAAATCCAAAGATTTTCTACAGTTATATTAATAGCAAAAGCATAGTGAGGGATAAAATTGGTCCCATAGAGAATCAGAGTGGACAGCTATATGCAGAGCCAAAAAAGATGGGGGAGATTTTGAACAATTTCTTTTCTTCGGTATTCACTAAGGAGAAGGATATTGAATTGTGTAAGGTAAGGGAAACAAGTAGGGTAGTTATGGAAACTATGATGATTAAAGAAGAGGAGGTACTGGCGCTTTTAAAGAATATAAAAGTGGATGAATCTCCATGTCCTGACAGGCTATTCCCTAGGACCTTGAGGGAAGTTAATGTAGAAATAGCAGAGGCTCTGACAGAAATATTTCAAATGTCTTTAGAAACGGGGATGGTGCCGGAGGATTGGCATATTGCTCAAGATGTTCCATTGTTTAAAAACCGTTCTAAGAGTAAACCTAGCAATTATAGGCCTGTAAGTTTGACGTCAGTGGTGGGTAAATTAATGGAAAGTATTCCCAGAGATGGTATATATAATTATCAGGGTAGACAGGGCCTGATTAGGAACAGTCAACATGGATGTGTGCATGGATGGTCATGTTTGACAAACCTTATTGAATTTTTTGGAGAGGTTACTAGGAAAGTTGACGAGGGTAAAGCAGTGGATGTTGTCTATATGGTCTTCAGTTAGGCCTCTGACAAGGTTCCACACGGAAGGTTAGTTAGGAAGGTTCAATCATTAGGTATTAATATTGAAGCAGCAAAATGGATTCAACAGTGGCTAGATGGGAGATGCCAGAGAGTAGTGGTGGATAACTGTCAGGTTGGAGGTCGGTGACTAGTGGTGTGTCTCAGGGATCTGTACTGGGTCCAATGTTCTTTGTCATATACATTAATAATCTGGATGATGCGGTGGTAAATTGGATTAGTAAGTACGCAGATGATACTAAGATAGGTGGTGTTGTGGATAATGAAGTAGGTTTTCAAAGTTTGCAGAGAGATTTATGCCAGTTAGAAGAGTGGGCTGAACGATAGTAGATGGAGTTTAATGCTGATAAGTGTGAGGTGCTACATTTTGGTAAGACTAATCCAAATAGGACATACATGATAAATGGTAGCGCATTGAGGAATGCAGTAGAACAGAGTGATCTAGGAATAATGGTGCATAGTTCCCTGAAGGTGGAATCTCATGTGGATATGGTGAAGAAAGCTTTTGGTATGCTGGCCTTTATAAACCAGAGCATTGAGTGTAGCAGTTGGTATGTAATGTTAAAATTGTACATGGCGTTGGTGAGGCCAAATTTGGAGTATTGTGTACAGTTCTGGTCACTGAATTATAGGAAAGATGTCAACAAAATAGAGAGAGTACAGAGGAGATTTACTAGAATGTTACCTGGGTTTCAGCACCTAAGTTACAGAGAAAGGTTGAACAAGTTAGGTCTTTATTCTTTGGAGCATAGAAGATTGTGGGTGGACTTGATAGAGGTATTTAAAATTATGAGGGGGATAGATGGAGTTGACGTGGATAGGCTTTTTCCATTGAGAGTAGGGGAAATTCAAACAAGAGGACATGAGTTGAGAGTTAAGGGGCAAAAGTTTAGAGGCAACACAAGGGGGAACTTCTTTACTCAGAGAGTGGTAGCTGTGTGCAATGAGCTTCCAGTAGAAGTGGTAGAGGCAGATTGGATTTTGTCATTGTAAAAAAAATTGTATAGATATATGGACAGAAAAGTAATGGAGGGTTATGGGCTGAGAGCAGGAAGGTGGGATTAGGTGTGAGTAAGCGTTCAGTACGGACTATAATGTCCAAGATGGCCTGTTTCCATGCTGTAATTGTTATATGGTTATATGGTTCCATGTTGAAGTTTAAATAGTTTAGAAATCTCAGAATTAGTAAGAACCTGTGCAGAAGGAGATAAATAGTAATTTAATCCATTGAGTAAAATGTGGCCCAAAATTAAATTTTTATAAAATTTTAAATAAATAGTGCCATTCAATCCAATCAAAAGCCTTCTCAGTGTCTAAGGATATCACACATTCCAATATCTCCTTAAAAGAAGAATAGATAGCATTTAAAATCTGGCAAATATTAAAATGGGAATATCATTTTTTAATAAATCCAGTCTGATCATCAGAAATGATGGTAAGATATTTTCAATCCTACAATCCAGAACTTTGGATAGGATTTTAGTATCAACATTAAGTAAGGAAATTGGTCTATATGAAGAACATTCAGTTGAGTTCTTATTCTTTTTAAGAATAAGTGAAATAGAAGCTTCATAAAAAGATTGCGGCAACCTATCCAACATAAAATAATCCGAAAAGACTGAACATAAATTAGGTATAAGCAGTGAAGAAAAAGCCTTATAAAATTTTCCAGAAAATCCATCAGGACCTGGAGCCTTCCCTGAGTGCAGTGAACATACAGCTTCGGCAATTTCTTCATGAGAAATAGGTTGATCTAATTGTTTTCAGTTAGCCACAGAAAGTGTAGGAATATTTAATTGGTCGAAAAAGTTATTCATTACAGTATTATCTTTAGGAGGGTCAGAACTATAAAGTGTAGAATCCAATTCACTAAAAGTATAATTTATTCCTAAATGATGAGTTGCCCTCACAGCATTAGCTTGACAAATTTCTTTAACCTGTCGGTTAACAATAGAAGTTTTAATTTTGTTAACCAATAATTTACCTGTTTTATCTCCATGAATATAACATTGACTTTTATCCTTTAGGAGTTGAGTTTCAATAGGATACGTTAATAAAAGATCATATCTAGTTTTAATTTCAACGTGTCTTTTATATAGAACAGGATCTGAAGCCAAGGCATGTTCTTGGTCTAATTGTTTCAGCTGATTGGCTGAATTCATTCTCTCTTTATTAGCTTTTTCCTTAACACTTGCAGCGTAAGAGATGCCTTAAAGGCATCCCATATAACAAGGTTAAAAGTCTCCTCCAACGTATTCTCTTCAAAAAAGAGAATAATTTGTCTCTCCAAGAACTTAAAAGACTCCTTGTCAGATAGCAAGGATTAAAACACCAGAATTTGTTTGTTTGAGGAAAATCAGGAAGATTTAAAGATAAAAACACAGGAGCATGATCAGAGATAGCAATCTCTTTATATTCACAAGATCGAACTAGTGGAATCATTTGGCTATCAATAAAAAAAATCAATTCTGGAATACATATGATGAACATGAGAGAAAAATGAATATTCTCCATCTGCTGGATGTAGAATACACCATACATCAACAATACCACATTTCATTAAGAATGAATGAATCAACAAAGATGATATATTAAGTGTCATGGGTTTAGAAGATGACCGATCTAAAACTGGATCTAACCAGCAATAAATGTCTCCTGCCATCACCAATGAGTACAAACTCAAATCAGGCAGAAACAAAAAAAAACTCTCAAAGAATCCTGGGTCATCTACATTTGTGGCACATACAATGGGAAACAAGATTAATTTATTCTCTTCTTCCCCTCTGCCATCCAATTCCTAAATGGATATTGAACCCATGAACACTACCTCATTTTTAATATATATTATTTTTGTTTTTTTTTTACTTGATTTTTAACTATTTAATATAAGTATACTATAATTGATTTAATTATACATTTCTTATTCTTTTCCTTCTATATTATATATTGCATTGAGCTGCTGCTACTAACTTAACAAATTTTATGTCTCATGCCGGTGATAAGAAACCTGATTCTGATTCTGAGGTCAACCACATTATCCATAATGTAATGTCCAGGGTGCAAAGGAGAAGCCACAACTGTAGCGGATTTGCCTGCAAAGACTCTGGGTGCACAATAACAGTGTCAGTCCTTGGTTATATTGGTGAGCACTGCCGTGTGGAATGATATGGGAACACCCTCTCTTGAAGCAAGACTAGGAGGATGTCATGTAAATTTTCTTTGGGATACTGGAGGATCTTGAACCACCTGAAGCAAATCCACACATCTGGTGACCCTGTGATCTCAGTCGCTTACCTCAGCAATAACAGCCACTCTCACACCTCTCAACGTAGAGCAGTTCTTTCTAGAACTGTAGCTTTTAACTGTGCAAAATCAATTTTGGACTCTGAAAGTCTCCATGTGGAAATGAGATAATTATGCATAACATTCCGCCCGATTGGTTACAAGGTGAAGGAAATGAATCGGTCCTTAAATGGGCCGATGGAAACACCAGGAAAACTGACAACAAGAAGGAACCCATCGCTGCCACTTATCTTCCCGATATTTCCATGGTTGCTGTAAGGATTTCCAGGATCCTGAAGAAATACTGGAATAATACCATCCACAACCCAGTAAGGAAGCTCAAGTCACAGCTCATCCAGGTCTAAGATGACCTGGGACTCAGGACAGCTGCTGTTTACAGGATTTCCTGTGACTGTGGAGCTGAGTACACCGGCACAGTGGAAAACCACATCAAGGAGCACAGTAGGTGTATACATTTGGGTTACCCGGAGAAATTGGCAGTAGCAAAACATTGCAATCACAATGGCCATAGGCTTGGCCAATGGCACAATACTCCTGTGTCACACCAATGGTTTTTGGGACTGTCTGGTGAAGGAAGTACTTGAAATAAAATTTCAAGACGATGGTGGTATAAAACCACTGGACTAGACTTGCCCAGGCATTGTAACTGATGAAGATGGCAGAGTTTGTCATCGAAACATTGGTTAAAATCAATACCTGTACCCACCTGCAAGCCCAAGAATAGTAGGGAGAATAAAACTACAGCTACAGGGATCCCTACAGCATCCAGTGACCCTGATATCTCAGTCTCTGAGACGTGCCTCAGGCTGTCTGTCGAGACTGTAAGCCCTGGCAAGGCTACAAGTCCAGATGTAGTACCTTGTCAGACTCTGAAAACTTGTGTGAACTAAGTGTTGGGGGGGTGTTTAAAGATTGTAACTGCACTTGTCCAATGAAATAACGGCCACGCAACATACAGGTGTCCTTGAAGATTTATTTCTCTCTTTCTTCAGTAGACACCATGAAAACTACAAGAAAATAAAGGTTTGAAACATATGTCTCTCAGTCTTATAACCATATAACCATATAACAATCACAGCACAGAAACAGGCCATGTCGGCCCTCCTAGTCCGTGCCGAACTCTTAATCTCACCTAGTCCCACCTACCCGCACTCAGCCCATAACCCTCCACTCCTTTCCTGTCCATATACCTGTGCAATTTTACCTTAATTGACACAACTGAACTGGCCTCTACTACTTCTACAGGAAGCTCATTCCACACAGCTATCACTCTCTGAGTAAAGAAATACCCCCTCGTGTTTCCCTTAAACTTCTGCCCCCTAACTCTCAAATCATGTCTTCTCATTTGAATCTCCCCTACTCTCAATGGAAACAGCCTATTCACGTCAACTCTATCTATCCCTCTCAAAATTTTAAATACCTCGATCAAATCCCCCTTCAACCTTCTACGCTCCAATGAATAGAGACCTAACTTGTTCAACCTTTCTCTGTAACTTAAATGCTGAAACCCAGGTAACATCCTAGTAAATCGTCTCTGCACTCTCTCTAATTTATTGATATCTTTCCTATAATTCGGTGACCAGAACTGTACACAATATTCCAAATTTGGCCTTACCAATGCCTTGTACAATTTTAACATTACATCCCAACTTCTGTACTCAATGCTCTGATTTATAAAGGCCAGCATTCCAAAAGCCTTCTTCACCACTTTATCTACATGAGACTCCACCTTTAGGGAACTATGCACTGTTATTCCTAGATCTCTCTGTTCTACTGCCTTCCTCAATGCCCTACCATTTACCCTGTATGTTCTATTTGGATTATTCCTGCCAAAATGTAGAACCTCACACTTCTCAGCATTAAACTCCATCTGCCAACATTCAGCCCATTCTTCTAACCGGCATAAATCTCCCTGCAAGCTTTGAAAACCCACCTCATTATCCACATCACCTCCTACCTTAGTATCATCGGCATACTTACTAATCCAATTTACCACCCCATCATCCAGATCATTTATGTATATTACAAACAACATTGGGCCCAAAACAGATCCCTGAGGCACCCTGCTAGTCACCGGCCTCCATCACGATAAACAATTATCCACCACTACTCTCTGGCATCTCCCATCTAGCCACTGTTGAATCCATTTTATTACTCCAGCATTAATACCTAATGACTGAACCTTCTTAACTAACCTTCCATGTGGAACTTAGTCAAAGTCCATATAGACTACATCCACTGCCTTACCCTCATCAACATTCCTCGTAACCTCTTCAAAAAATTCAATAAGGTTTGTCAAACATGACCTTCCATGCACAAATCCATGCTGGCTATTCCTAATCAGATCCTGTCTATCCAGATAATTATAAATACTATCTCTAAGAATACTTTCCATTAATTTACCCACCACTGATGTCAAACTGACAGGTCTATAATTGCTAGGCTTACTTCTAGAACCCTTTTTAAACAATGGAACCACATGAGCAATACGCCAATCCTCCGGCACAATCCCCGTTTCTAATGACATCTGAAAGATCTCTATCAGAGCTCCTACTATCTCTACACAAACTTACCTCAAGGTTCTGGGGAAAATCCTGTCAGGACTCGGAGATTTATCCACTTTTAAATTTCTTAAAAGCGCCAGTACTTCCACCTCTTTAATTGTCATAGGTTCCATAACTTCCTTATTTGTTTCCCACAACTTACACAATTTAATATCCTTCTCCTTAGTGAATACCGAAGAGAAGAAATCATTCAAAATCTCTCCCATCTCCCTCGGCTCCACACATAGCTGACCACCCTGATTCTCTAAGGGACCAATTTTATCCCTCACTACCCTCTTGCTTTTAATATAACTGTAGAAACCTTTCGGATTTACTTTCACCTTATTTGCCAAACCAACCTCATATCTTCTTTTAGCTTTTCTAATCTCTTTCTTAAGATTCCTTTTACATTCTTTATACTCCTCGAGCAATTCCTTTACTCCATGCTGCCTATATCTATTGTAGACATCCCTCTTTTTCCGAACCAAGTTTCTAATATCCCTTGAAAACCATGGTGCTTTCAAACCTTTAACCTTTCCTTTCAACCTAACAGGAACATAATGATTCTGTACCCTCATAATTTCACCCTTAAATGACCTCCATTTCTCTATTACATCCTTCCCATAAAACAACTTGACCCAATCCACTCTCTCTAAATCCCTTCGCATCTCCTCAAAGTTAGCCTTTCTAAAGTCTCTCAAGCTAGTGTCCACCGATAAACAGACCCAAACGTGTTAGCACAACAGAGGTGTACTGAAATCAAATAAATCACTAAAAACATATCACACTGTCCATATACTGGCACATCAACAACATTGTACAGAATATATAAATAAGTAAACCAATTACTGCATGCGCCTCCTGGACCAAGTGCAGAATAAGGTTATTTTAGGGCCATGTGTCTACTCTGCTTCCATGTTGATTCTGACCCATAATACCACAGTCAAGCCTTTATTAAACTGTGGTCATGTGACCCATTAAACTCTGGTCATGTGACACATTAAACTCTGGTCCTTAAATAAACCTTACATAAAATATTTTCAGATGATAAAATAATCATGAATATGTGACAAAAACAGGTAAAGTAAACATCTCACTGAAAACTGTCTCTGAGACAGTTACAAAGATACTTTAAAACTCTCACCGCTGTAGTCATAAGTTCCCACCTGCTTCAAACTGGCAACAAACATACCAGTTCCTAAGAAGAACGGGGTGAACTGCTTTAATGACTATTGTTCTGTAGCACTCACATCAACGATGATGAAGTGCTTTGACAGGTTGTTTAATGTTAGAATCAATTCCTGCCTCAAGAGGGATCTAGACCGACTACAATTTGTCTGTCACTACAATAAGAATAAGACAGATAAAAAAAAATTAA
This sequence comes from Hypanus sabinus, assembly GCF_030144855.1. NCBI lineage: Eukaryota > Metazoa > Chordata > Chondrichthyes > Myliobatiformes > Dasyatidae > Hypanus > Hypanus sabinus. The sequence goes on from NC_082706.1 coordinate 51,275,766, forward strand.
AATATCTATGTCAGGATACAGTTTATTAACTACACCTCAATGTTTAACACTATCATTCTTACAATTCTGATCAAAAAGCTCCAGAACCTGGGCCTCTGTACCTCCCTCTGCAACTGGATCCTTGACTTCCTAACTGGAAGACCACAATCTGTGCAAATTGGAAATAACATCTATACAACACTGGTGCACTTCAGAGATGTCTGCTTAGTCCAATGCTCTTCTCTCTCTACACCCATGACTGGGTGGCAAGGTACAGCTAGAAATGCCATCGATAATTCTGCTGATAATACAACCATTGTTTGTTGAATATCAAATGGTGATAAGAGAGCATACAGGAGTGAGATACACCAGCTAGTTTAGTTGTGTCATATATTGAATAGATTAAAAATGTTCAAAAACAGAAATACTGTATTTTAAAAACATAGTGACGTAGTGTCCAAAGCTTCAATGTCCATTTAGGAATCGGATGGCAGAAGGAAAGAAGCTGTTCCTGAATCGCTGAGTGTGTGCCTTCAGGTTTCTGTATCTCCTACCTGATGGTAACAGTGAGAAAAGGACATGCCCTGGGTGCTGGAGATCCCTAATAATGGACACTGCCTTTCTGAGACACCACTCCCTAAAAATGTCCTAATATGGCGCCCACGGTATCCTAAAATGGGAAGGATATCGTGGTACATATTGGTACTGACGACATAGGTAAGGAAAGGAGGAGGTCCTGAAAACAAACTACAGACTGTTAGGAAGGAAGTTGAGAAGCCAGACCTCAAAGGTAGTAATCTCGGGATTACTGTCTGTCCCACATGACAGTGATAATAGGAATGGAGTGAGGTGGAGGATAAATGAGTGGCTGAGGGTTTGGAGCAGGTCACAGGGATACAGATTTCTGGATCATTGGGATCTCTTGGGGTCAGGTGTGACCTGTACAAAAAGGATGGGTTACATTTGAATCCCAGGGGCCCAGGTCCCAGAGCTTTATGATCAGAATTGTAGGAATGGTGTTAAGCACTGAGGTGTAGTTCATAAACTGTATCCTGACATAGATACTTGTATTGTACAGGTGATGCAAGGCAGTGTGGAGAACAAATGAGATTGCTTCTGCCTTAGACCTACTGTAGGCTGAGGCAGGAGTTGATTCTAACATTGTGTGGCGTGTGGCCAAGTGGTTAAGGTGTCGGTCTAGTGTTCTGAAGGTTGCTAGTTCGAGCCTCAGCTGAGGCAACATGTTGTGTCCTTGAGCAAGACACTTAATCACACATTGCTCTGCAATGACACCGGTGCTAAACTATATGGGTCCTAATGCCCTTCCCTTGGACAACATCAATGATGTGGAGAGGGGAGACTTGCAGCTTGGGCAACTGCCGGTCTCCTATATAACCTTGCCTAGGCCTCAGTCATCATCGGAAAAGTATGGACAGACGAAGAAGAAGATGATGATTCTAACATTAAGCAACCTGTCAAAGCACTTCATCATGGTAGATGTGAGTGCTACTGGACGATAGTCATTAATGCAGCTCACCCTGTTCTTCTTGAGCACTGGTGTAATTGTTACCATTTCGAAGCAGGTGGGAACTTATGACTGGAGCAATGAGAGCTGGAAAATGTCTCTGAATCCCCCACCACCACTTAGTTCACACAGGTTTCAGAGCCTTACAATGTACTAAATCAGAACCTGTAGCATTGCAAGGGCTTACCTTGAAAGACAGCCTGACGTATGTCTCTGAGACTGAGATTTCAGGGTCACCGGATGCTGCAGGGATCCTCACAGCTGTAGTTTTATTCTCTCTTTCAAAGTGAGCAAACAAGGTGTTGAGCTCATCTGGGAAGCATCACTGCTGTTCATGATGCTGGATTTCACAAATACTTCAATTATATTTGGATAATCAATATATATACATATATTAGTTAAAAACTGCTCTATCGCTCTCTCAGTGTATATGACAAAGAAACTATCTTGGGCTTGAAGGTGGGTACAGGTATTGATTTTAACCAACGTTTCGATGACAAACTCTGCCATCTTCACCAGGGGTGATGCATGGGCAAGTCTAGTCCAGTGGTTTTATACCACCATCGTCCATCCCTCCTGACTGATTAGTCCTCATCCAATCAGGTTTCCTCTGTTCCACCTTGTTTACTATTGAATTCCAGTTCTCACTTAGAGCGAGACCCAAGTCCTTGTTAAAATTCTTTTCCTCTAGTTTTATTTCAAGAGCTTCCTTCACCAGGCAGTCCCAAAAACCATTGGCGTGACACAGGAGTATTGTGCCATTGGCCAAGCCTATGGCCATTGTGATTGCAATGTTTTGCTACTGCCGATTTCTCCAGGTAACCCAAATGTATTCACCTACTGTGCTGCTTGATGCGGTTTTCCACTGTGCCGATGTACTCAGCTCCGAAGTCACAGGAAATCCTGTAAACGGCAGCTGTCCTGAGTCCCAGGTCATCTTAGACCTGGATGAGCTGTGACTTGAGCTTCCTTACCGGGTTGTGGATGGTATTAGTCCAGTATTTCTTCAGGATCCCGGAAATCCTTACAGCAACCGTGGAAATATCGGGAAGACAGGTGGTAGCGATGGGTTCCTTCTTGTTGTTGGGTTTCCTGGTTTTACCGTCAGCCCATTTAAATGCCCGATTCATTTCCTTCACCTTGTAGCCAGTCTGTAGGATTGTTGCATAGAATCGCCTTAGTTCCTCGTGGAGACTGTCAGAGTCCTAAATTGATTGTTCAAAGTCAAAAGCTACAGTTCTGGAAAGAACCGTTCTGTGTTGAGAAGTGTGATGGTGGCTGTTGTGTTGAGGTGTACGTCTGTATGCATGGGTTTCCTGTAAGGAAGCTCAAATCACAACTTATGTGACTCAGGACAGTTGGTGTTTACAGGACTCCCTGTGAATGCGGAGCAGAGTATATTGGCTATATGGGACTCACAATATAAGTGTATCCTCGAGGAAATCTGCAGATGCTGGAAATTCAAACAACACACACAAGATGCTGGTGGAACACAGCAGGCCAGGCAGCATCAATAGGAAGAAGCACTGTCGACGTTTCGGGCCGAGACCCTTTGTCAGGACTAACTGAAAGGAGAGATACTAAGAGATTTGAAAGTAGTGGGTGGAAGGGGAAATGCAAAATGATAGGAGAAGACTGGAGGGGGTGGGATGAAGCTAAGAGCTGGAAAGGTGATTGGCAAAAGTGATACAGAGCTGGAGAAGGGAAAGGATCATGGAACGGGAGGCCTCGGGAGAAAGAAAGTGGGGGGCGGGGAGCACCAGATGGGCAGAGAGAGAGAAAGAAAACAAACAACTATATCTGTCAGGGATGGGTTAAGAAGGGGAGGAGGAGCATTAACGGAAGTTAGAGAAGTCAATGTTCATGCCATCAGGTTGGAGGCTACCCAGCCAGTATAGAAGGTGTTGTTCCTCCAACCTGAGTGTGGGATTGTGGGTTCATCTTGATAGTAGAGGAGGCCATGAATAGACATATCAGAATGGGAATGGGACGTGGAGTTAAAATTTGGGGCCTCTTGGAGATCTTGCTTTCACTGGCAGACCGAGCGTAGGTGTGCAGCAAAATGGTCTCCCAGTCTGCATCGGGTCTCACCAATATAAAAATGCCACACCAGGAGCACCGGACACAGTATACCACATCAGCCGACTCGCAGATGAAGTGTCGCCTGTGGTGAACTACATATAGCTGTCTTGACACACCCCCTGCTGACTGCTCCTGCGGCTCCTCCCACAGACCCCTGTATAAAGGCGATTGAGATCTGAGCCCGGCCTCTCTGTCTCCAGGATGTAGTGTTGTGGTCAACCACTGCTTGTTCCTTCTTCCAGTCAATAAAAGCCGATATCTCGCCTTTACGTCTCAGAGAGAGTTATTGATGGTGCATCAATTTTATTGACTGGAAGTTTTAAAACATGGAAACCGTTTTATGTCTGGAAAGATTGGATTTGGACCCCTAAGACCATGAAGCAGCTCTTGCTTTTGAACACTGGCTTGCATGCTTCCACCCATACTTGGAGGAGGTTCGTGCAACTGACCCCGCTGTTATTCACAGAATTCTCCTCTCGAGGGTCACCCCAAAAGTTTACTCATTTATCAGGGACCTGCCGACCTACGAAGGGGCACTGGACACCCTCAAAAGACAGTACATGTGGCCGGTGAACACTGCCTACGCAAGACATTACTTAGCTACGCGATGGCAGCAGCCTGCAGAGTTGTGCTCCCAGTTTCTCCGAGCCCTACAGACACTCGTCAGGACTTGTGACTGCAAAATGCTCACGGCGGAACAGCATGCGGAGCTGCTAGTACGAGACGCCTTTGTTACAGGAATCAGGTCAGTGTATGTGCGCCAGCGGCTGCTGGAAAATGCCGATCTTACCTTACGTTCGGTGATCGAGACGGCTGACATGCTGGAAGCTGCTTTGCATAATGCTGACGCTGTCCAGCTGCACGATTCCCCATCGGTTCCGTGGACACCTCAGACCCCACCGCCGCCAGTTCCCGCGTGTGAATTCGCCAACGCCGCTGCCAGTCGTGATTCCACAAACTCCCCGAACCCGATCACAGCTGCGGCCAGGTGAAAGCCCGAGCTGTGTTACTTCTGCGGACTCGAAAATCACCTCCGAAAACGCTGCCCGGCCTGAGAAGCGACCTGTTCCAGCTGCGGGTAGAAGGGCCATTTCGCCAAGGTCTGTAAGTCTAAACCACAAGCGGGGTTGAGCAGTGCTGCGTGTGAGACATGGGGGTCACCATCTTGCATGCCCGGATGTGGGCGGCCATCTTTGTCGACGTCAACATGCCACGCCCCCGACCCACCTGTGTTTACTGGGCACCAAGCTGGCAGTTCAACTCTGGCCACCGTAACCCTCGACCAAAGCGCCCCACACCAGCTTGCAAGGCCAATGATGGACATCCTGGTGGAGGGGCACAGGACTACCTGCTTGTTTGACACGGGAAGCACTGAGAGTTTTATTGACCCGGACACAGTGCAATGCTGTGGACTCGTGACACGGCCGGTAATTCAGAGGGTCACCTTGGCTTCTGGGTCACATTCCACAGACATTCGGGTGGGTTGTGTAACAACATTGGTGGTGCAGGGCACAGAATATCGGAACTTTGCGCTACTGGTCATGCCTCGACGGTGCGCACCTGTGCTATTGGGGCTGGACTTCCAGAGCCATCTCGAAAGTGTGACTATGGCATATGATGGGCCCTTCCCACCACTCACTGTCAGGAATCCACAGTTTGGTGGGACTTCGCCATATACTCCGCTACTGACCACACACACACACCGAACCACATGTCCCACCCAGTGCCATGCCGACAGCTGCGCTACCAACACCACTTGCAGCCTCTCCACCCTCAAGATCCCTCCCCCACCGCTGTTCACCAACCTGACCCCCGACTGTAAACCTGTGGCAACTAAAAGCAGGAGGTACAGCGCGGGGGACAGGGCCTTCATTCAGTCAGAGGTGCAGCGGCTGCTCAGGGAGGGGATCATTGAGCCAAGCACAAGCCCTTGGCGGTCTCAGATGGTTGTTGTTTGGACTGGGCGGAAAAATAGGATGGTCGTGGACTATAGTCAAACCATCAATAGGTTCACGCAGCTTGACGTGTATCCCCTACCCCGCATCACGGATATGGTCAACCAGACAGCTCAGTACAATGTGTACTCGACAATAGACCTGAAATCCACTTATCACCAGCTCCACATCCGCCCAGAGGACCGCCCCTACACTGCCTTCAAGGCGGGCGGCAGGCTCTATCACTTCCTGCGCGTCCCCTTCGGTGTCACAAATGGTGTCTCTGTCTTCCAGAGGGAAATGGACTGGATGGTGGACCAGTACCAACTGAAGGCCACGTTTCCCTATCTGGGTAACATCACCATCTGTGGTCGCGACTGGCCGGATCACAACGCCAACCTCCAGCAATTTTTCCAAGTGGTCGAAGCCCTGAACCTTACTTATAACAGGGACAAGTGTGTGTTCAGAACCACCCAACTCGCTATCCTTGGGTATGTCGTGGAAAACGGGGTCATTGGCCCTGATCCCGACTGTATGCGCCCCCTGTTAGAACTCCTTCTTCCTGCCACTCTCAAAGCCCTCAGACGGTGCCTGGGCTTCTTTTCTTATTATGCCCAATGGGTCCCCCATTACACAGACAAGGCCCGCCCCCTGGTCAAGTCTACCACTTTTCCCCTCTCTGCTGAGGCCTGCGCGGCCTTCAGCTGCATTAAAGGGGGCATTGCCAAAGCAACGATGCATGTGGTGGACGAGACCATTCCCTTCCAAGTCGAGAGTGACGCCTCCAATTTCGCACTGGCTGCTACCCTCAATCAGGCAGGCAGGCCAGGAGCATTCTTTTCTCGCACCCTCCAAGGCTCCGAAATTCGGCACTCCGCAGTGGAGAAAGAAGCCCAGGCCATAGTGGAAGCTATTAGGCACTGGAGGCACTATCTCGCCGGCAAAAGGTTCACCTTGCTGACCGACCAGCGCTCGGTTGCATTCATGTTCAGCAACCAACAGCGGGGCAAAATCAAAAATGATAACATTTTGTGGTGGAGAATAGAACTCTCCACCTACAACTATGATATCCTGTACTGGCCTGGCAGACTCAATGAGCCCCCTGACGCACTATCCTGGGGAGCTTGTGCTATCGCACAGCTCGACCAGCTATACGCCCTTCATGCACATCTTTGCCACCGGGGTGTCACCCGATTTTACCATTTTGTGAAAGCCCGGAACCTGCCGTACTCGTTGGAGGACATCAGGACGATGACCAGGGACTGCCAAATCTGCGCTGAGTGCAAACCGCACTTCAACTGTCCTGAAACGGCGCAACTTGTCAAGGCCACCCGCCCTTTTGAGCAACTGAGTGTTGACTTTAAGGGCCCCCTTCCCTCCACTGACCACAATGTCTATTTTCTCAATATTATCAACGAGTACTCGCGGTTCCCCTTTGCCTTCCTCTGCCCCGACACCACTACCACGTCCGTCATAAAAGCCCTGCGCCAGCTCTTCACTCTGTTCGGATATCCCTGCTATATCCAAAGTGATATAGGGTCCACCTTTATGAGTGATGAGCTGCGCTGGTACCTGCTAGCTAGGGGCATTGCTACTAGTCGGACCACGAGTTATAATCCCCAGGGAAATGGACAGGTGGAGAGGGAGAATGCCACTGTGTGGAAGGCCACACTCTTAGCCCTTAAGTCGAAAGGGTTGCCGGTCTCTCGATGGCAGGAGGTCCTCCCTGAGGTACTCCACTCTGTCCGCTCCCTGTTATGTACGTCCACTAATGCCAGCCCTCACGAGCGCCTATTCTCTTTTCCCAGGAGGTCTGCCACTGGGACCACCCTACCGGCTTGGCTGATGTCCCCAGGGCCAGTGCTGCTCCGGAAACATGTGAGGAGCAAAAAATACTCCCCGCTGGTCGAGAGGGTTCTCGTTCTACATGCGAACCCCCAGCATGCCTACGTGGTCTTACCTGATGGGCAGGAGAACACGGTCTCCGTCCGCGACCTGGCGCCCGCAGGAGCAGCAGACCACTACCCCGAACACTCCACAGTAACTATGAACCCTGTACCCAGGTCATGCCCTCTTCTCACTGCTACCATCAGGAAGGATGTACAGAAGCCTGAGGGCACACACTCAATGATTCAGGAACGACATTTAGTTTGCTAAAGTATTCTCATATTAATCCTTCTGTTGCTCCCTTTATGATCGAGTCTCTCCTCTTGGCTTCCTCCTCCAAAACAACATCTGACAAATCCTGTTTTCATTATTCCATGACTCCCATGGATTGAACTAGATCGAGAGAGATAAAAGGGGAACGTTTCCAGAGTTGTCAGAACCACTTCCAATCTGTGAGCCCATTTGCCTGCCTTCTCCCCATAACCTTTGACACCTTGACTAATCAAGAACCTCTCAGCCCCCACTTTAAATATACTCAAAGACTGGGACTCCACTGTTGTCAATGACAACGATAGCCAGTACATCACTAGACTGTGGGAGGAGACTGGGTGACCCAGAGAAAACCCACACTTTGCACGGGGAGGATGCACAGAGACTCCTTACAGATGGATTGAACTCTGAACTCCGACATCCTGAGCTGTCATCATGTCATGCTCTCTGCTACACCACTGTGGCATCCCAAATGATCTAATGGTTTAAGGAATATGCACTTACTGATGAGGCAATTTCTGCACTGAACCAGTTCAATAACTTCGATCACAACACTACCCCAGTTATTCCAGACTACAAGCAGAGATGCCACCCTCAACTCCATGAGCACTCCCTAGTGACCTTTGTTCAATACATTCTCCCGCCTTTCATCTGGCCAAGGGTACAGAATTTCTCCAACAATCTCATTTGATAAAACAGCCTTCTCTATCCTGTCCCACCACATGGAATGGTGAAATGATGGGGAAGGAGACTGCAGCTGATACACTGTAATTGGCGGCAAAGGTCAGGAACTGAAGGGGGGCTTGGCCATGGCAAGTTTAGGACATGGTCACGTGGTCAGGACTGGATCACAGTTGGGATCAGTGTCTGGAACCATGATCACATTTAGGGTCACAGATCACAGTCAGGTTCAGTGTCAGGGACACAGATCACAGTCAGGGTCAGTGTCAGAAATGCAGATCACTGTCAGGGTCAGTGTCTGGGACACAAATCACAGTCAGGGTCAGTGTCAGAAATGCAGATCACTGTCAGGGTCAGTGTCAGAAATGCAGATCACAGTCAGGGTCAGTGCCTGTGATCCAGGTCGCCACAATCCTGTAAGGATTTCCGGGATCCTGAAGAAATACTGGACTAATACCATTCACAACCCGGTAAGGAAGCTCAAGTCACAGCTCATCCAGGTCTAAGATGACCTGGAACTCAGGACAGCTGCCATTTACAGGATTTCCTGTGACTGTGGAGCTGAGTACATCGGCACAGTTGAAACCACATCAAGGAGCACAGTAGGTGTATACATTTGGGTTACCCGGAGAAATTGGCAGTAGCAAAACATTGCAATCACAATGGTCAAAGGATTGTTTCAATGGCACAATACTCCTGTGTCACACCAATGGTTTTTGGGACTGTCTGGTGAAGGAAGCTCTTGAAATAAAACTAGAGGAAAAGAATTTTAACAAGGACATGGGTCTCGCTCTAAGTGAGAACTGGAATTCAATAGTAAATAAGGTGGAACAGAGGAAACCTGATTGGATGAGGACTAATCAGTCAGGAGGGATGGATGATGGTGGTATAAAACCACTGGACTAGACTTGCCCATGCATCATCCCTGGTGAAGATGGCAGAGTTTGTCATCGAAACGTTGGTTAAAATCAATACCTGTACCCACCTTCAAGCCCAAGATAGTTTCTTTGTCATATACACTGAGAGAGCGATAAAGCAGTTTTTAACTAATATATGTATATATATTGATTATCCAAATATAATTGAATTTTTTGTGAAATCCAGCATCATGAACAGCAGTGATGCTTCCCAGATGAGCTCAACACCTTGTTTGCTCACTTTGAAAGGGAGAATAAAACTACAGCTGTGAGGATCCCTGCAGCATCCGGTGACCCTGAAATCTCAGTCTCAGAGACATACGTCAGGCTGTCTTTCAAGGTAAGCCCTTGCAATGCTACAGATTCTGATTTAGTACATTGTAAGGCTCTGAAACCTGTGTGAACTAAGTGGTGGTGGGGGATTCAGAGACATTTTCCAGCTCTCATTGCTCCAGTCATAAGTTCCCACCTGCTTCGAAATGGTAACAATTACACCAGTGCTCAAGAAGAACAGGGTGTGCTGCATTAATGACTATCGTCCAGTAGCACTCACATCTACCATGATGAAATGCTTTGACAGGCTGTTTAATGTTAGAATCATTTTCTTCTTCTTTGTTTGTCCATCGATTTTCGATGATGACTGAGGCCTGGGCCAAGAGCAAGTCTCCCCTCTCCATGCCATTGATGTTGTCCATGGGAAGGGCATTAGGACCCATATAGTTTAGCACCAGTGTCGTTGCAGAGCAATGTGTGGTTAAGTGTCTTGCTCAAGGACACAACGTGCTGCCTCAGCTGAGGCTCGAACTAGCAACCTTCAGAACACTAGACCGACGCCTTAACCACTTGGCCACACGCCACACAATGTTAGAATCAACTCCTGCCTCAGCCTACAGTAGGTCTAAGGCAGAAGCAATCTCACATGTTCTCCACACAGCCTTGCATCACCTGTACAATACAAGTATCTATGTCAGGATACAGTTTATGAACTACACCTCAGTGTTTGACACCATTCCTACAACTCTGATCATAAAGCTCTGGGACCTGGGCCCCTGGGATTCAAGTGCAACCCGTCCTTTTTGTTCAGGCCACACCTGCCCCAAAGAGATCCCATTGATCCAGAAATCTGAATCCCTGTGACCTGCTCCAAACCCTCAACCACTCATTTATCCTCCACCTCACTCCATTCTTACACTCACTGTCATGTGGGACAGACAGTATTCCCGAGATTACTACCTTTGAGGTCCTGCTTCTCAACATACTTCCTAACTCTCTGTAGTCTGTTTTCACAAATTCCTACAGATGTACCTTGGAGAGCTTTGTAACTTGTTGCTGCACTGTCTGGTATGGGAGGGAAGGCAACTGCATGGGATTGAAGTAAGCTGCAGAGAGTTGTAAACATAGTCGGCTTGTTCATGGACACTATCCTTTGTTGTATTCAGGACATCTTCAAGGAGCGGTGTCTCAGAAAGTTAGCGTCTATCATTAAGGACCTTCAGTACCCAGGTCACGCCCTCTTCTCACTGCTCCCGTCAGGAAGGATGTACAGAAGCCTGAGGGCACACACTCAATGATTCAGGAACGACATTTAGTTTGCTAAAGTATTCTCATATTAATCCTTCTATTGCTCCCTTTATGATCGAGTCTCTCCTCTTGGCTTCCTCCTCCAAAACAACATCTGACAAATCTTGTTTTCATATTTCCATGACTCCCATGGATTGAATTAGATTGAGAGAGATAAAAGGGGAACGTGTCCAGAGTTGTCAGAACCACTTCCAATCTGTGAGCCCATTCGCCTGCCTTCTCCCCATAACCTTTGACACCTTGACTAATCAAGAACCTCTCAACCCCCACTTTAAATATACTCAAAGACTGGGACTCCACTGTTGTCAATGACAACGGTAGCCAGTACATCACTAGACTGTGGGAGGAGACTGGGTGACCCAGAGAAAAGCCACACATTCCACGGGGAGGATGCACAGAGACTCCTTACAGATGGATTGAACGCTGAACTCCGACATCCTGAGCTGTCATCATGTCATGCTCTCTGCTACACCACTGTGGCATCCCAAATGATCTAATGGTTTAAGGAATATGCACTTACTGATGAGGCAATTTCTGCACTGAACCAGTTCAATAACTTCAGATCATAACACTACCCCAGTATTTCAGACAACAAGCAGAGATGCCACCCTCAACTCCATGAGCACTCCCTAGTGGCCTTTGTTCATTACATTCTCCCGCCTTCCATCTGGCCAAGGGTACAGAATTTCTCCGACAATCTCATTTGATAAAACAGCCTTCTCTATCCTGTCCCACCACATGGAATGGTGAAATGATGGGGAAGGAGACTGTGGCTGATACACTGTAATTGGCTGCAAAGCTCAGGAACTGAAGAGGGGCTTGGCCATGGCAAGTTTAGGACATGGTCATGTGGTCAGGACTGGATCACAGTTGGGATCAGTGTCTGGGACCATGATCACAGTTAGGGTCCATGTCAGGGTCACAGCTCACAGTCACGGTCAGTGTCAGGGTCACAGATCACAGTCAGGGTCAGTGTCAAAAATGCAGATCACTGTCAGGGTCCATGTCAGGGTCACAGATCACAGTCAGTGTCAGGGACACAGATCACAGTCACAGTCAGTGTCAGGGTCACAGATCACAGTCAGGGTCAGTGTCAAAAATGCAGATCACTGTCAGGGTCAGTGTCAGGGTCACAGATCACAGTCACTGTCAGTGTCAGGGTCACAGATCACAGTCAGTGTCAGGGTCACAGATCACAGTCAGGGTCAGTGTCAAAAATGCAGATCACTGTCAGGGTCAGTGTCAGGGTCACAGATCACAGTCACTGTCAGTGTCAGGGTCACAGATCACAGTCAGGGTCAGTGTCAAAAATGCAGATCACTGTCAGGGTCAGTGTCAGGGTCACAGATCACAGTCACTGTCAGTGTCAGGGACACAGATTACAGTCACGGTCAGTGTCAAAAATGCAGATCACTGTCAGGGTCACTGTCAGGGTCACAGATCACAGTCAGTGTCAGGGACACAGATCACTGTCAGGGTCAGTGTCAAAAATGCAGATCACTGTCAGGGTCAGTGTCAGGGTCACAGATCACAGTCAGAGTCAGGGTCACAGATCACAGTCACGGTCAGTGTCAGGGTCACAGATCACAGTCAGGGTCAGTGTCAAAAATGCAGATCACTGTCAGGGTCAGTGTCAGGGTCACAGATCACAGTCAGTGTCAGGGACACAGATCACAGTCACGGTCAGAGTCAGGGACACAGATCACAGTCAGGGTCAGTGTCTGTGATCCAGGTCCCCACAATCCTCAAGACACCAAGTAGCAACTATAAAATGCAGTTCAGCAAGTCAGAGAGGCTCTTTAACAATTCCTCCCAAGCCCAAAGGCACCACTCCTTCAGATTGAAGGGTGTTGTTGACCGACATCAAACTGATCTTAAATCAACTTATTGCCTTCCCATAACTAAAGACATAATTAGTTTCTCTTTCCTTGTCCTCCCTGAATTAAACTATTTCAAACCAGTTTAGCCAGATCAGCCCGTTGCTGGCTCAGGTTACCTCCAAACACACACACGAGCCATCTGATTTATAAATCTGCATGCTCTGTTTAACCAGGGAACATCTCACAAACAACTTCATAGTCGGAAATAATCTTTAGTTCAGCAGATTGTCGGTAGGGGCCTCACCGTGTCCACTGTTAAATGCTTTTATCCAGCTCATAAAACAGTCTCACAAAATGGAAGTTTCAGAATATACACAAAATGGCGAGCTCCATTCCTTCTACAACGTGATTTCAGAGCATCTCCTCTACTCCACAATGGGCACACCTTTCCAGTTACTTGTTGGATGTCACTTCTCCCCACTTTCATGACCCGAGCTGAGGAACGGTTGAGCTGCAACTCTTTAGGGAATTGGAGATGCAGCTCAATGACCTTCATCTGGTCAGGGAGAGTGAGGCGGTGACAGAGAGAAGCTACAGGCAAGAAGTCATACCGGGGCCTCGAGAGACAAATAACTGGGTAACAGAATCAGGTTTATTATCACCTTCATGTGACGCGAACTTTGTTAATTTAACAGAAGCAGTTCAATGCAATTAATAATCTAGCAGAGAGAAAAAATAATAATAGATAAAATAAAACATAATAATAATAAATATACAAGTAAAGCAATTACTTATATTGAATAGATTAAAAATATGTGCAAAAGCAGAAATACTGTATATTAAAAAATAGTGAGGTAGTGTCCAAAGCTTCAATGTCCACCTAGGAATCGGATGGCAGAGGGAAAGAAGCTGTTCCTGAATCGCTGAGTGTGTGCATTCAGGTTTCTGTATCTCCTACCTGATGGTAACAGTGAGAAAAGGACATGCCCTGGGTGCTGGAGGTCCTTAATAATGGACACTGCCTTTCTGAGACACCGCTCCCTAAATATGACCTGGGCACTTTGTTGGCTGGTACCCAAGATGGAGCTGACTTCTGCAGTTTCTTTCGGTCCTGTGCAGTAGCCCCTCCATTCCAGAGATGCAGCCTGTCAAAAAGCTCTCCACGGTACAACTAAAGAAGTTTTTGAGCATATTTGTTGAGATGCCAAATCTCTTCAAACTCCTAATAAAGTAAAGGGAAGGGCAAGGGACTGATGCTAGAGAGTATCTCAGTGGCTGTCCCCCTTAACAATAAGCTTGAGTACTGTTGGGGGAGACGGTCTATCTGGGGGAAGCAGCAGTGGTCGTGCCTCTGGCACAGAGTCTGACCCTATAGCTAAGGATGGTAGGGAAAGGAAGAGGATGGCAGCAATGTTAGGGAACTCTATAATTAGGGAGTCAGACAGGCGATTCTGTGGTTGCAAGAAAGAAACTCGGATGGCAGTTTGCCTCCAAGGTGCCAGGGTCTGGGATGTTTCTGGTTGCGTCCACGGGACCCTGAAGTGGGAAGGATGTCGTGGTACATATCGGTACTGACGACATAGGTAAGAAAAGCGGGAGGTCCTGAAAACAGACTACAGAGAGTTAGGAAGGAAGTTGAGAAGCCAGACCTCAAAGGTAGTAATCTCGGGATTACTGTCTGTCCCACATGACAGTGATAATAGGAATGGAGTGAGGTGGAGGATAAATGAGTGGCTGAGGGTTTGGAGCAGGTCACAGGGATTCAGATTTCTGGATCATTGGGATCTCTTTGGGGCAGGTGTGACCTGTACAAAGAGGATGGGTTGCACTTGAATCCCAGGGGCCCAGGTCCCAGAGCTTTATGATCAGAATTGTACGAATGCTGTTAAACTCTGAGATGTAGTTTATAACCAGTATCCTGACTTAGATATTTGCATTGTCATTTTCATTTTAAAATCTCTTTATTAATTATTATTGAAAATTAATAAAAGAAGATACATTGAGTCAATATGTCATTATATACAATGAAGAATTAAATTAGCAAATAAATGATTAAAAAATCTAAGCAATATATCAATAATAATAAGAGAAAATAAAGTTTTAGGAATATTTTTTGAAAGAAAAAGAAGGAACAAAAAAAAACCCTACTAACAAAAAAAACCAAAAAAATAAACCCCATTGTGAGCCCAAACCCGGAGCTATACATCATACAAGCTTCCAGAGCAAAAAAAGTTATAAATCCACCAACTCAAATCCATTTTAAAAAAAATTGGAGGGAAACCATATTAATTAACTCAAATCAAGTGGTAGTAGCGGGCGAATGAACCCTACCTTTTCTCAAAATCAAATCGAGGATTGAAAGTTCAACTTCTGAATTTTTCCAAACTAAGGCATAACGTCAGCTGAGAGAACCATTGTATCAAAGTAGGAGCAGAAACATCTTTCCATTTCAACAAAATAGCCCTTCTGGCCAATAATGTAACAAACACAATTACATGTTGGTGTGATGGAGAAATACCATGAATATATTGAGGGACTATACCAAATTTATTAGGTTATAAATTAATTTTAAGACTTTTGAAATTGTAGAGAAAATAGACTTCCAAAAATGTTTCAGTACAAAACATGACCAAAACATATGTGTCAAAGTAGCTGTCTCAGTTTTACATCTGTTACACTGACTAACAGCATTAGAAAACATTTTAGACCATCTCTCCTTTGTTAAATAGTAATGATGTACAATTTTAAATTGAATTAGACAGTGATTGGCACAGATCGAAGGAGAGTTAACCAACTTCAAAATCCGTAACCAATCTTCTGCAATCAGGGTCATGTTAATCAGAGCGTAATCTTGCTTAATCTTAAGTGAAGGGTAATTCTGCTGTTGTAACAATAAATTATAAATTTTCCCAATAAACCCTTTACTAAAGGATTCATTTTAAAAATAATATCTAACAGGTCAGAACCTTGTATATATGGAAAATTACTTAAGTTTTTTTGTAAGAAGTGTCTGACCTGAAGATATTGCAGGAAACGTGAACATGAGAGAGAGTATTTAGTTATTAATTTCTCAAAAGACATGAATTGGCTATCCTGGAACAGATACATGAAGGAATAAACCCCTTTATTCCTCCAAAAAAGAAAAGTATGATCACTTAATGAAAGTTTAAATAAATAATTTCAATAAATTAAACTAAAAAGTTTAAATATTTTAAGATTTAAAAAGTTACAAAACTGGAACCAAATTCAAAATGACTACTTAATCGCAGGATATGAATTTATTTAGTAATTTTGGCCAGTTGTACAGGTAAAGAAGCTCCTAATAATGAGGTTAAGTAAAACTGTTTCACAACTGTTTCACATTCAATTCCAAATAGCCCAAGGCGGTCGTTCATCTCTATCAGCCCAATATAACCAAAAACACATATAACGTATATTAACAGGCCAAAAATACATTCTTAGATTAGGCAAAGCAAGATCTCCATCTTTTTTTAAAATTTTTGTAAATGATTTTACCAATTCTTGGTCTTTTATTATTCCAACAAAAGATGAAATAATAGAGTCAACATGATCAAAAAACTTTTTAGTTAAAGAAATAGGGATACTTTGAAATACATATAAAAATTTTGGTAAAATCATCATTTTAACTGCATGAATTCAGCTGACTAATGAAAGTGTAAGTGGATTCCATCTACAAAATAATTGCTTCATAAAATTTACTAAAGGAACCAAATTAGCTTCATAAAGGTCTTTATGATTTTTAGTGATGATAATACGTAAATATTTACAAACATAAATGAGTCCGTAACTCTAAAAGGAATGTGATCATATATAGAAGCAGAATCATTTAGGGGAAATAATTCACTTTTATGAAAGTTTAGTTTATATCCCGAAAACTTTCCAAAATCGTTTAATAGTTTCAATAAACTAGGAATGGATTCTTCAGGATTCAAAATATAAACTAAGAGATCATCAGCATAAAGAGAGATCTTATGAATAGTCCCATTTATGAAAATTCCATGAATATCTTTAGCTTCATGAAGAGCAATAGCCAAGGGTTTCAGCACTAAATTAAATAACAAGGGACTTAACGGACATCCTTGTCTCGTACCCCGTGAAAGCCGAAAAAAGGAGATCTGTAATTATTAGTAATAACAGTAGCAATAGGGCTTTTAAATATCATTCTAATCCACTTATTAAAATTAATAACAAAGCCGCATTTCTCTAAAACACTAAATGAGTATTTCCATTCAACTCTGTCAAATGCCTTTTCAGCATCAAGAGAGACAACACATTGGGGAATCTTAGAAAAGGATGAATATATAACATCTAACAGACTCCAAATATTAGAGAAAGAATAACAACCCTTTACAAAACCCATTTGGTCTTGAGAGATAATTTTAGCTAGAATATTCTCCAGCTGATTAGCTATTATTTTTGAGAGAATTTTAGCATCCATATTTAATAATGAAATTGGTCTATATGAAGCACAGTCAGTGGAATCTTTATCTTTCTTAAGAATTAAAGAAATAGTGTTATGAATGTACCACAGCTCTGAGGGGCCGAAGGGGCGGGAGCAGCCCCCTCCTTCCGGAGAATCGCACGAGCACTATTAATTCGGGTCTCGGACCCAGGAGAATGAGAGACAATGTAACGGTTTTGGCCATTGCTCTTAGACACCTGAGCTAAGGGCATGACCCTGCTACGTGACAGCTACCACGGATATGGACACCCTCGGGTAATGTGGGGCTGGGGATTGCATCACCCTACTTTGATGGACATCTACAACTCTGCAAGTCAAGATGAAAGGGGACTGCAGAAGGTGGTACCCCAGAGAGAGAGAGACGCACCAGAAGGACTCGATCGCTCAATGCTCCCGTGATAGCTGGAAGCCAGTCAAAAGCCACGTGCGCTCCGTAACTTCTCTGCCTGGGGAGCGGGTGGCTGATAATACCGAGGAGGACTTCAAACTAATAACAGGGAAACTTCGCTCCCCTGATTCCACGGAGTTGCTTCGTCAAAGACCCGGGCAAGTTTTGTCGTTTCTCCTCACTCTCTCTGAAACACGTGAAACCCAGCGATTCCCCAAAAAGACTGAAGCCTGCAGACTTCTGAGTGACTTTTATATTTCCAACGGACAATATATTATCCCCTAGACAACAGTCAAGATTATTTCTTAATGATGATTATTGCTATACCCGCGCTTTAGATTGAGTTTTGCAGATGTATATGTTCTGAATGTTTGTATTAACCTTACTTTTGTGCCTCCCTTTATGAATAAAACCGTTCGAAAATAGCACCATCAGACTCCAACGGACCTCTCTATCTTTGCTGGTGAGTTATCCAGTTACGGGATACGTAACAACTGAAGCTTCATAAAATGTGCGAGGTAACTCTCCTATCAAAAAAGAATCTTTAAACGTTTCCAACATACAAACGTATTTGGAGAGAGCAATTTTTCAAATTTTCTATAAAATCCTACAGAATAGCCATTCAGTCCAGGAACTTTACCAGATTTCATTGAGAAAATAGCTTTCCGAATGTCACTTTCAATAATAGGAGCATCAAGAGTTTGTAGATCTTTAACAGAAATTCGAGGAAAATCGATCTTTTGTAAAAAGGCATTCATTTTAAAGGAATCAACTGGAAACTGAGATTTATAAAGTTCAATATGAAAATCTTGAAAAATTTTATTAATATCTTCATAATTGCATGCTAAACTACCATCTCCCTTATGAATTTTAAAATTTGTCTTTTAGCTGTAGCTGCTTTTAATTGAGATACTAATAGCTTATTATTTTTATCTCCAAACACATAAAATTGACTTTTCAATTTCAGCAAATTTCTTTCAATAGGATAAGTTAATAATAAATTATATTGTGATTGGAGTTCAACTCTTTGTTTAAGTAAATCAATGTTAGGAGAGATTGCATAAATATAGTCCAAGTCTTCAATTTGCTTGGAAATCTTAGCTAACTCTGTTTTTGATTGTTTCTTAAGCTTAGCTGAATAGGAGATTATCTGACCACACAAATATGCTTTAAGTGTATCCCATATAATCAATTTTGACACATCTCCCATATCATTAAAAAGAAAAAAATCTTTTATCTGAGTCTCAATGAATTTGATAAAGTCCGAACTTCGTAATAAATTTTCTGGAAAATGCCAAGGCAAATTTGCAATAGTGACATCATTCAATTTTAAAGCTAAGCTTAAAGGCGCATGATCTGAGAGAGCTATAGCATCATATTCACAATTCTGGACTTCAGACAAAAATTGGGAATCAACTATAAAGTAATCGATTCTTGAATATTTTTGGTGAACATGTGAAAAAAAAGAATAATCTCTATCGTCAGGATGTAAATATCTCCAAGCTTCAACTTGGCAAAAATCAATTAAAATAATTAATGTGATGCAGAACAGCCCAGAAGCTGCTGATTGGTTGAACTCTTGTCAATCAAAGGATTTGAACAACAGTTGAAATCACCACCCATTAACAGCATATATTCATTTAAATCTAGCAATATAGCAAATACATTTTTTTAAAAATGAGGATCATCTACATTAGGTCCATATAGCTTAACCAGAACAATTTTTCTATTACAAATTGTTCCTTTAACAATTAAAAATCTACCATTAATATCTGACACAATGTCTTCTTGGATAAATAAAATATTAGATTTAATAAAAATAGATACTCCCTTTGTTTTGTTTTGACAGGTAGCATGAAATTGAAGGCCCTTCCTCATTTAAAAAAAATCTATTTTGATCGCCTATTTTGATGTGCGTTTCTTGAACAAAAATTATATCGGGTTGGAATTGATTAATAATTTTAAAAGTCTTCTTTCGCTTAATAGGATGGTTCCAACCACATACATTCCAACTTATATCATTTATCTGTTTAATTGTCATAACAAAATATTTTATTTAACACATAGATACACGCATACCAGCGTGGGCCAATCAAAACTGGTGGTGATAAGTATAACCATATACAAAATATGCATGCTCCAGAACTACGTAATGGGAAAAAAATACAAAATAGAAAACTAAAATTAATCTTACAATTAATCCTATAAATCAAAGCTAACACTAATCCCCCCACCACCCCAAAAGCCCGAAATTCGGCAAAAAAAGGCTGAAATGCCTCCCCATAGAGTAAAAAAAGAGAGAGACTCTGCAAGCTGCCCATTTTATAATAGTGGTTTTAAAAAGCTTTCCTTAATATCTTCCCCCAGTTACAAAAAAAGACAACACACGGCCCTAAAAATAGAAAAACCCTGCAAAGGAAAAAAAAATGTTTTGCTGAATATAAAAAGCCAAACACTACAAAGCAACACACCACCATATCAAGTCATGTTAACTGGTTCTTCTGCCCACTTACAGGCCTTGCTTCTTTCTTTTTACAATATTTTTATTCAGAAGAAAAAAAAACAAGATTTACAGAGTGCAAAACATAGATATATCTCAACATAACTTGTGTACATTTATATATTGTGATAAAATTGATCAAAATTTTATAGCATAACACTTAAAGGTATACCACTCTGTAATCAAAAATTTAAAGTTAGGTCATACATCATAAAAAAAAATTATATAAAAAAAAGTCAACCCCCTACCAACTACCAAAGAAAAAAGCTGATGGATGATAATGGATAAATTAGAAAATAAAACATATTCGCTTAAGAAGAGAAGATAAAAATATACATAAAAGTCTGTGCACTGTTAAACTTTATAAATTGGAAAAGTAATTTAGGAAAGGTCCCCAGATATCATAAAAAGATTGTTTCGAATTTAAGACAGAGCAGCGGATCTTTTCTAAATATAAATAAGACATAATATCACTTAGCCATTGGAGATGTGTAGGAGGGGTAGACTCCTTCCATTTAAGCAAGATTGCTTTCTTTGCTAAAAGAGAGGTAAAAACTAAAACCTGGAGGTTAGAAGTATTTAATGTTATATCTTCATCTGCAATAATACCAAACAAGGCAGTAAGGGGATTTGGGTCAAATTGGACCCTAAAAAGTTGTGAGAAGGTATGGAATATTTCCCGCCAAAACTTTTCAATTGTAGGGCAAAACCATAACATATGAATTAAAGAGGCATCAGCAGAGTTGCATTTATTACAAAGTGGAGAAAAATTTGGATAAAAACTGGACAACTTCTGTTTAGAAATGTAAGCTCTATGAAACACTTTAAATTGTGGAAGAGAATGACGAGCACAGAAAGATGATTTATTAGGCCTTGCTTCTAACTGATATATATATGCAATTTAAATAGCAATTTACTTTGATACCTTCCACTACTTTACAGAGTATTATTGTGCTGAAACAATGGACACTGGTGAGGCTGAGTAATCATTAAAACATGGAACAGATTCCCAGCTGAAGTACTTAATACAAGAAGGCACAGTTTTACGGTGATCAGAAGAAAGTATAGGGATCTCAGAGATATTTTTTTCATAGACCAGTGGGTACATGGTAAGATCTGCCATGGGTAGCCATAGAGACAGACACAACAAAGACATTCAAGAAACTCCTAAATAGGCTCATAGTAAAAAAGAGATAGAATTCTCTACAGGACAAAAACATCTGACTAATCATAAAGTAGATTGAGTGGTCAACAACATGGGCCGAACGGCCAGCACTGTTCAGTTTTTCTCCACAACATCTAGTTCTCCATATCCAAAACAAAAATTCAGTGAAAGAAGTATTTATACTTAATCCTTAAAAGCAGCTGGGAAATGCAAAAACAATATCCAAGGACGCCAAAACAAAACAAAAAAAAAGGAGAAAAATACCTATGTAATCTCTAATGAAGAAAAATCAACACCATTTTACATTTAACTGACACGCCCAATGAAAAACATTTTTTTAAAAAAACTAATTATCTATCGACTAACTCCCAAATATATATATAAGAAAAAGACCTCATGAACTATGGAAACTATCACTTAATTAATGAAAAAAGAGGATAATAACAAATAATCAAACAATCTGTCCATTGTCTTAATTCGCTCAGTAGATCAAGCAGATTTCAGAAAAGTCATTCATCATTCATGTCAGAAAGTTCACATCATCTTTAAATGGGCGACCGATCAAAGGACATCTTAAGCAAATGAGAAATATTCAAAGCGTATCTTCTTCTGAAAGAACAATTATTCAGCAGACCTAAAACCATTCAAACCTTGGCTACAACCGGAATAGAGTTAACATTGTCCAATGCCAGAAAGACATGTGGAGTTGAGTCTCTGGAAAATAATTTTAATCAGCTGGATATTGAAGTGATGAGAATAGTCAGTTATCATATCTTCATGGTTGGAACGAATTTAGACCACAGGTCCATAACTTCCTGTGGATAATCTTCATAAAAACGAACATCGGAACCTTTAAATTTAAAAACTCTTTGTTTCCTCATATGCTTTATGATTTGGTCTTTAACTTTAAAATGAAGAAAGGAAACCAAAACTGACCTCGGTTTATCCATGGTCCAAAATTTCGAAATGAAAATTCTATGTGCTCATGCGATGTCAGGAGGTTGGGGTAAAATATCCGGAAACAGAGATTGAAACAAGTTTGCAAAATAGTCAAATATATCTCCAGTCTCAGATCCTTCCTTCAATCCAACAATCGAATATTATTCTGACGAGATCTTGTTTCCAAGTTGATAATCTCACATTGGGACATTTCCAAGTGAGCTGAAATTTCCATGATTTGCTGCTTCGCGCCTTTAAGTTTTCCTGGACAAATTGAAAACTCTCTTGTAATGACTTCATCTCAGAAGAGGTAGCATCAATTTTTACCGTGTTGTTGTCTATCTTCTTATCCAGACCCATTAGCGAACTTTCTAGACATTCTGCCCAAGCTGGTGTTTCCTCAGAATTTTTCCCCTTTCCATTGCTGGATTCGGGAAGCTGTTTTCCCCTTCTTAAAGATTGTGACATAGTAACAACTAATCCGCTCTAAGATCCAACAAATAAAAGTTAAAAATTCAAAGTTTAAACTGGGGAAAAGGAAGAATTGATTGCAGCCACAAAGATCTGTGTGTCACTCCATTGTACAGCAGGCGGAGTCTCCCAATATTTGTCTTGTCCAGGTGATGCAAGGCAGTGTGGAGAACAAATGAGATTGCTTCTGCCTTAGACCCTACAGTAGGCTGAGGCAGGAGTTGATTCTAACATTGTGTGGCGTGTGGCCAAGTGGTTAAGGTGTCGGTCTAGTGTTCTGAAGGTTGCTAGTTCGAGCCTCAGCTGAGGCAATATGTTGTGTCCTTGAGCAAGACACTTAACCACACATTGCTCTGTGACGACACTGGTGCTAAACTATATGGGTCCTTATGCCCTTCCCTTGGACAACATCGATGATGTGGAGAGGGGAGACTTGCAGCTTGGGCAACTGCCGGTCTCCTATATAACCTTGCCTAGGCCTCAGTCATCATCGGAAAAGTATGGACAGACGAAGAAGAAGATGATGATTCTAACATTAAGCAACCTGTCAAAGCACTTCATCATGGTAGATGTGAGTGCTACTGGATGACAGTCATTAATGCAGCTCACCCTGTTCTTCTTGATCACTGGTGTAATTGTTACCGTTTCGAAGCAGGTGGGAACTTATGACTGGAGCAATGAGAGCTGGAAAATGTCTCTGAATCCCCCACCACCACTTAGTTCACACAGGTTTTCAGAGCCTTACAATGTACTAAATCAGAATCTGTAGCATTGCAAGGGCTTACCTTGAAAGACAGCCTGACGTATGTCTCTGAGACTGAGATTTCAGGGTCACCGGATGCTGCAGGGATCCTCACAGCTGTAGTTTTATTCTCCCTTTCAAAGTGAGCAAAAAGGGTGTTGAGCTCATCTGGGAAGCATCACTGCCGTTCATGATGATGGATTTCACAAATACCAATTATATTTGGTTAATCAATATATATATCAGTTAAAAAAGGTTCTATCTGACAGGCTGCATCACTGGAATGGAGGGGCTTTGGACGCTGCCTCACTATTTTTTTAATATGCGGAATTTCTGTTTTTGCACATTTTTTAATCTATTCAGTATATGTAATTGATTTACTTGTATATTTATTATTATGTTTTATTTTATCTATTATTATTTTTCTCTCTGCCAGATTATTAATTGCATTGAACTGCTTCTGTTAAATTAACAAAGTTCACGTCACATGAAGGTGATAATAAACCTGATTCTGTTACCCAGTTATTTGTCTCTCGAGGCCCCGGTATGACTTCTTGCTTGTAGCTCCTCTCTGTCACCTCCTCACTCTCCCTGACCAGATGAAGGTCTTTGAGCTGCATCTACAGTTCGCTAAGGAGCTGCAGCTCAACCCGTTTCTCAGCTCGGGTCATGAATGTGGGGAGAAGTGACATCCAACAAGTAACTGGAAAGGTGTGCCCATTGTGGAGTAGAGGAGATGCTCTGAAATCATGTTGTGGAAGGAAAGGGGCTCGCCATTTTGTGTACTGTTCTGAAACCTCCATTTTGTGAGACTGTTTTATGAGCTGGATAAAAGCATTTAACGGTGGACACAGTGAGACAGTGAGACCCCTACCGACAATCTGCTGAACTAAAGATCATCTCAGACTATGAAGTTGTTTGTGAGATGTTCCCTGGTTAAACAGAGCATGCAGATTTATAAATCAGATGGCTCGTGTGTGTGTTTGGAGGTGACCTGAGCCAGCAACGGGCTGATCTGGCTAAACTGGTTTGAAATAGTTTAATTCAGGGAGGACAAGGAAAGAGAAACTAATTATATGTCTTTTGTTATGGGAAGGCAATAAGATGATCTGCCTTGGACTGGAGCCAACCATATCTGATGCATGTTAGCCAGGTAAATCGGAGACAACAACATTGGAACACAACAAGAAATCAGGAACAAAATGAATGATGGGTGGGCAGCTTTCAGATGCAGGAACTCCAGAGATTAATGGTAACAAGGAAGCCCACACCACTCCCCCCTCCACCCCCATAGCAGAGACAGGGAGAGGAAGGATTAATCATTTGACCAACTGGAGATCCTTTATCACTGATTCATAATTTGCAGTTGTAGTTTGCGTGAGTGCTGGTACAAAAAGGACAATAGCATCCATGACGTCAATTGCTGGCTGGTATGAGCATAGTTACAGTGACATTTGTGCAGAGGCAATCTGTCAATCAGTTAGGAGTTCTGCCGTGAATTGTCTGATTTAAGATCAGTTTGATGTCGGTCAACAACACCCTTCAATCTGAAGGAGTGGTGTTTTTGGGTTTGGGAGGAATTGTTAAAGAGCCTCTCTGACTTGCTGAACTGCATTTTATAGTTGCTACTTGGTGTCTTGAGGATTGTGGGGACCTGGATCACAGACACTGACCTGGACAGTGATCTGTGTCCCTGACACTGACTCTGACAGTGATCTGTGACCCTGACACTGACTCTGACAGTGATCTGTGACCCTGACACTGACCCTGACAGTGATCTGCATTTCTGACACTGACCCTGACTGTGATCTGTGTCCCTGACACTGACCCTGATCGATACTGTGATCTGTGACCCTGACACTGACCCTGACTGTGATCTGTGACCCTGACATGGACTCTAACTGTGATCATGGTCCCAACTGTGATCCAGTCCTGACCACGTGACCATGTCCTAAACTTGCCATGGCCAGGCCCCTCTTCAGTTCCTGAGCTTTGCAGCCAATCACAGTGTATCAGCCACAGTCTCCTTCCCCATCATTTCAACATTCCATGTGGTGGGACAGGATAGAGAAGGCTGTTTTATCAAATGAGATTGTCGGAGAAATTCTGTACCCTTTGCCAGATGGAAGGCGGGAGAATGTATTGAACAAAGGCCACTAGGGAGTGCTCATGGAGTTGAGGGTGGCATCTCTGCTTGTTGTCTGAAATACTGGGGTAGTGTTATGATCTGAAGTTATTGAACTGGTTCAGTGCAGAAATTGCCTCATCAGTAAGTGCATATTCCTTAAACCATTCGATCATTTGGGATGCCAGAGTGGTGTAGCAGAGAGCATGACATGATGACAGCTCAGGATGTCGGAGTTCAGAGTTCAATCCATCTGTAAGGAGTCTCTGTGCATCCTCCCCGTGGAATGTGTGGGTTTTCTCTGGGTCACCCAGTCTCCTCCCACAGTCTAGTGATGTATCGGCTACCGTTGTCATTGACAACAGTGGAGTCCCAGTCTTTGAGTATATTTAAAGTGGGGGTTGAGAGGTTCTTGATTAGTCAAGGTGTCAAAGGTTATGGGGAGAAGGCAGGTGAATGGGCTCGCAGATTGGAAGTATACACCTACTGTGCTCCTTGATGTGGTTTCCACTGTGCCGATGTACTCAGCTCCACAGTCACAGGAAATCCTGTAAATGGCAGCTGTCCTGAGTCCCAGGTCATCTTAGACCTGGATGAGCTGTGACTTGAGCTTCCTTACCGGGTTGTGGATGGTATTAGTCCAGTATTTCTTCAGGATCCCGGAAATCCTTACAGGATTGTGGCGACCTGGATCACAGACACTGACCCTGACAGTGATCTGTGACCCTGACACTGACCCTGACTGTGATCTGTGACCCTGACGGTGATTTGTGTCCCAGACACTGACCCTGACAGTGATCTGCATTTCTGACACTGACCCTGACTGTGATCTGTGTCCCTGACACTGACCGTGACTGTAATCTGTGACCCTGACATGGACCCTAACTGTGATCTGTGTTCCTGACACTGACCCTGACTGTGATCTGTGTCCCTGACACTGAACCTGACTGTGATCTGTGACCCTGACACTGACCCTGACTGTGATCTGTGACCCTGACACGGACCCTAATTGTGATCATGGTCCCAACTGTGATCCAGTCCTGACCACGTGACCATGTCCTAAACTTGCCATGGCCAAGCCCCTCTTCAGTTCCTGAGCTTTGCAGCCAATCACAGTGTATCAGCCACAGTCTCCTTCCCCATCATTTCAACATTCCATGTGGTGGGACAGGATAGAGAAGGCTGTTTTATCAAATGAGATTGTTGGAGAAATTCTGTACCCTTGGCCAGATGGAAGGCGGGAGAATGTATTGAACAAAGGCCACTAGGGAGTGCTCATGGAGTTGAGGGTGGCATCTCTGCTTGTTGTCTGAAATACTGGGGTAGTGTTATGATCTGAAGTTATTGAACTGGTTCAGTGCAGAAATTGCCTCATCAATAAGTGCATATTCCTTAAACCATTCGATCATTTGGGATGCCACAGTGATTTAGCAGAGAGCATAACATGATGACAGCTCAGGATGTCGGAGTTCAGCGTTCAATCCATCTGTAAGGAGTCTCTGTGCATCCTCCCCATGCAATGTGTGGGTTTTCTCTGGGTCACCCAGTCTCCTCCCACAGTCTAGTGATGTACTGGCTACCATTGTCATTGACAACAGTGGAGTCCCAGTCTTTGAGTATATTTAAAGTGGGGGTTGAGAGGTTCTTGATTAGTCAAGGTGTCAAAGGTTATGGGGAGAAGGCAGGCGAATGGGCTCACAGATTGGAAGTATACACCTACTGTGCTCCTTGATGCGGTTTTCCACTGTGCCGATGTACTCAGCTCCACAGTCACAGGAAATCCTGTAAATGGCAGCTGTCCTGAGTCCCAGGTCATCTTAGACCTGGATGAGCTGTGACTTGAGCTTCCTTACCGGGTTGTGGATGGTATTAGTCCAGTATTTCTTCAGGATCCCAGAAATCCTTACAGCAACCGTGGAAATATCGGGAAGATAGGGGGTGGCGATGGGTTCCTTCTTGTTGTTAGGTTTCCTGGTTTTTCCATCGGTCCACTTAAGGACCGATTCATTTCCTTCACCTTGTAACCAATCGGGCGGAATGTTGTGCATAATCGTCCTATTTCCTCGTGGAGACTTTCAGAATCCAAAATTGATTTTGCACGGTTAAAAGCTACAGTTCTAGAAAGAACTGCTCTACGTTGTGAGGTGTGAGAGTGGCTGTTATTGCTGAGGTAAGCGACTGAGATCACACGATCACCAGATGTGTGGATGTGCTTGAGGTGGTTCAAGATCCTCCAGTATCCCAAAGAAAATTTACAGGACAGCCTCCTAGTGTCACAAGGGGTCATGGAATGGACCCAAGTGCAGGACACAGGCCCTGAAGTACTAGGGACAGGATAGGAACAACTAAAGGATAGAAAAAGATGGGGAGAACGTGGCGTGCGTGAGGGATGTGGCATTCAAAGGTGGTCCTGGGGTTCAGAGTTAGTTCAGGCAAGGCGGGAGGATCCCGGAGTTCATGGCAAGGCAGGATCTTGGCTATGCCAGAGGATGGGTCAATGGGACAAGGAATGCTGGGAGGATAGCCCTCTGGGCAGGCCGCATAACACCTGGGCAGGGCCCAGCCTCCCTGGCAGGAACACAGGTGCCTGGGCAGGTTGTGGGGCACAACCCATCAGAAGTGAGGGGTAGGAAAGTGGCAGAGTCCTCCACCGGGCAATGGCAATCTGGCCCGGCTTACCCGACAGAGGCAAGGGATAAGAGGGCGACTAGGTCCAGGGTGACTCTGGGACTGACTCACAGAACCAGTTAATTAACAGTGGGTACTCCAAGCCAGGGCAAACAGGACAAACAGAACGAAACCAGGTGAACAGTGCGACAGTGCAAACAAGGTGAACCAGACAGAGCAGCGGGACCAGCGCATACAAGACAAACAGGACAACCCCCCCCCCAACTAGACTCAGTCCCAGAGCCCCTTGTATACACCTGCCAGCCGATAGGCATCAGGTCTGTCTCCTTAAACCAAGATGATCCTATTTGGGCTTAAGGGTGAAAGGAGGGATGGCTACAAGACCCGGAGTCTGGAGTCCGTGAACCGAATCAAGACCCAGAATGTGGGCTCAGGACCGGACCATAACACCTAGCCTTGCTTCGAGAAGAGGTGTTCCCATACTATTCCACCCAGCAGTGCACACCAACAGATCCAAGGACTGACACTGTTATTGTGCACCCAGAGTCTTTGTAAGCAAATCCGCTACAGTTGTGGCTTCTCCTCTGCACCCTGGACATTACATTATGGATGATGTGGTAGACCTCAGAATCAGAATCAGGTTTACTATCACCAGCATTTGACATAAAATTTGTTAAATTAGCAGCAACAGATCAATAAAATACAGTACATAATATAGAAGGAAAAAAAATAATAAATATAAAAGTAAATGAATTTCAGTATACTAATATTGAATACTTAAAAATCAAGTATAAAACAGAAGTAATATATATTAAATAATTGAGTTAGTGTTCATGGGTTCAGTGTTCATTTATGAATTGGATGGCAGAGGGGAAGAACCAAGAGAATAAATTAATCGTGTTTGCCAATGTGAGATCGTGAGAACGATAGAGAAAGCCAGCCGGCTGAGGCAGAGATTCAGCCAGGAGCTAGTGGCAAAAATAAGGAGGAGGAAAGGCAAGACAGCAGGAGAGATCCTGGCGGTCAGCAGGAGATGCTCATGGAGTGAGCACTGTTTCAGATTCGCTCCATAACCTTTACTTTTTTTAACCTATGATCACCCTTATTTAACTTATTTGTACCTACACCAAAAGATTCTTGCTATTTTCTTGGACTTATCTTTAAGGGTATATTGTGAATTTTTGAAGAAATGAGTACAGAAATGTCTCTTAGATCTAAAGGGCAAGAACCTGGGAAGAATTCTAATGGAAATGGAAAGAAAAAACAGACCGACCCTAAGCGTACTGAACTGACTTATGAAATGTTATTGGAGGTTTTAAATCAAAAATTTGAAGAACAACGACAAATTTTTAAAAAAGATATAAAGGCTTTTCAAGATTATATGGATAAGACAGATTCAGTAGTTAACCAGCAGCAAGTTCTAATTGCAACTCTGCAAGAAGATGCCTGAAGGCGAGACTTGATAATTGAAGAACTGCAGCAGATCTTACTTTCGAAGATTAAACAGGTGGAAACACTTAAAGCCAAGAGTGTCGACTTTGAGAATCGGTCCAGAAGACAGAACCTACGCATACTTGGTCTCCCGGAAGGTATTGAACAAGGGGACCCCACGAAGTACTTTGCTCAACTTTTAAAGGATGCGTTCACCTCTGTATTCCCAGACAGTCCGCCATTACTCAATCGTGCTCACAGAATTATGTGTCGATCACCGAGTGCTTCAGCTAAACCATTGGTTGTAATTGTCCGTTTTCATTATGTGCATGTTAAAGAGCAACTTATTCATGTGGCTTTGCGTGTAGGGATGGTCAAATTTCAAGATCACAATTTTCGATTAGTAGAAGATTTTAGTCCAGAAGTAATGAAAGCAAGGCTTCTTTTTAAACCTCTGATGTCTGAGTGCTATGAGAAAAATCTAAAACCTGCGTTCTTATACCCTGCGAAGCTTAGAATCTCGCCTCCGAATGCTCCACGTCGGATTTTCCTTTCTACATCTGAAGTGAGAAGCTTTCTGAAGGAGAACTTCCCTACTGCGACGGACACTCATCTCTAATAAATGAGTGATTTTGATCATGCAAGATGGTTTTTATTTCCAAAACCAGATTTTGTTTCTGGCTATTGGTGTAGGTTTACTCTATATTTTATACTCTAGTTAAAGTTTTTTTTTGACATACTAATCTTTTTATTTTACTTACTTCAACCACTGTACTTTATCCTTGGTTATTATTATTGATCCTTCGAAGGTGAATTTTTTTTTATTAAGATGGCGGTTTTTTCTCTAAACTATTTTTGGCTTTTTTTTATGATTTCACCAATTTTTTCTTTCATCTTCTTCCTATAATGCATCTCTTATCACAGTTTATGTTTTTTTCGGTTTGTTTGGGTTTTAACCCAATTTATAAGTTACTAGTGATTATATTATTTTTGTTTTTTTTGCTACCAGTTATATTAAGAAGTTTGGAAGTTTGGTTTTAGTATAGTGATTATAATTTTTTTTTAGAGTTTGGGTCGATTTCTTTATATCCTTTATATATGGAGTTGTCTTCTGCTGATATGGGGGTAGAGTTAGTTTCATTTTTCCCTTTTCCCAGCCTATCCTTGGGTGGAGGGTGGGAAATTTTTTCTAAATTTTCTAAATTTTATGTTTCTTTTACCAGTTTTTTTTTCAGTTTTCTGACTTGGGCTAATTTTGAACTACAAATATGTCTGCGATGTCCTCACTTCCAGGTCCCCTCCTTATTTTTGTTCCTCTTCCAGGTGCATGAGTTCATAGATTGGTTAACCCTTTATATACCAAAGGGTTGATTTTAGAATTATGGCTCCGACTGTTAATTTTGTCTCTTGGAATACTAATGGTTTGAACCATCCGATTAAATGGAAAAAGATTTTCAAAGTATTCTGAAGACTTAACACTCATATTTTTTTTGTACAAGAAACTCATGTGAGGAAAGAGGACAATTATTGCTTTTTTAGGTTTTGGAAGGGTCAACAGTATCACTCGAATTTGAATGCCAAAGTAAGGAGAATTTCAATTTTTATTGACTCCTCTATTGCATTTGTCCAACATGATATCTTTTCAGATCCAAATGGTAGATTTTTGTTAATTAGTGGCTTACTTTTTAACAAAAAGGTTGCTATGGTTAATGTTTATGCTCCAAATGTGGATTGTCCTGATTTTTTAAGTCCTCATTTACTTCTCTACCTAATCTAAATGAATATAAGTTAATAATGGGTGTGACTTTAATTGTTGTTTAAATCCTTTGATGGACAAATCTATATCTACTCAGACTTTACCCAATAAGTCGGCAACTTGTATTAACTCTTTTTTGACTGATAATGGAATTTTTAATATTTGGAGATTTCGGCATTCTAAGGACAAAGAGTTTTCTTTTTTCTCACATGTTTATCATTCCTACTCGAGAATTGACTATTTTTTATTGACTTTTGTTTTATTCCATCGGTAATTGGTTATAATTATGATATTATAGCCATCTCTGACCATGCTCCATTAAAACTTTCTATTAAATTTACGGATACAGCTTCTAATGCTAGACAATGGCGATTTGATTCTACCTTACTTGTAAGATCCGGACTTTATTAAATTTATGAATGAACAGATCGATTTCTTCTTTTCAATTAATTCCACGGATGATATTTCTTGCGGAACACTTTGGGACACCTTTAAAGCATATATACGTGGAGAGATTATTTCTTACTCTGTTGGTCTGAGAAAACGCATTAAGAAGGAAACTCTTCAATTGGTTGATAAAGAGATTGACAAAAAATATTCGATCACTCCTAGTAAGGAGCTTTATAAACAAAGGGTTGAACTTCAAACGGAACATAGTTTATTACTTACATCTTCGATTGAAAATCAATTAATGAAAACCAGATCTGATTTTTATATACACAGTGATAAATTGGGTAAACTGTTGGCTAGTCAATTGAACAATGCTTTGGTTAAACGTCAAATTACTAAGATCAGTCAGAAGAATGGGGATCTGACAGTTAACCATGATGAGATAAATAAATCATTTCAAGATTTTTATACCTCCCTGTATCATTCTGAATTTCCTCAAGATCGTAACACCATGTGTGATTTTCTTGGGAAATTGAATTTTCCAAAATTATCATCAGATGATCTTTCAATATTAGAAACTCCTATTACAGATGCAGAAATTAAAGGGGTTATTTCCTCCATGAATTCTGGGAAAGCACCAGGTCCAGATAGGTATACAGTGAAATTTTTTAAATGTTTTTTCCGATACTCTTTCTCCTTGGTTATGCAGGGTTTTTGAAGAAGCAATTAGACCGGGCAATTTGCCACAATCTTTTTATAGAGCTTCCCTTTCTTTAATATTGAAGAAAGATAAAGTCCCTACTGACTGTGCATCCTATAGACCAATATCCTTATTGAATGTAGACTCCAAGATCTTTTCTAAGTTACTGGCATCCAGTTACTGGAGAAGTTATTACCCCAAATTATTTTGGAAGATCAAACCGGTTTTATTAAAAATCGCTATTCTTTTTTCAATGTTAGGAGATTATTGAATATTGTTTATACTCCTTCACATAGCACTTCAGAATGTGTCATTTCATTAGATACGGAGAAAGCATTTAATAGAGTTGAATGGCCATACTTATTTAATGTGCTGGAGAAGTTTAATTTTACTCCGACATTCATTTCCTGGATTAAACTGATATATCATACTCCAGTAGCCTCGGTGCTTACTAACAATCAAAGATCTCCCTTTTTTCGTTTATTTCAGGGCACTAGACAAGGCTGTCCTCTTAGTCCATTGTTATTTGATATTGCCTTAGAACCCTTGGCAATTGCTATCAGAGAATCACAGAATATTCTTGGCATTAATCGTGGAACAGATATATATAAGTTATCATTATATGCAGATGATTTATTATTATTTATTTCTAATCCTGGGAAATCCATTCCTGCAGTTTTATCATTGCTGGCTGAATTTAGTGTTTTTTCCAGGTATAAATTAAATCTTAATAAGAGTGAATTGTTTCCTTTAAATAGACAGGTTCCAATTTATGGAAGTTTACCTTTTAAATTAGTTAATGACTCTTTTATTTACTTAGGGATTAAAATCACAAAAACTATAAAGACTTATTTAAGGTTAATTTTTTACCCTTAATCGATCAGATTAAATGTTTGTTTACTGAGTGGTCACCAGTATCTTTATCTCTGATAGGTCGGATTAATGCTATTAAGATGGTTATTTTACCCAAGTTTTTATATATATTTCAAGCGGTACCAATTTTTATTCCGAAATCTTTTTTTGCTAACGTTGACTCAAAAATTTCCTCATATATATGGCAGAATAAAAATCCTAGATTAGGTAAAAAATATTTACAGAAGGCAAGGAAGGAAGGTGGATTGGCATTGCCTAATTTTAGATTTTATTATTGGGCAGTTAACATCCGATATTTGATATGTTGGTTAAAGGATTGGGATATATCTTTTAGCCCTCATTGGGTGAACTTGGAAATTAAATCTGTACAAGGATATGCAAAAAGGATCTATTTTAGGGACTTCTCTTCCCTTTGCTCTTTCTAGATTGTCGAAACAAATTGACAACCCGATAGTTAAACATACTTTACGTATATGCTTTCAATTTCGGAAATTTTTTGGGTTGATTCAGTTTGTTTTAAATATTCCTATTGTATCCAATTGTTTTCTTTATCCTTCTATTATAGACCAAGCTTATTCAGCTTGGAAGACTAAAGGATTACTACGATTTTTCGACCTATTTTTGGATAATTGTTTTATGTCTTTTGAGCAATTATCGAATAAATATAATTTGCCCAGATTTCATTTTTTTAGATATTTACAGATTAGGAATTTCTTAAATACTGTACTTCCTATTTTTCCAAATTTTGTGTCTTCAGGCATTTTGGAGAATTTGCTTGAACTAAGCCCCTTTCAGAAAGGGCTAATATCAAAACTTTACAATATAATTATGAAGATACATTCAGAGCCCTTTTACAAGACTAAAAATGATTGGGAAAGAGAAAACCATACTATCCCTATTGAGAATTGGGATAAAATTCTTCAATTAGTTAACTCATCATCTATATGTGCTAAACATTCACTAATACAGTTTAAAGTTGTGCACAGGGCTCATATGTCCAAGGATAAATTGGCTCATTTTTATTCCTATATAAATCTTATTTGTGATAGATGTCAGTCTGAGATAGCGTCTTTAACTCATATGTTCTGGTCGTGTCCGTTTTTGGAAAAATATTGGAAAGATATTTTTGATATTATCTCTGTGGTATTGAACATTGATTTACAACTTCATCCTATTACTGCAATTTTTGATTTACCAATGATGGACTCACTCTATTTATCCTTTTCCGCTTGTCGAATGATTGCATTTCTTACACTAATGGCTAGAAGATCTATTTTGCTGAATTGAAAAGAAATTAATCCTCCCACTGTATTTCATTGGTTTTCTCAAACTATGTTATGTCTATATTTAGAAAAAATTAGAAGTGTTGTATTTGATACTTCTATTAAATTTGAAAAGATATGGAGACCATTTATTCAATATTTTCATATGATGTAATATGACCCTGTTCCAGGCCTATTTGATTT
Organism: Hypanus sabinus; assembly: GCF_030144855.1. Classification (NCBI taxonomy): domain Eukaryota; kingdom Metazoa; phylum Chordata; class Chondrichthyes; order Myliobatiformes; family Dasyatidae; genus Hypanus; species Hypanus sabinus. The sequence goes on from NC_082706.1 coordinate 51,310,499, forward strand.
TCCAGTTTTGATTCTATATACGTTGAGAGGATCGGAGTTGACGATACTGATGACTTTGTATTTTTGTGAGATATTATAAACAGCCCTTTTTTTTTCTTTTTCCATTTTTTCTTTTTTTTCTGTTTTCTTTTTTGATTTTTTTTCCTTATTAGTTACTAGATTATTAGATTAGTTTTTTTTGCATATTTTTTCTTTTTTTTCTTTTTTCTGTTTTTTTTATTATATATTATGATATACATAGGTTTGCCTTGTTTATTTGTATATTGTATCATTTATGATTTGGGAATACTCATTTATACTGTAATCATTGCTTATATATTCTTTCATGTTCAGTTGAATTATGTATGTTTGTAATCCCATTATCTATGTACCAATTTTATTTTGTTGATATTGATAATAATAATGAAAAGATTGGAAAAAATGGAGAGGTCCTGGCTTGACCTGTTTTAATTGTGGAAAGGTGGGTTATATTGCATCTAAGTGCCTTGCTCCAAGGAAGGAGATAGGAAAAGGGAAAGCAGCAGATTCTACAGGTTGTATTGTCATGATCAGGAAATTGACGAGAAAGCCCCAGGTAGACAGAATACGAGAGGGGCCTGAGAAAATTATTTCAGAAGGAAGAGTGTCTGTGAAAGAGGGAGACACACCAGTTCCAGTGCGGATCTGGAGAGACACTGGAGCTGAGCTGTCATTGATTCACAGTAAGGTACTAGATTTTGGTCCCGAGACTGGAGAGGTAGTTTTGAGAGGCATAGGAAAAGGGACAGAAGCTGTGCCTTTGCATAGGATCATTATAAATTGTGAGCTGGTATCTGGACCAGTTGAAATAGGGGTGCGATCAGAATTTCCGAGAACTGATGTAAACCTCCTTCTGGGTAATGATTTAGCTGGTGGTGACATTTGGTCGGCCATGGAGCTGATGAGCCAGCCTGTAAGTGTTGAGGACCTGCCCCTAGGGTCCAAGATCTATCCCGCATGCGTGACCACTCGCAGCATGTCAGAAAAGGCAGCTGAGAAAGAGGCCAGTATAGATTTGGCTGAGACATTTTTATCGACCCTGTACCAAGAAGGGTTAGGAGGTAGTAAAACAGAGAATAGGGAGGTGAAAGTGAGTAAAGGAGAGGAGGTAGACCTACCCTTAGCCAGGAGGAAATTTGTAGAGGCACGGAGTAAAAATGAGAAACAGATAAGGCTGTTAGAAGGTCCAGGGCTGGACATGGATGATCTGTCTGGCTTGACAGAACTGTTTGAAGAAGTCAAAAATTTTAAAGGTGTTCCCGATAATAAAATGAGGACAGTCCTAGACGAAAAGGATGCCACTACCTTGAAGAAGTCTGCTGGGTTGGCAGATGAGGTTGTTTCAGCCCACAGGGTTCAGTTTACTCCAGAAGGGAGTTGCCCAGAGAGTAACTGGGAGGATCAGGGTAACTTAGAATTTGAAAAGGGTACAGGTATTGAAAGCCTGGAAGAGGCAGATGTCCCGTTTGTTCAAGATGTGGATGCATGTGGTACTGAACCTAGTAATGGAACTCAGGAGAAGTCTGAGGTATTTGATTCAGTTGAAAAGGAATGCAGTCCTTGTGGTTCAGATGGACTTGGTTCAGTGAAGAAAGGGTTAACCGTTGTACTAGTGGGAAGTGAGAATTCCCAGTTGTTCGTGTTAGAAGGTGAGTTAGAAGTTCATGAGGAGATAAAAGGTGGTGATGTGGGTATTATTATTGAAGGGAAAGGGAAAGGTGTAGTTCCTAAATTGAATGAAGAAAATTTAAAGTCAGAAGCCGTAACCAGGCTGAAGGGACAATGGCTTGGTAACACGATGCCTGCGAATCAATTACCGGTTGATTTGGAATATAAAGGTGCCCCACGCGCTATTGTTATTCAAGAGTGTGCTGTGAATAGGCAGAATTTGAAATGCTGTTTGGACAAAGAGCAGATTTTAAACTGAAAACCAATAGAATGAAGGGTCCTGAAGATAAAACTAACGACTTGCTTAAAAATAAAGAATTGTGTGGAAATTCAGCAAATGGGCTAAGTTTGGAAAACATTGTTGATGTTTTATGTTGATGTTTATGAAAGGAGCATGCAAAAGCCTATTCCACACTGGTATACAAGTTAACCACATGGGAGTTAACTGGAAAAGGGGCGAGGGTTGATGTGATGCCACTTTAAATAACAGGATCCGGTTTTAAGGGATTTCAACAAAGCATGTAACTAATAAAGACAACCCCATGGAAGCTTGACTGTTAAGTTTGAAAGTAAAATAAAGATTAGTATTTGCATGAACTTTTGTAGTATACACGTAAGCTAAGATCACAACTCTTTAGTTTTTGTTTGCTGAAGAAAAGGAATAAAAATAGGTGGTTATTAAATTGGAATCTGATGCTACAAGAATATAGTAAGGTACAAGATATTAAGGTATTAAAGTAAGTGACAATGTAATCGCTAACTGTTTAGATGCTGAATTGAATGTATAACTGTATTTGTAGTGAAAAAAAAACTCTTTGGTATTGTGTTAGATTCTGAAATCCTGCAAGACTCTGTATCTTATTTATTTATTTATTTATTTATTAAATTTTAGAAAATTACAAAGAATAAATGTGATGATAAAATAGTGAGAAAAATAATATTAGCCCTCACCCTTCCCCTTAACCCCCCCCCCCCCCAACCCTTATCTAAAGGAAGAAAAAAAAGAGAGAAAGATTGCCTGGATATCGGAGGATCCCCACATGCTCCATGGAGTTCAAAATAATTTTATTATTTATTTTTACTTTTCCCAATTACTTTATAATTTTATCTTCAAAGGACCTATATATTTAATCCTATCTTTTGTAGGTATGGGAGCCAAATTTTCAAAAATATATCATATTCATTTCTTAAATTGTATGTAATTTTTTCAAGTGGAATACAACTATGTATTTCATTATTCCAACAATCCATAGTTAAACATAAATCAGATTTCCAAGTAACTGTGATAACTTTTTTGGCTACTGCCAATGCAATTTTTATAATTTTTTTCTGATACTTATTCAATTTAAGTTTCAGTATTGTCCCTTCAATGTCTCCTAATAAAAATAATACTGGACTATGTGGGAGCTGTACTCCTGTAATTTGTTTCAATAAAAGTCTTAAATTTATCCAAAATGGTTGAATTTTAAAACTATCCAAAACTGGATCTAAACAAAAATTAAAATCTCCACCTATTAATATTTTATCATGTGCATCAGCCAAGTTCAAAAAAACTTCTTGTATGAATTTTGCATCATTTTCATTTGGTGCATAAATGTTCATAAAAGTCTATAATTCTGAAAAAAATTGACAATGTATAATCACATATCTCCCCCCAGAATCAATTATTACATTTTGTATTTTAATTGGTAAAGATTTATTAACCAAAATTGCAACTCCTCTCAATTTTGAATTAAATGAAGCTGAAATGACATTTCCAACCCAGTCCCTCTTTAATTTCTTATGTTCTGTTTCTGTTAAATGTGTTTCTTGTAAAAAAGCTATATCTTCTTTCATTTTCTTAATATATGTTAAAACTCTTTTTCTTTTCACAGGTCCATTAATTCCATTAACATTAAAACTTAAAAAATTAAGTAAATTAATCATTCATAATACCTTGGGAACTCTTTAAAATTCTCCATGTTGCTATGAGTTTCTCCCCAACCATCCAGGCAAAAAAGAAGAAAAATAGAAGAAAGGTAACTAATATATAAGAAAAAAAAAATCAAAGTACCCCCCACTAATAAAAAGAACACAACATTACCCCCCCCCCCATTTTACGGGTCATGGCAATTGCCATGATTGTACACGTAAAACTTGCAGCCATCGATCAGGAGCTCTTCCAGCTCCCCCGCAAAAAAAAGAAAATATATTAGTGAAGAAGAAAAAAATAATTAATGTCTCTACTCCCAATTAATACTCCTCAACTTTTTTTATATAAATGTCTGTCAAGTCCAACCTTGTTTCAATCTTCATCATTAGTCCATTTCATTTCTATAATTCTTTACTTCTTTTCGTGGACATCAGGTAGCTCTTGTACAAATTTCTCTGCTTTCAGGTGGTCAACGAAAAATTATTTTTCTTTGTTATCCAGGAAAATGATCAATTTTGCTGGATAGCTCAATAAAAATTTATAGCCCTTTTCCCATAAAGATTTTTTCACTGGATTAAATTCCTTCCGCCTCTTCAGAAGATCATAATTTATGTCTGGATTAAAAATAAACTCTTTTCCCTCCTATTATCAATGCCCCATTTCTCTTTTTAGCACCTTGAGTAGCTGCCTTCAAGATCATTTCTTTATCTTGGTATCTTAAACATTTTATCAAAATTGATCTTGGATTTTGATCTTGTTGAAGTCTTGGTCTTAAAGCTCTGTGTGCTCTTTCAATTTCAATTACTTGGCTTCCTTCTTTCATTTCCAACATTTTCGGAATCCATTCTTGAAAGAATTTTATTGGATTTTCTCCCTCTGTACCTTCCATAAGACGAACAATTTTGATATTATTTCATCTACTAGAGTTTTCAAGTGCATCTATTTTTTCCAACATCCGTTTTCTTTCTATTGTCCAGGCAAGATTATTGTCTTCTATCTTATCTATTCTTTCAGTGTTTTCTTCAACTTTTACTTCCATCTCTTTAACTTTATTATCCATCTTCTTTTGTTTTTCCACCACATTATCGAGTGTATTCTGCATCCTTCTTATAGCTTTTAATTCATTCATAATATATATCAGGATATCTTTTATGTCTCCTTTAATCTCTTCCTTCTTTTCCTCTTCTTCTTCCTCTGAATTTCCCAAAGAGTCTGATTTCTCTTCCGATTCACTTCCAGTTTCACTTCCAGCCGTAGTTGGGATTTGTAGTTTTGTTAATATCTGTTCATGCATACTTTTGCGCATGCGTTGTTCTTGCCATTTCTTCTTAGAGACCACCGACATTGCTACAACTTCCTGTCCTGCATCATCAGAAGTGCCATGCACTTCGCTAGGAGGAGATCCAAATTGAGTCCGAGGCTTCGCCAAGACGGTTAGGCCTTTTTCCCCGCCGATTTGCGCAGTCTTCGAAGTAGTAGCTTTCTTCTGTTTCGGTTTAGGAGCCATATCAAAAGATAATCCTGAGTTACATAAATAGTTTCTAGTAGATATTTGTTAACTTTTCTTCATTTAAACCCTATTTCATTTCTTTTTACGAGGGAGCTGGATTCCCAACATCTCGATCCGACATCATCATGTGACGCCCCCCCCCCCCCCCCCCGCCCCTGTTAGACTCTGTATTAATTAATTTTTACCTGTGGCAAAAATTCTAGAAGGAAGGAGATGTTATGAATGTGAAGCAACTCTGAGGGGCCAAAGGGTACAAAGTCGCCCCCTCTTTTTTGAGAATCGCAAGATCGCTATTAATTCGGGTCTGGGACCCAGGAAATGAGAGAGAGACATCCAGAATACACAAGGTTTGGAATGTGTCCTGACCTCAGTGGAATGGAACCACTGATAACCACTACCATGGAGACGGAATTGTGTTTTGAGTACTTTACTATTCATTGAAACCCCTCAGGGGACAACCAGTGTGGGGAATTGCATCATCCCAACCTGATTGACATCTGAGATCCCGTGAGTAAGGGTAAAAGAGGGGTCTGGGGAACAACCCCTTTAGACGCACCAGGAGAAACACTAGAAATCTCGTGACAGTGTTTAATAGCGAAAGCCGGTGGGGGCTCGTGTGCGTCCTCCCTTGCCTGGGTGGCAAGCTCACCACGGAAGAACGGTTTAGCTAAAGGAGAGGCCACAAGTGAAAGGCCACACCAAAGAGACTCCTGACAGATTGAAATCATAAAGGAAAGCCGGCAACTTTTTCTCCAAATCTCTCTCTCTCTCTCTCTCTCTCTCTCTCTCTCTCTCTCTCTCTCTCTCTCTCTCTCTCTCTCTCTCTCTCTCTCTCTCTCTCTCTCCAACAATTGCAACCCAGCGGTCCCCAACGGCTGCAGCCTGCATGAACTGAGTGAACTTTATATTTCCATCGGACAATACGTTATCCCCTAGACAATGATAGAGCTTATTTCTTATTGATTATTATTATACCCACACTTTTAGATTTAGTATTGACGACGTATATTATCTGTATATTTGCTTTGATATTATTTTTGTATATTTTTACTAATAAATACTGTTAAAAATAGTATCATCAGGCTTCAACGGACCTCTCTATCTTTGCTGGTAAGTGACCCAGTTACGGGGTTCGTAACAGTACTCAAAGCCATGTCATGGAGGGACGTCACGTGATGACGTAGGATCGAGATGTGAAAAACTGGCTCTCCCATAAAAAATCAGTAAATTAATGTTTAAGTGAAGAAAAGTTAGTAAATACTTTCTAAAAGTTACTTATAAACTACTCAGGACTGTTTCAAACTATGTCTCATAAACAAAAGCAGAAGAAAACTGCTACCTTGAAGACAATGCAAGTTGGAACAGAATCAAGGCCCGCCACCACGAAAGTACCGTGGGCTCAAGTACATCTTACCTCCGGCGATACAGAACAGGAAACTGCGGCAACATCGACCATTCCTAAAGAAAAAGACCAACAAGAACTGCGCAAACGTGAAGGAAGGAGCATGCGCAAATGTAAGCAACCTAAACTACAAATCCCAGTTGCAATCAAAACTGGAAGTGAAAGTGAATCCGAAATTGCTTACATATTTAAAGACTCACATTTCTGACACAGAACATGTAAAGTTAAAAAGGGATTGGGTTGGACATGTTTACTATTCTTCATTTACCACAAAAGCAAGGGGAGTAGCTATACTCGTCAATAAAAACTTGAGTTTTAAATCAATATCAACAGAAAAGGACAAGACTACTTTAGATAATTGTGAACTAAATTTGAGCAGGGTCACTCTGATTAATGTATATGGCCCCAACAATGACAATCCCATTCATTTTAATGATTTGGTATTAAAACATACGACTGCTTTGGACCACTGTCTGGTTGGTGGTGACTTCAATTTGGTCTTAGACCCAGCAGTGGATCGATCCACACCAAGATCATTTAATCGTTCAAGGGCAGTGTCGATCCTGGATCAGGGCATGAGGGATCTGGGGTTTTGTGATATTTGGCATCAACTTAATCCAAATGTAAAGGACTTTTCCTTCTTTTCAAATAGCCACGGCTCCTATTCTAGAATTGGTATGTTTTTAATATCCCAAAGTATGGTATCCAGGGTTATTGAATGCTCCTACCTACCAGCTATACTCTCTGACCATAATCCAATAAAGATGACTTGGAGAATGGATATTACACAGTCATCATCTTATAGTTGAAGATTTAAAACACATATGCTTAATGATCCCGAATTTCTCAGTTTTATGAATGGCCTCATTGATTTATTTATGGAAACTAATTCACATTTTTCATCCTACACTAACATATGGGAGGATTTAAAAGCATATATGAGAGAACAAGTCCTTTCATATACCACACATAAGATAAGAGAAAAAAGGAAAACTCTTGTATCTCTACAGGAAGAATTTAGAAATCTTGAATGTGAACATCCTTTTATTAAAGGTGAAGAAATACTTAATACACTGACTTTAAAATGGATGCAATACAATAATATCTTGTCTTTCAAATCTTTTATTATTATTATTATCCAAAATACAAGAGTACATCAAAGGAAAATTATTTAAATATTTCTGTAAGAAATGTCTAACTCGAAGAAGATCTTTTTTGGATCTATTTAAAGAAGATAGACTGATCTTTTGAACAATTAGTTAATAAATACAATAATTTATGTACAAGTAAAGCTGAGGCAGATATGACCAGAACTAACTATCATTATTACGAATTCAGAAACAAAACTACTAAGTTACTTCCCTGGCAAATAAAAAAGGAAGAGACCATTAGATTTATACAATCTGTTGTTACGGATAATGGCAGATCTGTCATTAACCCACAGGACATAAATCAAGAATTCAGAAAGTTTTATGAAATGCTATATAAGACAGATCATGATGTAGAAAATACAAAATCAACATGTTTCTTGAACTCATTAAATCTGCCTAGTTAGATCCCAAGGATAAAGATCATCTTGACTCTGAAATATCTGAAGAAGAGGTTCTTGGCGCTATGAAGTCTCTACAGAACATTTAAGCTCCGGGGCCAGATGGCTTTTGAATTGAATACTTTAAAGCCTTTTCAGATAAGCTTCTAATGTCTTTAACAAATATGTCTAAGGAGGCACTGATTAATAAAACTCTGCCTAGTTCTTGGAAATGGCTACAATAACATTTCTGCCAAAACCTGAGAAAGACCGTCAAAAATGTACTTCTTATCAGCCCCTTAGTCTTTTGAATTCAGATACAAGATTTTATCAAAATTAATTGCATTAAGAATAGATGACATTATCCCTAAAATCATTAATGCTGATCAGACAGGTTTTGTCAGAAATCAATATGGATCTGATAATGTAATGTACACTTTTTCACGTAATGGAAGAGGCTCATTTGCAAAATGATCCCATGTTGATAATGTCGATGGATGCAGAGAAGGCATTTGACAGGATAGAACCTACCTTCCTTTTGCAAACTTTTAAAGCAATGAATTTTGGAGAGAGATTTATTCAATACATTGAAACATTTTTTGCTGGTCTTAAAGCTCAAATTCTAACTAATGGAGTCCAGTCGGGTACCTTCCTGCTATCCAGAGGAGTCAGTCAAGGTTGTCCAAGTGTTCCGCTACTGTTCTTAATAGCTATTGAGTTGCTGGCTGTTGCTATTCATTCTAATCCCACCATTAGATTACCAGCATTAAATTTGGCTCAAATGAACACAAACAAGCCCTTTACGCCGATGATCTCTTAGTTTTCCTGTCTGATCCAGAAAAAGTCATTACCCCCTTTTCTATAATGTTTCCAACAATACAGTGCTGCTCTGGATATAAATTAAACCTTTCAAATAGTGAAATCATGTCTTTGTACAGGATACTAACATTAAGAACCTAGTCAAACCCTTGTAATGGTGCTCAAATGGATTTTAATATTTAGGCTTAGAAATTCGGAGATCCACAGACAAAACCCTTAAGGATAATTACATCAAATTATTGAATCGTGTTAAAGTAAATCTGCAGAAATGGAGGGAACTGCCATTATCTTTAGTTGGAAGATTGAACTTAATTAAAATGAATAAATGTTAGGAGGGGCCAGATGGACCCAAACGCAGGACTCAGACACTGAAGTACCAGGGGGAGGACAGGATGGGGATGCCTTGGCACTAAAGGGTAGAGCTGGGGTTCAGGTAGATAGAGTTCGGGCAGGCAGAGCGGAGCGGGTTCCCGGAGTTCGAGTTCTGTTAGACAGGCTCCCGGGGTTCAGGCAGGCAGACAGGTCCAGGAGGTTCAGGCAGACAGGTAGACAGGTCCCCGGGGTTCAGGCAGACAGGTAGACAGGTCCCCGGGGTTCAGACAGGTAGACAGGTCCTCAGGGGTCAGGCAGACAGGTAGACAGGTCCCCGGGGTTCAGGCAGACAGATAGACAGGTCCCCGGGGTTCAGGCAGACAGGTCCCCGGGGTTCAGGCAGGCAGACAGGTCCTCAGGGTTCAGGCAGACAGGTAGACAGGTCCTCAGGGTTCAGGCAGACAGGTAGACAGGTCCTCAGGGTTCAGGTAGACAGGTCCTCAGGGTTCAGGCAGACAGGTCCCCGGGGTTCAGGCAGGCAGACAGGTCCTCAGGGTTCAGGCAGACAGGTAGACAGGTCCTCAGGGTTCAGGCAGACAGGTAGACAGGTCCTCAGGGTTCAGGTAGACAGGTCCTCAGGGTTCAGGCAGACAGGTCCTCGAGGTTCAGGCAGACAGGTCCTCAGGGTTCAGGCCGGCAGGTAGACAGGTCCTCAGGGTTCAGGCAGACAGGTAGACAGGTCCTCAGGGTTCAGGCAGACAGGTCCTCGGGGTTCAGGCAGAAAGGTCCTCGAGGTTCAGGCAGGCAGGCTAGATAAGCTGGCAGAGAGCCCTCCCTGGACGGGCCGCATATATCCCGGGAGGGACACCCCACAGGCAGAAAGACCAGAGGCCTAGGCGAGGCGCAAACCCCTAGGCGGGTGCGGGGCACAATCCCAGAGTTCGAGCGGAAGAGGAGGACGGGGCAGAATCACTGCCAGGCAGCGGCAGGTCGGCCGGACCTGCCCGATGGAGGCAAAGGATAGGAACGGGCAGAACCACCGCGGGGCAGCAGCAGGTCGGCCGGACCTGCCCGACGGAGGCAAGGGATAAGAACGGGCAGAACCACCGCCGGGCAGCAGCAGGTAGGCCGGATCTGCCCGATGGAGGCAAGGGGTTAGGAACGGGCATAGCTCCAGGGTGACCAACACAACAGTCACGATAACTGGAAAATCGGGAATGGCCGGCAGACAGCGCCACCGCGCGAACAAAACAAACAAGCAGAGAAGCGGGACCAGTGCATGGGAAGAAAGGTAGGGGAGCGGACCAACCGGGTAGTGCTGGCACGGGGCAGAGAAGCATGATGAAGAGAAGATCTGAGCCTGGGCAGAATCATAGAATGCAAAGCAGAGTTTGGAGCCGGTGGAGAAACGGGAAGCAGAACAAAACGACCACCCATCTGGTCCCAGTCCCAAGGCCCCTTATAAACACCTGCAGCTCAATGAGTTACAGGTGTGTCTCCTTGAGCCAGGAGGGTCCTAACTAGATCAAAGGGTGACGGGAGGGACAACCGCAGGACCCGGAGTCCGGAGCCCCCAGACCGGATCGAAACCTGGAACGCGGTTCCAGACTGGACCCTGACAATATACTCCTAAAATTTCTATATTTATTCCAATGTGTCCCAATTAAAATATCCAAAAGTCTATTTAATGATTTAAGCAAATCATTGTCCAGATTTTTATGGTAAAAAAATTAAACTCTCAACCCTTCAGGTCCCTTACATGAAGGGAGGATTAAATCTTCCTAATTTTAAATGTTATTGCCTTGCAACTCAATTCTGTCCATATGGTGTTGGTTGCACTCTGAGAACAATGAGACTGGATGGCTTCCTATTGAACAGCATCAATTAAAAAATGTTCCCTTAAAGGTTCTTCCCTTTTTAACAGTTAAGAAAGCACTCTTAACTATTACTAAGAACCCTATAATTTTAAATTCTTTTGCAGTATGGCAAGAAGCTTATGCAGTTATTGGTATAAATACCTCATTATTTTGGAAAACTCCTCTGTGGAATATCCCCCACCTGATTGCAGGCGGAATTCTAAAAAATCAGGTTAATAGTGGTGTAAAAACAGTTGAAGATTTATGTAACCAAGATACCTTTGCCAATTTTCAACAATTGTCTGGTAAATTTAATTTATCAAATCATAATTTATTTAAATATTTTCAGATTAGACACTGGGTCCATAACAGTTATAAGGCTATCCACAAATTCCAATTGAATCCCCATTTGAAAAGCAGTTGCTTAGTGAAGCTCTGTACGCTACAAAGGGTCTTAAATCATCTATTTATATTATCTTAAACAGTAACTTGCCAATCTATACTAAGAGTGATATTAAAAATAAGTCGGAATCAGATTTTGAATGCAATTACAATGATGCTGATTGTTGTAATATCATTCAAATGTCTCAAACTGTGTTAATTTCAACTAAACATAGACAAATACAGTTTAATATCTTTAACAGGACCTACTAGACCCCACGTAGACTGCACAAAATATACCATAACACCTCTCCTAATTGTCAGAGATGTAAATCTTGTGATGGAGACTTACTTCATATGCTTTGGAATTGCTCTTATCTGGAAGACTTTTGGAAATATATTGTTAGAATAACCTCAGATATTATAAAAACCAAAATTTCAGTTGATCCTAGGGTCTGGATACTGGGAAAACTACAAGGTCTGAATGTGAATTACAATAAAAAAAAATACTTAATTTGCTTGCAGATACAGCTGGAAAAAAGTGTATCCTACAAAACTGGAAATCTGAATTTCCTCCCACACAGAGGCAGTGGTTAAACAAATTAATATCCTGCAGCAAATCTGAACAGATCTTGTACAGTGTGAGGAGGAATCCAGCAACATATGAAAAGATATGGGGCTCCTTTTTGGCCTTATTACCATTATTACATCTCCTCGGCTACTGAATTAGTATGGATACCTGTCTTCCCGTGCTCCTACTATCTGCTTAGTGTAGTAATATACACTTTACTAATACACATTAGGACCTCATACCTTACTTGATCGAATATTATTTTTGCTATATTTCAATTTTGAACGAGGAAGAAATTTTTACCATACCAGGGTTGTGGATGGAGGGGGGAGTATTTTGTCTGTTTTTGTTTGTTTGTTTTTCTTATGTGTATATGTTTATAAAAATATGTTTTTTTTGCTTCAATAAAAATATCTATATAAAAAAGAAAGTATATTGATGAATGTTAACTTAACCAAGCTACTATTAAAGAAAAAAGGAACAAAGGAAAAAAATAAGAAGGTCCATTATATTTAAAGCAGTCAAACGTGCACAAGGTTAGAGCTCAAATCTTCCAAAAGCTGGATGTGTCCCATGTACTCATGGCGCCAACTCCTAGTCACCAATCACCAGCAGAATTCCCACTGTTGGAATCCATCACATTGTGCATTCCTGTTGCATTGAGTCGCTTATTCCTGCTGGATCGAATCCCATAGCCGGTTCTCTCGAGCTTTCCTTCTCTCCATCTCCCACTATAGAAAACACACTGCTTCTTCAGAAAACCATGAAATGAAATACCCTACAACATTAGCAGTACAATTTTAACCAGGGGTGGTACACTCTCCTCCCACCAGAAATAGCCATGTCTTCATGACTTGGAAATTTACCAACCCAAAATTAATAACACTGTTCTCAAAGGAATTTTGTAATGTCATGACCTCCAATCCATTTGTAAGTGGTAGAGACTTCCACAACTCAGATCCCCCTGTCACTAACTCAGCTCAGCTTCATCCTCAATTCCTTTGGAGCCCAGTTTCCCTTCATTTACAAACTGCAAGTCTGACTATCCTCTGCTACATGAATACATAGTATCCACCCCATTACATTTGAGTTCGCATGGGGATGTTGAGGAATCTCTTCATTAGTTATTGGGTAGTTTGCATAAGGTAACATATACCACACCCCCATTTCCTCACCCTGTGAATCTGTATTCTGACTCCATTTGTTCCTCTTGTTGACACCAGGGTTCTGAGCATGTCTAGTAATGTCAGGTTGAACTTCTCAGGCTGGGGATCACCCCAGGGGTGATAAGGCGTGGTCATCAACTTATCAACTCCAAGTATGCCCAGTAACTAATGTATGAGCCTACTCTCCAAATGGCTTCCCTGATCACTGTGTATCTATCTTGGAAGGCCATAAATGAACAAAACATTTCTCCCATCGCATTTTGGCCATGGTGGATGTTCTCTGATCCTTTGTAGGGAAGGTTGGGCATATCTGGTGTAGTGATCAGTGATAACAAAGACATTCGCTGTGTTGCTGGGATCAGGCTCTATGGAGAGGAAATACAAACACACCAGATCAAGTGGTCTGCACTCTGTAAATGTGACAAGGGAGTGACCCTCATAGGAAGTGTCTTCCTCTGAATACATCGAATGCACAAATTACAGTACTCTTTGACCTCAGGCTTCATTCATTGATCTCTGACCAATCCATGGATCTTGCCAAACCCCAAATGCCCTGAATCATCATGAAGTGACTTCAACACAATCCTCGATACTTCTCAGGCAGAATCAGCTGTGAATGGTGAAGCCTGTCTGAAGGAGACATAACCAGGTATAGAACCAGCTTCCTCAAAGCCAGTTTGTTCCATTCTGTCCGGAGTAGAGAAATGGCAGGGTGTTTCATCTTTTCAACTTGGCCCATATCCCCTTTTGCAAACGCTGACCAAACAGAACCTATACAAAGGTCATCGCTGAGTGACGGCCACTGACCCAGGACTCAATGCAGGCAACTGCTTCATATTCAGAGTGGTCAAGTTGTAGTAAGCTTGTGAAATGGTGCAAGCAGAAACTGCCAGATGATCCACAGCTCTATGCTGTCCTAGCCTGCCTGACACTGACACTGACCCTGACTGTGATCTGTGTTGCTGTCACTGACCTGACTGTGATCTGTGAACCTGACACTGACCCCGACTTTAATCATTAAGACTGGCCCTGACCTTGAATGTGATCTGTGCCCCGGAATTTGACCCTGACTGTTATCTGTGTCACTAACTCTGACCGTGAAAGTGACCTGTCTCACAGACCCTGAACCAGACTGTGATCTCTGTCACAGACAATGACCCTGACTGTCATCTTTGTCACTGACTCTGACCGTGAATGTGTACTGTGCACCTGACACTGAACCAGACTGTGATCTCTGTCACAGACAATGACCCTGACTGTGATCTGCATACCTGACACTGACCATGACTGTCATCTTTGTCACTGACACTGACCCTGACTGTGATGTGTGACCCTGACAGTGATCTGTGTTCATGACACTGACCATGTCTGTGATCTCTGTTACTGACACTGACCCTGACTTTGATATTTGTCACCGACCCTGAGCATGACAGTGATCTGCGTTCTAACATGGACCAAGGCTGTGATTGTGTCCCTGGCCATGACTGTGATCTGTGACCCTGACAGTGATCTGCGTTCATGACACTGACCATGATTGTGTACTGTGCACCTGACACAGACCCTGAAAGTGATCTGTGTGACTGACACTGACCCTGACTGTGATCTGTGAACATGACCGTGATCTGTGATCTGCGACACTGACAGTGATTTGCATTCATGACACTGACCTTGACAGTGTACTGTGCACCTGACACTGACCCTGAATTTGATCTGTGTCCCTGACACTGACCCTGACTCAGATCTGTGACTTTGACACTGACAAGGTGATCTGTGAACCTGACCATGATGTGTGACTCTGACACTGACCCTGACTGTGATCTGTGACCCTGACTCTGACGATGACTGTGACCTGTGTCACTGACACTGAACGTGATCTGTGAACCTGACACTGACCATGACTGTGTACTTTGCTCCTGACACTGACCCGGACTGTGATCTGTGAATCTGACACTGAACCTGACTGTGATCTGTGACCCTGACACTGACCCTGACTGTGACCTGTGTCACTGACACTGAACGTGATCTGTGAACCTGACACTGACCATGACTGTGTACTTTGCTCCTGACACTGACCCTGATATTAATCATTGTGACTGGCCCTGACATTGAATGTGATCTGTGCCCCGGAATTTGGCCCTGACAGATATCTGTGTCACTGACTCTGACCCTAACTATGACCCGTGTCACTGATCCTGACTGAGTTCTGTGTCACAGAACCTGAACCAGACTGTGATCTCTGTCACAGACAATGACCCTGACTGTTATCTGTGTCACTAACTCTGACCGTGAAAGTGACCTGTGTCGATGGCCCTGAACCTGACTGTGATCTGTGTTGCAGACACTGAACCAGACTGCGATCGCTGTCACAGACAATGACCCTGACTCTGATCTGCATACCTGACACTGACCCTGACTGTAATCTTTGTCACTGACACTGACCTTACTGTAATCTTTGTCCCTGACCCTGACCCTGACTGCGATCTTTGTCCCCGACCCTGAACCTGACTGCGAATGTGACACTGACACTGAGCCTTACTGTGATCTGTGTCCCCGACCCTGTCCCTGACTGTGAATGTGACCCTGACACTGACCCTGACTGTGATCTGTGTTGCTGTCACTGACTCTGACTGTGATCTGTGACCCTGACACTGACTCTGACAGTGATCTGTGACTCTGACACTGACTCTGACTGTGATCTGTGACTCTGACACTGACCCTGACTGTGATCTGTGTTGCTGTCACTGACCTGACTGTGATCTGTGAACCTGACACCAACCCTGACTTTAATCATTGTGACTGGCCCTGACCTTGAATGTGATCTGTGCCCCGTAAATTGACCCTGACTGTTATCTGTGTCACTGACTCTGACCATGACTTTGACCTGTGTCACTTACCCTGAACATGATCTGTGACCCTGACACTGACCATGGCTGTGATCTCTGATCATGACACTGACCCTCACTGTGATCTGTGAACCTGACACTGACACTGACTGTGGTCTGTGAACCTGACACTGACACTGACTGTGGTCTGTGAACCTGACACTGAGCCTTACAGTGATTTATGTCCCTGACCCTGACCCTGACTGTGAATGTGACCCTGACACTGACTCTGACTGTGATCTGTTTCCCTGACACTGACTCTGACTGTGAATGTGACCCTGATACTGATCCCGACTGTGATCTGTGACCCTGACTGTGATCATTGCGACTGGCACTGACCTTAAATGTGATCTGTGGCCTGGAATTTGACCCTGACAGTGATATGTGACCCTGACAGTGATCTGTGACAATGACCCTGTCTGTGATCTGCATACCTGACACTGACCGTGACTGTGATCTGTGACCCTGACAATGTCCCTGACTCTGATCTGCATATCTGACAATGACCCAGACTGTCATTTTTGTACACTGACACTGACCCTGTCTGTGATCTGTGTCCCTGACACTGACCCTGACTGTGATCTGTGTCCCTGACACTGACCCTGACTGTGATCTGTGTCTCTGACACTGACCCTGACTATGATCTGTGTCCCTGACACTGACCCTGACTGTGATATTTGACCCTGACATCGAACCTGACTTTGATCATTGTGACTGGCACTGACCTTATATGTGATCTATGACTCTGACACTGACCCTGGCTGTGATCTCTGATCATGACACTGACCCTGTCTCTGATCTGTGTCACTAACAATGACCCTGACTGTGATCTGTGACCCTGAAATCCAACCCTGGCTTTGATCATTGTGAATGGCCCTGACCTCGAAAGTGATCTGTGCCCCGGAATTTGACCCTGTCTGTGACCTGTGACTCTGACAGTGATCTGTGTTCATGACACTGACCGTGACTGTGATCTGTGTCACCGACCCTGACCATGACAGTGACATGTGTTCTGACACTGACCCTGACTGTGATCTGTGACCCAGACAGAGATCTGCGTTCATGACACTGACCATGACTGTGTACTGTGCACCTCACACTGACCCTGAAAATGATCTGTGTGACTGACACTGAGCGTGACAGTGATCTGTGACCCTGACACTGACCATGACTGTGATCTGTGACCCTGACACTGACACTGACCGTGATCTGTGACACTGACACTGACCCTGACTGTGATCTGTGACCCTAACTCTTCCCTAACTGTGATCTCTGTCATTGAAAATGACCCTGACTTAGATCTGTGTCAGTGACCCTTACACTGACCCTGACTGTGAATATGAATGTGAACCTGACACTGACCCTGACTGTGATCTGTGTCACTGACACTGACCCTGAATGTGACCTGTGTCACTGACCCTGACTGTGATCTGAGAAACTGACACTGAACCAGACTGTGATCTCCATACCCGACACTGACCATGACTGTCATCTTTGTCACTGACACTGACTCTGACTGTGATCTGTGACAGTGACACTGATCTAGACTGTATTCTGTGTCACCGACTATGTCCCTGACAGTAAACTGCATACCTGACACTGACCCTGACTGTCATCTATGTCACTGACACTGACCCTGATTGTGATCTGTGACCCAGACTGTGATCTGTGTTCAGGACACTGACCGTTACTGTGATCGGTGACCCTGACACTGACTCTGACTGTGATCTGTGTCACAGACACTGACCCTGACTGAGTTCTGTGTCCCTGACACTGACCCTGACTGAGATCTGTGTCACAGATGCTGACCTTTACTGTGATCTGTGACCCTGACACTGACTCTGACTGTGATCAGTGTCACTGTCACTGACCCTGACTGCGTTCTGTGTCACTGACACTGACCCTGACTGTGATCTGTGTTCATGACACTGACACTGACTTTGATCTGTGTCACCGAACCTGACCATGACAGTGATCTGTGCTCTGACCCGGACCAAGGATGTGATCTGTGTTCTGACATGGACCAAGGCTGTAATTTGTGTCCCTGACCATGTCTGCGATCTGTGACCCTAACAGTGGTTTGCGTTCATGACACTGACCATGGCTGTGTACTGCATCTGACACTGACCCTGAAAATGATCTGTGTCCCTGACACTGACCTTGACTGAGATCTGTGACATTGACCCTGACAGTGATCTGCATACCTGACACTGACCGTGACTGTCATTTGTGACCATGACACTGACCCTGACTGTGAATGTGACTCTGACACTGACCGTGACTTTGATCATTGTGACTGGCCCTGACCTTAAATGTGATCTGTGCCCCGGAATTTGACCCTGACTGTTATCTGTGTCACTAACTCTGACAGTGAATGTGACTTGTGTCACTGACCCTGAACCAGACTGTGATCTGTGACCCTGACACTGACTGTCATCTATTCACCGACACTGACCCTGACTGTGATCTGCGACCCAGACACTGATCTGTGTTCATGAAACTGACCGTTACTGTGATCTGTGTTCATGACACTGATGCTGACTTTGATCTGTGTCACCGAAACTGACCATAACAGTGATCTGTCTTCTGACCGGGACAGAGGATGTGATCTGTGTTCTGACATGGACCAAGGCTGTGATTTGTGTCCCTGACCATGACTGTGAACTGTGACCCTGACAGTGATCTGTGTTCATGACACTGACCACAACTGTGTACCGTGCACCTGACACTGACCCTGAATTTGATCTGAGTGACTGACACTGAACCTGACTGTGATCTGTGACCCTGACACTGACCTTGACTGTGATCTGTGACCCTGACTGTGATCATTGTGACTGGCACTGACCTTAAATGTGATCTGTGGCCTGGAATTTGACCCTGACTGTGAATGTGACCCTGACACTGACCCTGACAGTGATCTGTGACTCTTACACTGACCCTGAATTAGATCTGTGTCCCTGACACTGACCCTGTCTGAGATCTGTGACAATGACCCTGACAGTGATCTGCATACATGACACTGACCGTGACTGTCATCTGTGACTCTGACAGTAATCTGCGTTCATGACACTGACCATGACTGTGTAATGTGCACCTCACACTGACCCTGAATGTGATTTGTGACTCTGACACTGACCCTGACACTGACTGTGATCAATGTGTCCCTGATACTGACCTGACTGTGAATGTGACCCTGACACTGACCCTGACTGTGATCTGTGTCCCTGACACTGACTCTGACTGTGATCTGTGTCACTGACACTGACCCTGATTGTGATCTGTGACCCAGACTGTGATCTGTGTTCAGGACACTGACCGTTACTGTGATCTGTGTCCATGACACTGACCCTGACTGTGATCTGTGTTCATGACACTGACACTGACTTTGATCTGTGTCACCGAACCTGACCATGACAGTGATCTGTCTTCTGACCCGGACCGAGGATGTGATCTGTGTTCTGAGATGGACCAAGGCTGTAATTTGTGTCCCTGACCATGTCTGTGTCACTGACCCTGAACCAGACTGTGATCTGTGACCCTGACTGTGATCTGTGACCCTGACACTGACCCTGACTGTGATTTGTGACTCTGACACTGACCCTGGCTGTGATCTCTGATTCTGACACTGAGCGTGACAGTGATATGTGAACCTGATACTGTCCCTGACTGTCAACTGTGACCCTAACTCTTCCCTAAATGTGATCTCGGTCACTGAAAATGACCCTGAATTAGATCTGTGTCAGTGACCCTGACACTGAACCTTACTGTGATGTGTGTCCCTGACACTGACCTGACTGTGATGTGTGTCCCTGACACTGACCCTGACACTGACTGTGATCAATGTGTCCCTGACACTGAGCTGACTGAGATCTGTGACACTGACACTGACACTGTGATCTGTGAACCTGACTGTGATCTGTGACCCTGACACTGAACCAGACTACGATTTCTGTCACAGATAATGACCCTGACTGTGATCTGCATACCTAACACTGACCCTGACTGTAATCTGTGACCCTGACAGTGATCTGAGTTCATGACAATGACCGTGACTGTGATCTGTGTCACCGACCCTGACCATGATAGTGATCTGTGTTCTGACACTGACCATGACTGTGAATGTGAATGTGAACCTGACACTGACTGTGATCATTGTGAATGGCTGTGACCTTGAATGTGATCTGCTCCCCAGAATTTGACCCTGACTGTGATCTGTGTCACTGACACTGACCGTGAATGTGATCAGTTCCCTGGAATTTGACGCTGACTGTGATCTGTGTCACTGACACTGACCGTGGATGTGATCTGTTCTCCGGAATTTGACCCTGACTGTGAATGTGAACCTGACACTGACCCTGACTGTCATCTTT
Source organism: Hypanus sabinus (assembly GCF_030144855.1). Taxonomy (NCBI): domain Eukaryota; kingdom Metazoa; phylum Chordata; class Chondrichthyes; order Myliobatiformes; family Dasyatidae; genus Hypanus; species Hypanus sabinus. Next base: position 51,330,894 of record NC_082706.1, read on the forward strand.
GTCAATGACACTGACCTGACTGTGATCTGTGACCCAGACTGTGATCTGTGTTCATGACACTGACCGTTACTGTGATCTGTGTTCATGACACTGACACTGACTTTGATCTGTGTCACCGAACCTGACCATGACAGTGATCTGTCTTTTGTCCCGGACCGAGGATGTGATCTGTGTTCTGAGATGGACCAAGGCTGTGATTTGTGACCCTGACAGTGAATTGTGTTCATGACACTGACCATGACTGTGTACTGCGCACCTGACACTGACCCTGAAATTGATCTGTGTCACTGACACTGACCATGACGGTGAACTGTGACTCTGACACTGACCCTGACTGTGATCTGTGAACCTGACAATGAGCCTTACTGTGATTTGTGTCCCTGACCCTGACTCTGACTGTGAATGTGACCCGGACACTGACTCTGATTGTGGTCATTGTGACAGGCACAGACCTTAAATGTGATCTGTGCCCCGGAATTTGACCCTGACAGTGAAATGTGACCCTGACAGAGATCTGAGTTCATTACACTGACCGTGACTTTGAGTTGTGTCACCGACCCTGACCATGACAGTGATCTGTGTTCTAACACTGACCATGACTGTGTACTTTGCTCCTGACACTGATCCTGATTTTGATCTGTGTCAGTGACCCTGACACTGACCCTAACTGTGATCTGTGAAGCCGACACTGACCCTGACTGTGATCTGTGTCACTGACACTGACCCTGACTGTGATCTGTGTCACCGACACTGACCCTGACTGTGATCTGTGTCACTGACACTGACCCTGACTCTGATCTGTTACCCTGACACTGACCCTGACTGTGATCTGTGACCCAGACAGTGATCTGTGTTCATGACACTGACTGTGACTTTGATCTGTGTCACCGACCCTGACCATGACAGTGATCTGTGTTCTGACACTGACCATGACTGTGTACTTTGCTCCTGACACTGATCCTGAATTTGATCTGTGTCAGTGACCCTGACACTGACCCTAACTGTGATCTGTGAAGCCGAAACTGACCGACTGTGATCTGTGTCACTGACACTGACCCTGACTCTGATCTGTTACCCTGACACTGACCCTGACTGTGATCTGTGACCCTGAAACTGACTCTTACTGTGGTCTGTGTCACTGATACTGACCCTGACTGAGTTCTGTGTCACTGACACTTACCCTGACTGTGGTCTGTGTCCCTGACACTTACCCTGACTGTGATCTGTGACCCTGACACTGACTCTGACTGAGTTCTGTGTCACTGACACTGACCCTGACTGTGATCTGTGTCACTGACACTGACTCTGACTGTGATCTGTGTACCTGACACTGACCCTGACTGTGATCTGTGACCCTGACACTGACTCTGACTGTGATCTGTGTCACTGACACTGACCCTGATTGAGTTCTGTGTCACTGACACTGACCCTGGCTGTGATCTGTGTCCCTGACACTGACCCTGACAGTGATCTGCATACCTGACACTGACCCTGACTGTCATCTATGTCACCGACACTGACCTTCACTGTGATCTGTGACCCTGACTGTGAACTGTTACCCTGTCACTGACCCTGACTGTGATCTGTGTCACTGACACTGACCCTCAATCTGATCTGTTACCCTGACACTGACCCTGACTGTGATCTGTGTTCCTGACCATGACATTGTCTGTTAGCTGTGACCCTGACACTGACCCTGACTGTGATCTGTGTCCCTGACACTGACCCTGACTGTGATCTGTGACCCTGACACTGACTCTGACTGTGATCTGTGACCCTGACACTGACTCTGACTGTGAACTGTGTACCGGACACTGACCCTGATTGAGTTCTGTGTCACTGACACTGACCCTGGCTGTGATCTGTGTCCCTGACACTGACCCTGACAGTGATCTGCATACCTGACACTGACCCTGACTGTCATCTATGTCACCGACACTGACCTTCACTGTGATCTCTGACTCTGACTGTGATCTATGTCAGTGACACTGACCCTGACTGTGATCTGTGAAGCTGACATTGTCTCTGACTGAGTTCTGTGTCAATGACACTGACCCTGACTTTGATCGGTGACCCTGACACTGACTCTGACTGTGATCTGTGTCACAGATGCTGTCCCTGACTGTGATCTGTGACCCTGACACTGTCTCTTACTGTGGTCAATGTCACTGACACTGACCCTGACCGCGTTCTGTGTCACTGACACTGACCCTGACTGTGATCTGTGTCCCTGACACTGACCCTGACAGTGATCTGTGTACCTGACACTGACCCTGACTGTCATCTATGTCACTGACAGTGACCTTCACTGTGATCTGTGACCCTGACTGTGATCTGTGACCCTGACTGTGATCTGTGTCCCTGACACTGACCCTGACTGTGATCTGCAACCCTGACACTGACCTGACTGTGATCTGTGTCCCTGACACTGACCTGACTGTGAATGTGACCCTGACACTGACCCTGACTGTGATCTGTGTCCCTGACACTGACCCTGACTCTGATCTGTGACTGAACCAGACTACGATCTCTGTCACAGACAATGACCCTGACTGTGATCTGCATACCTAACACTGACCCTGACTGTAATCTGTGACCCTGACAGTGATCTGAGTTCATGACAATGACCGTGACTGTGATCTGTGTCACCGACCCTGACCATGACAGTGATCTGTGTTCTGACACTGACCCTGACTGTGATCTGCATACCTGACACTGACCCTGACTGTGATCTGTGACCCAGACTGTGATCTGTGTTCATGACACTGACACTGACTTTGATCTGTCTCACCAAACCTGACCATGACAGTGATCTGTCTTTTGTCCCGGACCGAGGATGTGATCTGTGTTCTGAGATGGACCAAGGCTGTGATTTGTGTCCCTGACCATGTCTGTGATCTGTGACCCTGACAGTGAATTGTGTTCATGACACTGACCATGACTGTGTACTGCGCACCTGACACTGACCCTGAAATTGATCTGTGTCACTGACACTGACCATGACGGTGAACTGTGACTCTGACACTGACCCTGACTGTGATCTGTGAACCTGACAATGAGCCTTACTGTGATTTGTGTCCCTGACCCTGACTCTGACTGTGAATGTGACCTGGACACTGACTCTGATTGTGATCATTGTGACAGGCACAGACCTTAAATGTGATCTGTGCCCCGGAATTTGACCCTGACAGTGAAATGTGACCCTGACAGAGATCTGTGTTCATTACACTGACCGTGACTTTGAGTTGTGTCACCGACCCTGACCATGACAGTGATCTGTGTTCTGACACTGACCATGACTGTGTACTTTGCTCCTGACACTGATCCTGATTTTGATCTGTGTCAGTGACCCTGACACTAACCCTGACTGTGATCTGTGAAGCCGACACTGACCCTGACTGTGATCTGTGTCACTGACACTGACCCTGACTGTGATCTGTGTCACTGACACTGAACCTGACTCTGATCTGTTACCCTGACACTGACCCTGACTGTGATCTGTGACCCAGACAGTGATCTGTGTTCATGACACTGACTGTGACTTTGATCTGTGTCACTGACCCTGACCATGACAGTGATCTGTGTTCTGACACTGACCATGACTGTGTACTTTGCTCCTGACACTGATCCTGATTTTGATCTGTGTCAGTGACCCTGACACTAACCCTGACTGTGATCTGTGAAGCCGACACTGACCCTGACTGTGATCTGTTACCCTGACACTGACCCTGACTGTGATCTGTATTACTGACACTGACCCTGACTCTGATCTGTAACCCTGACACTGACCCTGACTGTGATCTGTATTACTGACCATGACCTTGTCTGTGAGCTGTGACCCAGACACTGACCCTGACTGTGAACTGTGACCCTGACACTGACTCTTACTGTGATCTATGTCACTGACACTGACCCTGACTATGATCTGTGTACCTGACACTGACCCTGACTGTGATCTGTGACCCTGAAACTGACTCTTACTGTGATCTGTGTCACTGATACTGACTCTGACTGAGTTCTGTGTCACTGACACTGACCCTGACTGTGATCTGTGTCACTGACACTGACTCTGACTGTGATCTGTGTACCTGACACTGACCCTGACTGTGATCTGTGACCCTGACACTGACTCTGACTGTGATCTGTGTCACTGACACTGACCCTGATTGAGTTCTGTGTCACTGACACTGACCCTGGCTGTGATCTGTGTCCCTGACACTGACCCTGACAGTGATCTGCATACCTGACACTGACACTGACTGCCATCTATGTCACCGACACTGATCTTCACTGTGATCTGTGACCCTGACAGTGATCTGTGTTCATGACACTGACTGTGACTTTGATCTGTGTCACCGACCATGACCATGACAGTGATCTGCATACCTGACACTGACCGTGACTGCGTTCTGTGTCACTGACACTGACCCTGACAGTGATCTGCATACCTGACACTGACCGTGACTGCGTTCTGTGTCACTGACACTGACCCTGACTCTGATCTGTGTCTCTGACACTGAGCCTGACTGTGATCTGTGACCCTGACACTGACCCTGACTGTCATCTGTGACCCTGAAACTGACTCTTACTGTGGTCTGTGTCACTGATACTGAGCCTGACTGTCAATGTGACCCTGACACTGACCCTGACTGTGATCTGTGTCCCTGACACTGAGCCTGACTGTGAATGTGACCCTGACACTGACCCTGACTCTGATCTGTGACTGAACCAGACTACGATCTCTGTCACAGACAATGACCCTGACTGTGATCTGCATACCTAACACTGACCCTGACTGTAATCTGTGACCCTGACAGTGATCTGAGTTCATGACAATGACCGTGACTGTGATCTGTGTCACCGACCCTGACCATGACAGTGATCTGTGTTCTGACACTGACCCTGACTGTGATCTGCATACCTGACACTGACCCTGACTGTGATCTGTGACCCAGACTGTGATCTGTGTTCATGACACTGACACTGACTTTGATCTGTGTCACCAAACCTGACCATGACAGTGATCTGTCTTTTGTCCCGGACCGAGGATGTGATCTGTGTTCTGAGATGGACCAAGGCTGTGATTTGTGTCCCTGACCATGTCTGTGATCTGTGACCCTGACAGTGAATTGTGTTCATGACACTGACCATGACTGTGTACTGCGCACCTGACACTGACCCTGAAATTGATCTGTGTCACTGACACTGACTATGACGGTGAACTGTGACTCTGACACTGACCCTGACTGTGATCTGTGAAACTGACAATGAGCCTTACTGTGATTTGTGTCCCCGACCCTGACTCTGACTGTGAATGTGACCCGGACACTGACTCTGATTGTGATCATTGTGACAGGCACAGACCTTAAATGTGATCTGTGCCCCGGAATTTGACCCTGACAGTGAAATGTGACCCTGACAGAGATCTGTGTTCATTACACTGACCGTGACTTTGAGTTGTGTCACCGACCCTGACCATGACAGTGATCTGTGTTCTGACACTGACCATGACTGTGTACTTTGCTCCTGACACTGATCCTGATTTTGATCTGTGTCAGTGACCCTGACACTAACCCTGACTGTGATCTGTGAAGCCGACACTGACCCTGACTGTGATCTGTGAACCTGACACTGACCCTGACTCTGATCTGTTACCCTGACACTGACCCTGACTGTGATCTGTGTCACTGACACTGAACCTGACTCTGATCTGTTACCCTGACACTGACCCTGACTGTGATCTGTGACCCAGACAGTGATCTGTGTTCATGACACTGACTGTGACTTTGATCTGTGTCACCGACCCTGACCATGACAGTGATCTGTGTTCTGACACTGACCATGACTGTGTACTTTGCTCCTGACACTGATCCTGATTTTGATCTGTGTCAGTGACCCTGACACTGACCCTAACTGTGATCTGTGAAGCCGACACTGACCCTGACTGTGATCTGTGACCCTGACACTGACCCTGACTGTGATCTGTGACCCTGACACTGACCCTGACTGTGATCTGTATTACTGACCATGACCTTGTCTGTGAGCTGTGACCCAGACACTGACCCTGACTGTGAACTGTGACCCTGACACTGACTCTTACTGTGATCTATGTCACTGACACTGACCCTGACTATGATCTGTGTACCTGACACTGACCCTGACTGTGATCTGTGACCCTGAAACTGACTCTTACTGTGGTCTGTGTCACTGATACTGACCCTGACTGAGTTCTGTGTCACTGACACTGACCCTGACTGTGGTCTGTGTCCCTGACACTTACCCTGACTGTGATCTGTGACCCTGACACTGACTCTGACTGTGATCTGTGTCACTGATACTGACCCTGACTGTGATCTGTGACCCTGACACTGACTCTGACTGTGATCTGTGTCACTGACACTGACCCTGGCTGTGATCTGTGTCCCTGACACTGACCCTGACAGTGATCTGCATACCTGACACTGACACTGACTGTCATCTATGTCACCGACACTGATCTTCACTGTGATCTGTGACCCTGACAGTGATCTGTGTTCATGACACTGACTGTGACTTTGATCTGTGTCACCGACTATGACCATGACAGTGATCTGTGTTCTGACACTGACCATGACTGTGATCTATGACCCAGACACTCAGCTGACTGTGGTTTGTGTCCCTGACACTGACCTTGATTCTGATCTGTGACCCTGACACTGACCCTGACTGCGATCTGTGTCACTGACATTCAACCTGAATCTGATCTATGTCCCTGACACTGATCCTGACTGTGATCTGTGTCCCAGACACTGAACCTGACTATGATCTGTGTCACTGATACTGCACATGACTGTGATCTGTGACCCTGACAATGACCCTGACTGTGATCTATGTCAGTGACACTGACCCTGACTCTGATCTGTGTTACTGACCATGACCCTGACGATGATCTGTGTACCTGACACTGACCCTGACTGTGATCTGTGACCCTGACACTGACTCTGACTGTGATCTGTGACCCTGACACTGACTCTGACTGTGATCTATGTCAGTGACACTGACCCTGACTGTGATCTGTGTCCCTGACACTGACTCTGACTGTGATCTGTGACCCTGACACTGAATCTGACTGAGTTCTGTGTCAGTCACACTGACCCTGACTGTGATCTGTGACCCTGAAACTGTCTCTGACTGTGGTCTGTGTCACTGAAGATGACCCTGACTGTTATCTGTATCCCTGACACAGACCCTGACTGTGTCACTGACACTGTCCCTGACTGTGATCTGTGAAGCTGACACTGACTCTGACTGAGTTCTGTGTCAATGACACTGACCCTGACTTTGATCGGTGACCCTGACACTGACTCTGACTGTGATCTGTGTCACAGATGCTGTCCCTGACTGTGATCTGTGACCCTGACACTGACCCTGACTGTGATCTCTGTCCCTGTGACTGACCCTTACTGTGATCAGTGTCGCAGATGCTGACCCTGACTCTGATCTGTGACCCTGACAATGACCCTGACTGTGATCTATGTCAGTGACACTGACCCTGACTCTGATCTGTGTTACTGACCATGACCCTGACGATGATCTGTGTACCTGACACTGACCCTGACTGTGATCTGTGACCCTGACACTGACTCTGACTGTGATCTGTGACCCTGACACTGACTCTGACTGTGATCTATGTCAGTGACACTGACCCTGACTGTGATCTGTGTCCCTGACACTGACTCTGACTGTGATCTGTGACCCTGACACTGAATCTGACTGAGTTCTGTGTCAGTCACACTGACCCTGACTGTGATCTGTGACCCTGAAACTGTCTCTGACTGTGGTCTGTGTCACTGAAGATGACCCTGACTGTTATCTGTATCCCTGACACAGACCCTGACTGTGTCACTGACACTGACCCTGACTTTGATCGGTGACCCTGACACTGACTCTGACTGTGATCTGTGTCACAGATGCTGTCCCTGACTGTGATCTGTGACCCTGACACTGACCCTGACAGTAATCTGCATACCTGACACTGACCCTGACTGTCATCTATGTCACTGACACTGACCTTCACTGTGATCTGTGACCCTGACTGTGATCTGTTACCCTGACACTGAACCTTACTGTGATGTGTGTCCCTGACACTGAACCTTACTGTGATCTGTGTCACTGACACTGACTCTGACTGTGATCTGTGACCCTGACACTGACTCTGACTGTGATCTGTGTCACTGACACTGACCCTGGCTGTGATCTGTGTCCCTGACACTGACCCTGACAGTGATCTGCATACCTGACACTGACCCTGACTGTCATCTATGTCACCGACACTGACCTTCACTGTGATCTGTGACCCTGTCAGTGATCTGTGTTCATGACACTGACTGTGACTTTGATCTGTGTCACCGACCATGACCATGACAGTGATCTGTGTTCTGACACTGGCCATGACTGTGTACATTGCTCCTGACACTGACCCTGACTGTGATCTGTGAACCTGACACTGAGCCTTACTGTGATTTGTGTCCCTGACCCTGACTCTGACTGTGAATGTGACCCGGACACTGACTCTGACTGTGATCATTGTGACTGGCACTGACCTTAAATGTGATCTGTGCCCCGGAAATTGACCCTGACTGTGATCTGTGTCACTGACTCTGACCGTGACAGTGACCTGTGTCACTGACCCTGACCCTGACTGTGATCTGTGACCCTGACACTGACCCTGGCTGTGATCTCTGATCATGACACTGACCCTGAATTTGATCTGCCACCCGGACAAAGTCCCTGACTGTGATCTGCATACCTGACACTGACCCATACTGTCATCTTTGTCACTGACACTGACCTTGAATGTGATCTGAGACCCTGACAGTGATCTGTGTTCATGACACTGACTGTGACTTTGATCTGTGTCACCGACCATGACCATGACAGTGATCTGTGTTCTGACACTGACCATGACTGTGATCTGTGTCCCAGACACTGAACCTGACTATGATCTGTGTCACTGATACTGCCCATGACTGTGATCTGTGACCCTGACCTTGACACTCACTCTGATCTGTTACCCTGACACTGACCCTGACTGTGATCTGTGTCCCTGACACTGACCCTGACTGTGATCTGTGACCCTGACACTGACTCTGACTGTGATCTGTGACCCTGACACTGACTCTGACTGTGATCTGTGTTCCGGACACTGACCCTGATTGAGTTCTGTGTCACTGACACTGACCCTGGCTGTGATCTGTGTCCCTGACACTGACCCTGACAGTGATCTGCATACCTGACACTGACCCTGACTGTCATCTATGTCACCGACACTGACCTTCACTGTGATCTCTGACTCTGACTGTGATCTATGTCAGTGACACTGACCCTGACTGTGATCTGTGAAGCTGACACTGTCTCTGACTGAGTTCTGTGTCAATGACACTGACCCTGACAGTGATCTGTGTACCTGACACTGACCCTGACTGTCATCTATGTCACTGACAGTGACCTTCACTGTGATCTGTGACCCTGACTGTGATCTGTGTCCCTGACTGTGATCTGTGTCCCTGACTGTGATCTGTGACCCTGACTGTGATCTGTGTCCCTGACACTGACCCTGACAGTGATCTGTGTACCTGACACTGACCCTGACTGTCATCTATGTCACTGACAGTGACCTTCACTGTGATCTGTGACCCTGACTGTGATCTGTGACCCTGACTGTGATCTGTGTCCCTGACACTGACCCTGACTGTGATCTGCGACCCTGACACTGACCTGACTGTGATCTGTGTCCCTGACACTGACCTGACTGTGAATGTGACCCTGACACTGACCCTGACTGTGATCTGTGTCCCTGACACTGACCCTGACTCTGATCTGTGACTGAACCAGACTACGATCTCTGTCACAGACAATGACCCTGACTGTGATCTGCATACCTAACACTGACCCTGACTGTAATCTGTGACCCTGACAGTGATCTGAGTTCATTACAATGACCGTGACTGTGATCTGTGTCACCGACCCTGACCATGACAGTGATCTGTGTTCTGACACTGACCCTGACTGTGATCTGCATACCTGACACTGACCCTGACTGTGATCTGTGACCCAGACTGTGATCTGTGTTCATGACACTGACACTGACTTTGATCTGTGTCACCAAACCTGACCATGACAGTGATCTGTCTTTTGTCCCGGACCGAGGATGTGATCTGTGTTCTGAGATGGACCAAGGCTGTGATTTGTGTCCCTGACCATGTCTGTGATCTGTGACCCTGTCAGTGAATTGTGTTCATGACACTGACCATGACTGTGTACTGCGCAACTGACACTGACCCTGAAATTGATCTGTGTCACTGACACTGACCATGACTGTGAACTGTGACTCCGACACTGACCCTGAATTTGATCTGTGTCCCTGACACTGACCATGACTGTGAACTGTGACTCCGACACTGACCCTGACTGTGATCTGTGAACCTGACAATGAGCCTTACTGTGATTTGTGTCCCTGACCCTGACTCTGACTGTGAATGTGACCCGGACACTGACTCTGATTGTGATCATTGTGACAGGCACAGACCTTAAATGTGATCTGTGCCCCGGAATTTGACCCTGACAGTGATATGTGACCCTGACAGAGATCTGTGTTCATTACACTGACCGTGACTTTGAGTTGTGTCACCGACCCTGACCATGACAGTGATCTGTGTTCTGACACTGACCATGACTGTGTACTTTGCTCCTGACACTGATCCTGATTTTGATCTGTGTCAGTGACCCTGACACTAACCCTGACTGTGATCTGTGAAGCCGACACTGACCCTGACTGTGATCTGTGTCACTGACACTGACCCTGACTGTGATCTGTGTCACTGACACTGAACCTGACTCTGATCTGTTACCCTGACACTGACCCTGACTGTGATCTGTGACCCAGACAGTGATCTGTGTTCATGACACTGACTGTGACTTTGATCTGTGTCACCGACCCTGACCATGACAGTGATCTGTGTTCTGACACTGACCATGACTGTGTACTTTGCTCCTGACACTGATCCTGATTTTGATCTGTGTCAGTGACCCTGACACTGACCCTGACTGTGATCTGTGTCACTGACACTGACCCTGACTCTGATCTGTTACCCTGACACTGACCCTGACTGTGATCTGTATTACTGACCATGACCTTGTCTGTGAGCTGTGACCCAGACACTGACCCTGACTGTGAACTGTGACCCTGACACTGACTCTTACTGTGATCTATGTCACTGACACTGACCCTGACTATGATCTGTGTACCTGACACTGACCCTGACTGTGATCTGTGACCCTGAAACTGACTCTTACTGTGGTCTGTGTCACTGATACTGACCCTGACTGAGTTCTGTGTCACTGACACTGACCCTGACTGTGGTCTGTGTCCCTGACACTTACCCTGACTGTGATCTGTGACCCTGACACTGACTCTGACTGTGATCTGTGTCACTGATACTGACTCTGACTGAGTTCTGTGTCACTGACACTGACCCTGACTGTGATCTGTGTCACTGACACTGACTCTGACTGTGATCTGTGTACCTGACACTGACCCTGACTGTGATCTGTGACCCTGACACTGACTCTGACTGTGATCTGTGTCACTGACACTGACCCTGATTGAGTTCTGTGTCACTGACACTGACCCTGGCTGTGATCTGTGTCCCTGACACTGACCCTGACAGTGATCTGCATACCTGACACTGACACTGACTGTCATCTATGTCACCGACACTGATCTTCACTGTGATCTGTGACCCTGACAGTGATGTGTGTTCATGACACTGACTGTGACTTTGATCTGTGTCACCGACCATGACCATGACAGTGATCTGTGTTCTGACACTGACCATGACTATGATCTATGACCCAGACACTCACCCTGACTGTGGTTTGTGTCCCTGACACTGACCTTGATTCTGATCTGTGACCCTGACACTGACCCTGACTGCGATCTGTGTCACTGACATTCAACCTGAATCTGATCTATGTCCCTGACACTGATCCTGACTGTGATCTGTGTCCCAGACACTGAACCTGACTATGATCTGTGTCACTGACACTGACCCTGACTGCGATCTTTGTCACTGACACTGACCCTGACTGTGATCTGCATACCTGACACTGACCCTGACTGCGTTCTGTGTCACTGACACTGATCCTGACTGTGATCTGTGTCCCTGACACTGAGCCTGACTGTGAATGTGACCCTGACACTGACCCTGACTGTGATCTGTGTCCCTGACACTGACCCTGACTCTGATCTGTGACTGAACCAGACTACGATCTCTGTCACAGACAATGACCCTGACTGTGATCTGCATACCTAACACTGACCCTGACTGTAATCTGTGACCCTGACAGTGATCTGAGTTCATGACAATGACCGTGACTGTGATCTGTGTCACCGACCCTGACCATGACAGTGATCTGTGTTCTGACACTGACCCTGACTGTGATCTGCATACCTGACACTGACCCTGACTGTGATCTGTGACCCAGACTGTGATCTGTGTTCATGACACTGACACTGACTTTGATCTGTGTCACCAAACCTGACCATGACAGTGATCTGTCTTTTGTCCCGGACCGAGGATGTGATCTGTGTTCTGAGATGGACCAAGGCTGTGATTTGTGTCCCTGACCATGTCTGTGATCTGTGACCCTGACAGTGAATTGTGTTCATGACACTGACCATGACTGTGTACTGCGCACCTGACACTGACCCTGAAATTGATCTGTGTCACTGACACTGACTATGACGGTGAACTGTGACTCTGACACTGACCCTGACTGTGATCTGTGAACCTGACAATGAGCCTTACTGTGATTTGTGTCCCTGACCCTGACTCTGACTGTGAATGTGACCCGGACACTGACTCTGATTGTGATCATTGTGACAGGCACAGACCTTAAATGTGATCTGTGCCCCGGAATTTGACCCTGACAGTGAAATGTGACCCTGACAGAGATCTGTGTTCATTACACTGACCGTGACTTTGAGTTGTGTCACCGACCCTGACCATGACAGTGATCTGTGTTCTGACACTGACCATGACTGTGTACTTTGCTCCTGACACTGATCCTGATTTTGATCTGTGTCAGTGACCCTGACACTAACCCTGACTGTGATCTGTGAAGCCGACACTGACCCTGACTGTGATCTGTGTCACTGACACTGAACCTGACTCTGATCTGTTACCCTGACACTGACCCTGACTGTGATCTGTGACCCAGACAGTGATCTGTGTTCATGACACTGACTGTGACTTTGATCTGTGTCACCGACCCTGACCATGACAGTGATCTGTGTTCTGACACTGACCATGACTGTGTACTTTGCTCCTGACACTGATCCTGATTTTGATCTGTGTCAGTGACCCTGACACTGACCCTGACTGTGATCTGTGAAGCCGACACTGACCCTGACTGTGATCTGTGTCACTGACACTGACCCTGACTCTGATCTGTTACCCTGACACTGACCCTGACTGTGATCTGCATTACTGACCATGACCTTGTCTGTGAGCTGTGACCCAGACACTGACCCTGACTGTGAACTGTGACCCTGACACTGACTCTTACTGTGATCTATGTCACTGACACTGACCCTGACTATGATCTGTGTACCTGACACTGACCCTGACTGTGATCTGTGACCCTGAAACTGACTCTTACTGTGGTCTGTGTCACTGATACTGACCCTGACTGAGTTCTGTGTCACTGACACTGACCCTGACTGTGGTCTGTGTCCCTGACACTTACCCTGACTGTGATCTGTGACCCTGACACTGACTCTGACTGTGATCTGTGTCACTGATACTGACTCTGACTGAGTTCTGTGTCACTGACACTGACCCTGACTGTGATCTGTGTCACTGACACTGACTCTGACTGTGATCTGTGTACCTGACACTGACCCTGACTGTGATCTGTGACCCTGACACTGACTCTGACTGTGATCTGTGTCACTGACACTGACCCTGATTGAGTTCTGTGTCACTGACACTGACCCTGGCTGTGATCTGTGTCCCTGACACTGACCCTGACAGTGATCTGCATACCTGACACTGACACTGACTGTCATCTATGTCACCGACACTGATCTTCACTGTGATCTGTGACCCTGACAGTGATGTGTGTTCATGACACTGACTGTGACTTTGATCTGTGTCACCGACCATGACCATGACAGTGATCTGTGTTCTGACACTGACCATGACTGTGATCTATGACCCAGACACTCACCCTGACTGTGGTTTGTGTCCCTGACACTGACCTTGATTCTGATCTGTGACCCTGACACTGACCCTGACTGCGATCTGTGTCACTGACATTCAACCTGAATCTGATCTATGTCCCTGACACTGATCCTGACTGTGATCTGTGTCCCAGACACTGAACCTGACTATGATCTGTGTCACTGATACTGCCCATGACTGTGATCTGTGACAATGACCCTGACAGTGATCTGCATACCTGACACTGACCGTGACTGCGTTCTGTGTCACTGACACTGACCCTGACTCTGATCTGTGTCTCTGACACTGAGCCTGACTGTGATCTGTGACCCTGACACTGACCCTGTCTGTGATCTATGTCAGTGACACTGACCCTGACTCTGATCTGTGTGACTGACCATGACCCTGACGATGATCTGTGTACCTGACACTGACCCTGACTGTGATCTGTGACCCTGAAACTGACTCTGACTGTGATCTGTGTACCTGACACTGACCCTGACTGTGATCTGTGACCCTGACACTGACTCTGACTGTGATCTGTGTACCGGACACTGACCCTGATTGAGTTCTGTGTCACTGACACTGACCCTGGCTGTGATCTGTGTCCCTGACACTGACCCTGACAGTGATCTGCATACCTGACACTGACCCTGACTGTCATCTATGTCACCGACACTGACCTTCACTGTGATCTGTGACCCTGACTGTGATCTGTTACCCTGTCACTGACCCTGACTGTGATCTGTGTTCCTGACCATGACATTGTCTGTTAGCTGTGACCCTGACACTGACCCTGACTGTGATCTGTGTCCCTGACACTGACCCTGACTGTGATCTGTGTCCCTGACACTGACCCTGACTGCGTTCTGTGTCACTGACACTGACCCTGTGTGAGATCTGTGTCCCTGACACTGACCCTGACTCTGATCTGTGTCTCTGACACTGACCCTGACTGTGATCTATGTCACTGTGACTGACCCTTACTGTGATCAGTGTCGCAGATGCTGATCCTGACTCTGATCTGTTACCCTGACACTGACCCTGTCTGTGATCTCTGACCCTGACAATGACCCTGACTATGATCTGTATGACTGACCATGACCTTGTCTGTGAGCTGTGACCCAGACACTGACCCTGACTGTGATCGGTGACCCTGACACTGACTCTGACTGTGATCAGTGTCACTGACACTGACCCTGACTGTGATCTGTGTCCCTGACACTGAACCTGACTCTGATCTGTGACCCTGACACTGACTCTGACTGTGATCTGTGTCACTGACACTGAACCTGACTATGATCTGTGTCACTGATACTGCCCATGACTGTGATCTGTGACCCTGACCTTGACACTCACTGTGATCTGTGTGCATGACACTGACCCTGACTGTGATCTGTGACCTTGACTCTGACCCTACCTGTGTTCTGTGTCCCGGACACTGTCACTGACTCTGATCTGTGCCCCTGATATTAACTCTGAATGTAATCTATAACCTTGATACTGACCCTGATAGTGATCTGTGTCCCTGACACTGACAGTAAATGTTGATATCTGTCACTAGCTCTGAACCTGACTGTGGTCTGTGTCACAGACACGGACACTGACCGTGATCTGTGACCCTGACACTGACCCTGACCGTGATCTGTGTCACTGACACTGACCCTGTCAGTTATCTGTGAAGCTGACACTGACTCTGACTGAGTTCTGTGTCAATGACACTGACCCTGACTGTGATCAGTGTCACTGACACTGACCCTGACTGTGATCTGTGTTCCTAACACTGATCCTGACTGTGATCTGTGTCCCAGACACTGAACCTGACTATGATCTGTGTCACTGATACTGCACATGACTGTGATCTGTGACAATGACCCTGACAGTGATCTGCATACCTGACACTGACCCTGACTGCGTTCTGTGTCACTGACACTGATCCTGACTGTGATCTGTGTCCCTGACACTGAGCCTGACTGTGAATGTGACCCTGACACTGACCCTGACTGTGATCTGTGTCCCTGACACTGACCCTGACTCTGATCTGTGACTGAACCAGACTACGATCTCTGTCACAGACAATGACCCTGACTGTGATCTGCATACCTAACACTGACCCTGACTGTAATCTGTGACCCTGACAGTGATCTGAGTTCATGACAATGACCGTGACTGTGATCTGTGTCACCGACCCTGACCATGACAGTGATCTGTGTTCTGACACTGACCCTGACTGTGATCTGCATACCTGACACTGACCCTGACTGTGATCTGTGACCCAGACTGTGATCTGTGTTCATGACACTGACACTGACTTTGATCTGTTTCACCAAACCTGACCATGACAGTGATCTGTCTTTTGTCCCGGACCGAGGATGTGATCTGTGTTCTGAGATGGACCAAGGCTGTGATTTGTGTCCCTGACCATGTCTGTGATCTGTGACCCTGACAGTGAATTGTGTTCATGACACTGACCATGACTGTGTACTGCGCACCTGACACTGACCCTGAAATTGATCTGTGTCACTGACACTGACTATGACGGTGAACTGTGACTCTGACACTGACACTGACTGTGATCTGTGAACCTGACAATGAGCCTTACTGTGATTTGTGTCCCTGACCCTGACTCTGACTGTGAATGTGACCCGGACACTGACTCTGATTGTGATCATTGTGACAGGCACAGACCTTAAATGTGATCTGTGCCCCGGAATTTGACCCTGACAGTGAAATGTGACCCTGACAGAGATCTGTGTTCATTACACTGACCGTGACTTTGAGTTGTGTCACCGACCCTGACCATGACAGTGATCTGTGTTCTGACACTGACCATGACTGTGTACTTTGCTCCTGACACTGATCCTGATTTTGATCTGTGTCAGTGACCCTGACACTAACCCTGACTGTGATCTGTGAAGCCGACACTGACCCTGACTGTGATCTGTGTCCCTGACACTGACCCTGACTCTGATCTGTTACCCTGACACTGACCCTGACTGTGATCTGTGTCACTGACACTGAACCTGACTGTGATCTGTGAAGCCGACACTGAACCTGACTCTGATCTGTTACCCTGACACTGACCCTGACTGTGATCTGTGACCCAGACAGTGATCTGTGTTCATGACACTGACTGTGACTTTGATCTGTGTCACCGACCCTGACCATGACAGTGATCTGTGTTCTGACACTGACCATGACTGTGTACTTTGCTCCTGACACTGATCCTGATTTTGATCTGTGTCAGTGACCCTGACAGTGATCTGTGTACCTGACACTGACTCTGACTGTGATCTGTGAAGCCGACACTGACCCTGACTGTGATCTGTGTCACTGACACTGACCCTGACTCTGATCTGTTACCCTGACACTGACCCTGACTGTGATCTGTGACCCAGACAGTGATCTGTGTCACTGACACTGACCCTGACTCTGATCTGTTACCCTGACACTGACCCTCACTCTGATCTGTTACCCTGACACTGACCCTGACTGTGATCTGTGAACCTGACACTGACCCTGACTGTGATCTGTATTACTGACCATGACCTTGTCTGTGAGCTGTGACCCAGACACTGACCCTGACTGTGAACTGTGACCCTGACACTGACTCTTACTGTGATCTATGTCACTGACACTGACCCTGACTATGATCTGTGTACCTGACACTGACCCTGACTGTGATCTGTGACCCTGAAACTGACTCTTACTGTGGTCTGTGTCACTGATACTGACCCTGACTGTGGTCTGTGTCCCTGACACTTACCCTGACTGTGATCTGTGACCCTGACACTGACTCTGACTGTGATCTGTGTCACTGATACTGACTCTGACTGCGTTCTGTGTCACTGACACTGACCCTGACTCTGATCTGTGTCTCTGACACTGAGCCTGACTGTGATCTGTGACCCTGACACTGACCCTGTCTGTGATCTCTGTCCCTGTGACTGACCCTTACTGTGATCAGTGTCACAGATGCTGACCCTGACTCTGATCTGTGACCCTGACAATGACCCTGACTGTGATCTATGTCAGTGACACTGACCCTGACTCTGATCTGTGTTACTGACCATGACCCTGACGATGATCTGTGTACCTGACACTGACCCTGACTGTGATCTGTGACCCTGAAACTGACTCTGACTGTGATCTGTGTACCTGACACTGACCCTGACTGTGATCTGTGACCCTGACACTGACTCTGACTGTGATCTGTGTACCGGACACTGACCCTGACAGTGATCTGCATACCTGACACTGACCCTGACTGTCATCTATGTCACCGACACTGACCTTCACTGTGATCTGTGACCCTGACTGTGATCTGTTACCCTGTCACTGACCCTGACTGTGATCTGTGTTCCTGACCATGACATTGTCTGTTAGCTGTGACCCTGACACTGACCCTGACTGTGATCTGTGTCCCTGACACTGACCCTGACTGTGATCTGTGTCCCTGACACTGACCCTGACTCTGATCTGTGTCCCTGACACTGACTCTGACTGTGATCTGTTTCCCTGACACTGACCCTGACTGTGAACTGTGTCCCTGACACTGACCCTGACTGCGTTCTGTGTCACTGACACTGACCCTGTGTGAGATCTGTGTCCCTGACACTGACCCTGACTCTGATCTGTGTCTCTGACACTGACCCTGACTGTGATCTATGTCACTGTGACTGACCCTTACTGTGATCAGTGTCGCAGATGCTGATCCTGACTCTGATCTGTTACCCTGACACTGACCCTGTCTGTGATCTCTGACCCTGACAATGACCCTGACTATGATCTGTATGACTGACCATGACCTTGTCTGTGAGCTGTGACCCAGACACTGACCCTGACTGTGATCGGTGACCCTGACACTGACTCTGACTGTGATCAGTGTCACTGACACTGACCCTGACTGTGATCTGTGTCCCTGACACTGAACCTGACTCTGATCTGTGACCCTGACACTGACTCTGACTGTGATCTGTGTCACTGACACTGAACCTGACTATGATCTGTGTCACTGATACTGCCCATGACTGTGATCTGTGACCCTGACCTTGACACTCACTGTGATCTGTGTGCATGACACTGACCCTGACTGTGATCTGTGACCTTGACTCTGACCCTACCTGTGTTCTGTGTCCCGGACACTGTCACTGACTCTGATCTGTGCCCCTGATATTAACTCTGAATGTAATCTATAACCTTGATACTGACCCTGATAGTGATCCGTGTCCCTGACACTGACAGTGAATGTGATATCTGTCAC
The DNA here is from genome assembly GCF_030144855.1 of Hypanus sabinus. NCBI lineage: Eukaryota > Metazoa > Chordata > Chondrichthyes > Myliobatiformes > Dasyatidae > Hypanus > Hypanus sabinus. Next base: position 51,350,421 of record NC_082706.1, read on the forward strand.
CAGCTCTGAACCTGACTGTGATCTGTATCACTGACACAGATGCTGTCCGTGATCTGTGAGCCTGACACTGACCCTGACTGTGATCTATGTCCCTGACACTGACTCGGACTGAGTTCTGTGTCACTGACACTGACCCTGACTGTGATCTGTGTCACTGACACTGACCCTGACTGTGATCTGTGACCCTGACACTGACCCTGACAGTGATCTATGTCACTGACACTGACCCTGACTGTGATCTGTGTACCTGACACTGACCCTGACTGTGATCTGTGACCCTGAAGCTGACTCTTACTGTGGTCTGTGACCCTGACACTGACTCTTACTGTGGTCTGTGACCCTGACACTGACCCTGACTGAGTTCTGTGTCACTGACACTGACCCTGACTGTGGTCTGTGTCCCTGACACTTACCCTGACTATGATCTGTGACCCTGACACTGACTCTGACTGTGATCTGTGTACCTGACACTGACCCTGACTGTGATCTGTGACCCTGACACTGACTCTGACTGTGATCTGTGTCACTGACACTGACCCTGATTGAGTTCTGTGTCACTGACACTGACCCTGGCTGTGATCTGTGTCCCTGACACTGACACTGACAGTGATCTGCATACCTGACACTGACACTGACTGTCATCTATGTCACCGACACTGACTTTCACTGTGATCTGTGACCCTGACAGTGATCTGTGTTCATGACACTGACTGTGACTTTGATCTGTGTCACCGACCATGACCCTGACAGTGATCTGTGTCCCTGACACTGACAGTGAATGTGATATCTGTCACCAGCTCTGAACCTGACTGTGATCTGTATCACTGACACAGATGCTGTCCGTGATCTGTGAGCCTGACACTCACCCTGACTGTGGTTTGTGTCCCTGACACTGACCTTGATTCTGATCTGTGACCCTGACACTGACCCTGACTGCGATCTGTGTCACTGACATTCAACCTGAATCTGATCTATGTCCCTGACACTGATCCTGACTGTGATCTGTGTCCGAGACACTGAACCTGACTATGATCTGTGTCACTGATACTGCCCCTGACTGTGATCTGTGACCCTGACCTTGACACTCACTGTGATCTGTGTGCATGACACTGACCCTGACTGTGATCTGTGACCTTGACTCTGACCCTACCTGTGTTCTGTGTCCCGGACACTGTCAGTGACTGTGATCTGTGCCCCTGATATTAACTCTGAATGTAATCTATAACTTTGATACTGACCCTGATAGTGATCCGTGTCCCTGACACTGACAGTGAATGTGATATCTGTCACCAGCTCTGAACCTGACTGTGATCTGTATCACTGACACAGATGCTGTCCGTGATCTGTGAGCCTGACACTGACCCTGACTGTGATTTGTGTCACTGAAACGGACTCTGACAGGGAACTGTATCGCTGACAATGACCCTGGCTGTGATCTGTGTCACTGACACTGACCCTGTCTGTGATTTGTGAAGCTGACACTGACTCTGACTGTGATCAGTGTTACTGACACTGACCCTAACTGTGATCTGTGTCACTGACACTGACCCTGTCTGTGATTTGTGAAGCTGACACTGACTCTGACTGTGATCAGTGTTACTGACACTGACCCTGACTGCGATCTGTGTCACTGACCCTGACCCTGACTGTGATCTGTGTCCCTGACACTGACCCTGACTGTGATCTGTGTCACTGACACTGACCCTGACTGCGATCTGTGTTACTGACACTGACCCTGACTGCGATCTGTGTCCCTGACACTGACCCTGACTGTGATCTGTGACCCTGACACTGACCCGGACCGTGATCTGTGTCCCTGACACTGACCCTGACTGTGATCTGTGACCCTGACACTGACCCGGACCGTGATCTGTGTCACTGACACTGACCCTGACTGTGATCTGTGACCCTGACAATGACCCTGACTGTGATCTGTGTCACAGACACTGACTGTGATCTATGTCACTGACACTGACCCTGACTGTGATCTGTGACCCTGACACTGACCCTCACTCTGATCTGTGTCACTGACACTGATCCTGACTGTGATCTGTGACCCTGACACTGACCCTCACTCTGATCTGTGTCACTGACATTGATCCTGACTGTGATCTGTGTCTCTGACAGTGACCCTGACTGTGATCTGTGTCTCTGACACTGACCCTGTGTGAGATCTGTGTCCCTGACACTGACCCTTACTGTGATCTGTGACCCTGATACTGAACCTGACAGAGATCTGTGTCCCTGACACTGACCCTGACTGTGATCTGTGTCCCTGACACTGACCCTGACTCTGATCTGTGTCCCTGACACTGAGCCTGACTCTGATCTGTGTCCCTGACACTGATCCTGACTGTGATCTCTGTCCCTGTGACTGACCCTTACTGTGATCAGTGTCGCAGATGCTGATCCTGACTCTGATCTGTTATCCTGACACTGACCCTGTCTGTGATCTCTGACCCTGACAATGACCCTGACTATGATCTGTATGACTGACCATGACCTTGTCTGTGAGCTGTGACCCAGACACTGACCCTGACTGTGATCGGTGACCCTGACACTGAATCTGACTGTGATCTGTGTCACTGACACTGACCCTGACTGAGTTCTGTGTCACTGACACTGACCCTGACTGTGATCTGTGTCACTGACACTGACCCTGACTGTGATCTGTATCCCCGACACTGACCCTGACGGTGATCTGTGTCCCTGACACTGACCCTGACGGTGATCTGTGTCCATGACACTGACAGTGAATGTGATATCAGTCACCAGCTCTAAACCTGACTGTGATCTTTATCACTGAAACAGACGCTGTCTGTGATCTGTGACCCTGACACTGACACTGACTGTGATCAGTGTCACTGACACTGACCCTGACTGTGATCTGTGTCCCTGACACTGAACCTGACTCTGATCTGTGACCCTGACACTGACTCTGACTGTGATCTGTGTCACTGACACTGAACCTGACTATGATCTGTGTCACTGATACTGCCCATGACTGTGATCTGTGACCCTGACCTTGACACTCACTGTGATCTGTGTGCATGACACTGACCCTGACTGTGATCTGTGACCTTGACTCTGACCCTACCTGTGTTCTGTGTCCCGGACACTGTCACTGACTCTGATCTGTGCCCCTGATATTAACTCTGAATGTAATCTATAACCTTGATACTGACCCTGATAGTGATCCGTGTCCCTGACACTGACAGTGAATGTGATATCTGTCACCAGCTCTGAACCTGACTGTGATCTGTATCACTGACACAGATGCTGTCCGTGATCTGTGAGCCTGACACTGACCCTGACTGTGATCTATGTCCCTGACACTGACTCGGACTGAGTTCTGTGTCACTGACACTGACCCTGACTGTGATCTGTGTCACTGACACTGACCCTGACTGTGATCTGTGACCCTGACACTGACCCTGACAGTGATCTATGTCACTGACACTGACCCTGACTATGATCTGTGTACCTGACACTGACCCTGACTGTGATCTGTGACCCTGAAGCTGACTCTTACTGTGGTCTGTGACCCTGACACTGACTCTTACTGTGGTCTGTGACCCTGACACTGACCCTGACTGAGTTCTGTGTCACTGACACTGACCCTGACTGTGGTCTGTGTCCCTGACACTTACCCTGACTATGATCTGTGACCCTGACACTGACTCTGACTGTGATCTGTGTACCTGACACTGACCCTGACTGTGATCTGTGACCCTGACACTGACTCTGACTGTGATCTGTGTCACTGACACTGACCCTGATTGAGTTCTGTGTCACTGACACTGACCCTGGCTGTGATCTGTGTCCCTGACACTGACACTGACAGTGATCTGCATACCTGACACTGACACTGACTGTCATCTATGTCACCGACACTGACTTTCACTGTGATCTGTGACCCTGACAGTGATCTGTGTTCATGACACTGACTGTGACTTTGATCTGTGTCACCGACCATGACCCTGACAGTGATCTGTGTCCCTGACACTGACAGTGAATGTGATATCTGTCACCAGCTCTGAACCTGACTGTGATCTGTATCACTGACACAGATGCTCTCCGTGATCTGTGAGCCTGACACTCACCCTGACTGTGGTTTGTGTCCCTGACACTGACCTTGATTCTGATCTGTGACCCTGACACTGACCCTGACTGCGATCTGTGTCACTGACATTCAACCTGAATCTGATCTATGTCCCTGACACTGATCCTGACTGTGATCTGTGTCCGAGACACTGAACCTGACTATGATCTGTGTCACTGATACTGCCCCTGACTGTGATCTGTGACCCTGACCTTGACACTCACTGTGATCTGTGTGCATGACACTGACCCTGACTGTGATCTGTGACCTTGACTCTGACCCTACCTGTGTTCTGTGTCCCGGACACTGTCAGTGACTGTGATCTGTGCCCCTGATATTAACTCTGAATGTAATCTATAACTTTGATACTGACCCTGATAGTGATCCGTGTCCCTGACACTGACAGTGAATGTGATATCTGTCACCAGCTCTGAACCTGACTGTGATCTGTATCACTGACACAGATGCTGTCCGTGATCTGTGAGCCTGACACTGACCCTGACTGTGATTTGTGTCACTGAAACGGACTCTGACAGGGAACTGTATCGCTGACAATGACCCTGGCTGTGATCTGTGTCACTGACACTGACCCTGTCTGTGATTTGTGAAGCTGACACTGACTCTGACTGTGATCAGTGTTACTGACACTGACCCTAACTGTGATCTGTGTCACTGACACTGACCCTGTCTGTGATTTGTGAAGCTGACACTGACTCTGACTGTGATCAGTGTTACTGACACTGACCCTGACTGCGATCTGTGTCACTGACACTGACCCTGACTGTGATCTGTGTCCCTGACACTGACCCTGACTGTGATCTGTGTCACTGACACTGACCCTGACTGCGATCTGTGTTACTGACACTGACCCTGACTGCGATCTGTGTCCCTGACACTGACCCTGACTGTGATCTGTGACCCTGACACTGACCCGGACCGTGATCTGTGTCCCTGACACTGACCCTGACTGTGATCTGTGACCCTGACACTGACCCGGACCGTGATCTGTGTCACTGACACTGACCCTGACTGTGATCTGTGACCCTGACAATGACCCTGACTGTGATCTGTGTCACAGACACTGACTGTGATCTATGTCACTGACACTGACCCTGACTGTGATCTGTGACCCTGACACTGACCCTCACTCTGATCTGTGTCACTGACACTGATCCTGACTGTGATCTGTGACCCTGACACTGACCCTCACTCTGATCTGTGTCACTGACATTGATCCTGACTGTGATCTGTGTCTCTGACAGTGACCCTGACTGTGATCTGTGTCTCTGACACTGACCCTGTGTGAGATCTGTGTCCCTGACACTGACCCTTACTGTGATCTGTGACCCTGATACTGAACCTGACAGAGATCTGTGTCCCTGACACTGACCCTGACTGTGATCTGTGTCCCTGACACTGACCCTGACTCTGATCTGTGTCCCTGACACTGAGCCTGACTCTGATCTGTGTCCCTGACACTGATCCTGACTGTGATCTCTGTCCCTGTGACTGACCCTTACTGTGATCAGTGTCGCAGATGCTGATCCTGACTCTGATCTGTTATCCTGACACTGACCCTGTCTGTGATCTCTGACCCTGACAATGACCCTGACTATGATCTGTATGACTGACCATGACCTTGTCTGTGAGCTGTGACCCAGACACTGACCCTGACTGTGATCGGTGACCCTGACACTGAATCTGACTGTGATCTGTGTCACTGACACTGACCCTGACTGAGTTCTGTGTCACTGACACTGACCCTGACTGTGATCTGTGTCACTGACACTGACCCTGACTGTGATCTGTATCCCCGACACTGACCCTGACGGTGATCTGTGTCCCTGACACTGACCCTGACGGTGATCTGTGTCCATGACACTGACAGTGAATGTGATATCAGTCACCAGCTCTAAACCTGACTGTGATCTTTATCACTGAAACAGACGCTGTCTGTGATCTGTGACCCTGACACTGACACTGACTGTGATCAATGTCCCTGACACTGACCCTGACTGAGTTCTGTGTCAATGACACTGACCCTGTCTGTGATCTGCGACCCTAAAACGAACTCTGACTGTGGTCTGTGTCACTGACACTGACACTGACTGAGTTCTGTGTCACTGACACTGACTCTGACTGTGATCTGTGCCAATGTTACTGACCCTGACTGTGATCTGTGACGCTGACACTGACCCTGTCTGTGATCTGTGTCACTGACACTGACCCTTACTCTGATCTCTTACCCTGACACTGACTCTGACTGTGATCTGTGTCTCTGACACAGACCCTGACTGTGATCTGTGTCTCTGACACTGACCCTGACTGTGATCTGTGACCCTGACACTGACCCTGACTGTGATCTGTGACCCTGAAACTGACTCTTACTGTGGTCTGTGTCACTGATACTGACCCTGACTGAGTTCTGTGTCACTGACACTGACCCTGACTGTGGTCTGTGTCCCTGACACTTACCCTGACTATGATCTGTGACCCTGACACTGACTCTGACTGTGATCTGTGTACCTGACACTGACCCTGACTGTGATCTGTGACCCTGACACTGACTCTGACTGTGATCTGTGTCACTGACACTGACCCTGATTGAGTTCTGTGTCACTGACACTGACCCTGGCTGTGATCTGTGTCCCTGACACTGACCCTGACAGTGATCTGCATACCTGACACTGACACTGACTGTCATCTATGTCACCGACACTGACTTTCACTGTGATCTGTGACCCTGACAGTGATCTGTGTTCATGACACTGACTGTGACTTTGATCTGTGTCACCGACCATGACCCTGACAGTGATCTGTGTCCCTGACACTGACAGTGAATGTGATATCTGTCACCAGCTCTGAACCTGACTGTGATCTGTATCACTGACACAGATGCTGTCCGTGATCTGTGAGCCTGACACTCACCCTGACTGTGGTTTGTGTCCCTGACACTGACCTTGATTCTGATCTGTGACCCTGACACTGACCCTGACTGCGATCTGTGTCACTGACATTCAACCTGAATCTGATCTATGTCCCTGACACTGATCCTGACTGTGATCTGTGTCCCAGACACTGAACCTGACTATGATCTATGTCACTGATACTGCCCCTGACTGTGATCTGTGACCCTGACCTTGACACTCACTGTGATCTGTGTGCATGACACTGACCCTGACTGAGATCTGTGACCTTGACTCTGACCCTACCTGTGTTCTGTGTCCCGGACACTGTCACTGACTGTGATCTGTGCCCCTGTTATTAACTCTGAATGTAATCTATAACTTTGATACTGACCCTGATAGTGATCCGTGTCCCTGACACTGACAGTGAATGTGATATCTGTCACCAGCTCTGAACCAGACTGTGATCTGTATCACTGACACAGATGCTGTCCGTGATCTGTGAGCCTGACACTGAGCCTGACTGTGATCTGTGAGCCTGACACTGATCCTGACTGTGATTTGTGTCACTGAAACGGACTCTGACAGGGAACTGTATCGCTGACAATGACCCTGGCTGTGATCTGTGTCACTGAGACTGACACTGACTGGAATCTGTGACCCTGACACTGACCCTCTCTGTGATCTGTATTGCTGACACTGACCCTGACTATGATCTGTGTCACTGACACTGACCCTGTCTGTGATTTGTGAAGCTGACACTGACTCTGACTGTGATCAGTGTTACTGACACTGACCCTGACTGCGATCTGTGTCACTGACACTGACCCTGACTGCGATCTGTGTCCCTGACACTGACCCTGACTGTGATCTGTGTCACTGACACTGATCCTGACTGCGATCTGTGTCACTGACACTGACCCTGACTGCGATCTGTGTCCCTGACACTGACCCTGACTGTGATCTGTGTACCTGACACTGACCCTGACTGTGATCTGTGCCCCTGACACTGACTCTGACTGTGATCTGTGTCACAGACACTGACTGTGATCTATGTCACTGACACTGACCCTGACTGTGATCTGTGACCCTGACACTGACCCTCACTCTGATCTGTGTCACTGACACTGATCCTGACTGTGATCTGTGACCCTGACACTGACCCTCACTCTGATCTGTGTCACTGACATTGATACTGACTGTGATCTGTGTCTCTGACAGTGACCCTGACTGTGATCTGTGTCTCTGACACTGACCCTGTGTGAGATCTGTGTCCCTGACACTGACCCTTACTGTGATCTGTGACCCTGACACTGAACCTGACAGTGATCTGTGTCCCTGACACTGACCCTGACTGTGATCTGTGTCCCTGACACTGACCCTGACTCTGATCTGTGTCCCTGACACTGACCCTGACTGCGTTCTGTGTCACTGACACTGACCCTGTGTGAGATCTGTGTCCCTGACACTGACCCTGACACTGATCTGTGTCTCTGACACTGAGCCTGACTGTGATCTGTGACCCTGACACTGATCCTGACTGTGATCTCTGTCCCTGTGACTGACCCTTACTGTGATCAGTGTCGCAGATGCTGATCCTGACTCTGATCTGTTATCCTGACACTGACCCTGTCTGTGATCTCTGACCCTGACAATGACCCTGACTATGATCTGTATGACTGACCATGACCTTGTCTGTGAGCTGTGTCCCAGACACTGACCCTGACTGTGATCGGTGACCCTGACACTGAATCTGACTGTGATCTGTGTCACTGACACTGACCCTGACTGAGTTCTGTGTCACTGACACTGACCCTGACTGTGATCTGTGTCACTGACACTGACCCTGACTGTGATCTGTGTCCCTGACACTGACCCTGACGGTGATCTGTGTCCATGACACTGACAGTGAATGTGATATCAGTCACCAGCTCTAAACCTGACTGTGATCTTTATCACTGAAACAGACGCTGTCTGTGATCTGTGACCCTGACACTGACACTGACTGTGATCAATGTCCCTGACACTGACCCTGACTGAGTTCTGTGTCAATGACACTGACCCTGTCTGTGATCTGCGACCCTAAAACGAAGTCTGACTGTGGTCTGTGTCACTGACACTGACACTGCCTGAGTTCTGTGTCACTGACACTGACTCTGACTGTGATCTGTGCCAATGTTACTGACCCTGACTGTGATCTGTGACGCTGACACTGACCCTGTCTGTGATCTGTGTCACTGACACTGACCCTTACTCTGATCTGTTACCCTGACACTGACTCTGACTGTGATCTGTGTCTCTGACACTGACCCTGACTGTGATCTGTGACCCTGACACTGACCCTGACTTTGATCGGTGACCCTGACACTGACCCTGACTGTGATCTGTGACCCTGACACTGACCCTGACTGTGATCTGTGACCCTGAAACTGACTCTGACTGTGATCTGTTTCACTGACACTGACCCTGACTGTGATCTGTGACCCTGAAACTGACTCTGACTGTGATCTGTGTACCTGACACTGACCCTGACTGTGATCTGTGACCCTGACACTGACTCTGACTGTGATCTGTGTACCTGACACTGACCCTGATTGAGTTCTGTGTCACTGACACTGACCCTGAATGTGATCTGTGTCACTGACACTGACCCTGACAGTGATCTGCATACCTGACACTGACCCTGACTGTCATCTATGTCACCGACACTGACCTTCACTGTGATCTGTGACCCTGACTGTGATCTGTTACCCTGTCACTGACCCTGACTGTGATCTGTGTTCCTGACCATGACATTGTCTGTTAGCTGTGACCCTGACACTGACCCTGACTGTGATCTGTGACCCTGACACTGACTCTGACTGTGATCTATGTCAGTGACACTGACCCTGACTGTGATCTGTGTCCCTGACACTAACCTTGACTGTGATCTGTGACCCTGACACTGAATCTGACTGAGTTCTGTGTCAGTCACACTGACCCTGACTGTGATCTGTGACCCTGAAACTGTCTCTGACTGTGGTCTGTGTCACTGAAGATGACCCTGACTGTTATCTGTATCCCTGACACAGACCCTGACTGTGTCACTGACACTGTCCCTGACTGTGATCTGTGAAGCTGACACTGTCTCTGACTGAGTTCTGTGTCAATGACACTGACCCTGACTTTGATCGGTGACCCTGACACTGACTCTGACTGTGATCTGTGTCACAGATGCTGTCCCTGACTGTGATCTGTGACCCTGACACTGTCTCTGACTGTGGTCAATGTCACTGACACTGACCCTGACCGCGTTCTGTGTCACTGACACTGACCCTGACTGTGATCTGTGTCCCTGACACTGACCCTGACCGTGATCTGCATACCTGACACTGACCCTGACTGTCATCTATGTCACCGACACTTACCTTCACTGTGATCTGTGACCCAGACAGTGATCTGTGTTCATGACACTGACTGTGACTTTGATCTGTGTCACCGACCCTGACTATGACAGTGATCTGTGTTCTGACACTGGCCATGACTGTGTCCATTGCTCCTGACACTGACCCTGACTGTGATCTGTGAATCTGACACTGAGCCTTACTGTGATTTGTGTCCCTGACCCTGACTCTGACTGTGAATGTGACCCGGACACTGACTCTGATTGTGATCATTGTGACTGGCACTGACCTTAAATGTGATCTGTGCCCCGGAAATTGACCCTGACTGTGATCTGTGTCACTGACTCTGACCATGACAGTGACCTGTGTCACTGACCATGACCCTGACTGTGATCTGTGACCCTGACACTGACCCTGGCTGTGATCTCTGATCATGACACTGACCCTGAATTTGATCTGCCACCCGGACAAAGTCCCTGACTGTGATCTGCATATCTGACACTGACCCATACTGTCATCTTTGTCACTGACACTGACCTTGAATGTGATCTGAGACCCTGACAGTGATCTGTGTTCATGACACTGACTGTGACTTTGATCTGTGTCACCGACCATGACCATGACAGTGATCTGTGTTCTGACACTGACCATGACTGTGATCTACGACCCAGACACTCACCCTGACTGTGGTTTGTGTCCCTGACACTGACCTTGATTCTGATCTGTGACCCTGACACTGACCCTGACTGCGATCTGTGTCACTGACATTCACCATGAATCTGATCTATGTCCCTGACACTGATCCTGACTGTGATCTGTGTCCCAGACACTGAACCTGACTATGATCTGTGTCACTGATACTGCCCATGACTGTGATCTGTGACCCTGGCCTTGACACTCACTGTGATCTGTGTGCATGACACTGACCCTGACTGTGATCTGTGACCTTGACTCTGACCCTACCTGTGCTCTGTGTCTTTGACACTGTCACTGACTGTGATCTGTGCCCCTGATATTAACTCTGAATGTAATCTATAACCTTGATACTGACCCTGATAGTGATCTGTGTCCCTGACACTGACAGTGAATGTGATATCTGTCACCAGCTCTGAACCTGACTGTGATCTGTATCACTGACTCAGATGCTGTCCGTGATCTGTGAGCCTGACACTGACCCTGACTGTGATCTATGTCCCTGACACTGACTCTGACTGAGTTCTGTGAAGCTGACACTGACCCTGTCTGTGATCTATGTCACTGACCATGACCTTGTCTGTGAGCTGTGACCCAGGCACTGACCCTGACTCTGATCTGTGACCCTGACACTGACTCTGACTGTGATCTGTGTCACTGACACTGAACCTGACTATGATCTGTGTCACTGATACTGCCCATGACTGTGATCTGTGTCACTGACACTGACCCTGACTGTGATCTGTGACCCTGACACTGACCCTGACAGTGATCTATGTCACTGACACTGACCCTGACTATGATCTGTGACCCTGAAGCTGACTCTTACTGTGGTCTGTGTCACTGATACTGACCCTGACTGAGTTCTGTGTCACTGACACTGACCCTGACTGTGGTCTGTGTCCCTGACACTTACCCTGACTATGATCTGTGACCCTGACACTGACTCTGACTGTGATCTGTGTACCTGACACTGACCCTGACTGTGATCTGTGACCCTGACACTGACTCTGACTGTGATCTGTGTCACTGACACTGACCCTGATTGAGTTCTGTGTCACTGACACTGACCCTGGCTGTGATCTGTGTCCCTGACACTGACCCTGACAGTGATCTGCATACCTGACACTGACACTGACTGTCATCTATGTCACCGACACTGACTTTCACTGTGATCTGTGACCCTGACAGTGATCTGTGTTCATGACACTGACTGTGACTTTGATCTGTGTCACCGACCATGACCCTGACAGTGATCTGTGTCCCTGACACTGACAGTGAATGTGATGTCTGTCACCAGATCTGAACCTGACTGTGATCTGTATCACTGACACAGATGCTGTCCGTGATCTGTGAGCCTGACACTCACCCTGACTGTGGTTTGTGTCCCTGACACTGACCTTGATTCTGATCTGTGACCCTGACACTGACCCTGACTGTGATCTGTGTCACTGACATTCAACCTGAATCTGATCTATGTCCCTGACACTGATCCTGACTGTGATCTGTGTCCCAGACACTGAACCTGACTATGATCTATGTCACTGATACTGCCCCTGACTGTGATCTGTGACCCTGACCTTGACACTCACTGTGATCTGTGTGCATGACACTGACCCTGACTGAGATCTGTGACCTTGACTCTGACCCTACCTGTGTTCTGTGTCCCGGACACTGTCACTGACTGTGATCTGTGCCCCTGATATTAACTCTGAATGTAATCTATAACTTTGATACTGACCTTGATAGTGATCCGTGTCCCTGACACTGACAGTGAATGTGATATCTGTCACCAGCTCTGAACCTGACTGTGATCTGTATCACTGACACAGATGCTGTCCGTGATCTGTGAGCCTGACACTGACCCTGACTGTGATTTGTGTCACTGAAACTGACTCTGACAGGGAACTGTATCGCTGACAATGACCCTGGCTGTGATCTGTGTCACTGAGACTGACACTGACTGGAATCTGTGACCCTGACACTGACCCTCTCTGTGATCTGTATTGCTGACACTGACCCTGACTATGATCTGTGTCACTGACACTGACCCTGTCTGTGATTTGTGAAGCTGACACTGACTCTGACTGTGATCAGTGTTACTGACACTGACCCTGACTGCGATCTGTGTCACAGACACTGAACCTGACTGTGATCTATGTCCCTGACACTGACCCTGACTGCGATCTGTGTCACTGACACTGACCCTGACTGTGATCTGTGACCCTGACACTGACCCTCACTCTGATCTGTGTCACTGACACTGATCCTGACTGTGATCTGTGACCCTGACACTGACCCTCACTCTGATCTGTGACCCTGACACTGACCCTGACTGCGATCTGTGTCACTGACACTGACCCTGACTGCGATCTGTGTCACTGACACTGACCCTGACTGCGATCTGTGTCCCTGACACTGACCCTGACTGCTATCTGTGTCACTGACACTGACCCTGACTGCGATCTTTGTCACTGACACTGACCCTGACTGTGATCTGTGACCCTGACACTGACCCTGACTCTGATCTGTGTCCCTGACACTGACCCTGACTCTGATCTGTGTCCCTGACACTGACCCTGACTGCGTTCTGTGTCACTGACACTGACCCTGTGTGAGATCTGTGTCCCTGACACTGACCCTGACACTGATCTGTGTCTCTGACACTGAGCCTGACTGTGATCTGTGACCCTGACACTGATCCTGACTGTGATCTGTGACCCTGACACTGACCCTGACTCTGATCTGTGTCTCTTACACTGAGCCTGACTGTGATCTGTGACCCTGACACTGATCCTGACTGTGATTTGTGTCACTGAAACGGACTCTGACAGGGAACTGTATCGCTGACAATGACCCTGGCTGTGATCTGTGTCACTGAGACTGACACTGACTGGAATCTGTGACCCTGACACTGACCCTCTCTGTGATCTGTATTGCTGACACTGACCCTGACTATGATCTGTGTCCCTGACACTGACCCTGTCTGTGATTTGTGAAGCTGACACTGACTCTGACTGTGATCAGTGTTACTGACACTGACTCTGACTGTGATCTGTGTCACTGACACTGACCCTGACTGCGATCTGTGTCACTGACACTGACCCTGACTGTGATCTGTGACCCTGACACTGACCCTCACTCTGATCTGTGTCTCTGACAGTGACCCTGACTGTGATCTGTGTCTCTGACACTGACCCTGTGTGAGATCTGTGTCCCTGACACTGACCCTTACTGTGATCTGTGACCCTGACACTGACCCTGACTGCGATCTGTGTCACTGACACTGACCCTGACTGCGATCTGTGACCCTGACACTGACCCTGACTGCGATCTGTGTCACTGACACTGACCCTGACTGCGATCTGTGTCACTGACACTGACCCTGACTGCAATCTGTGTCCCTGACACTGACCCTGACTGCGATCTGTGTCACTGACACTGACCCTGACTGCGATCTGTGTCACTGACACTGACCCTGACTGTGATCTGTGACCCTGACACTGACCCTGACTCTGATCTGTGTCCCTGACACTGACCCTGACTCTGATCTGTGTCCCTGACACTGACCCTGACTGCATTCTGTGTCACTGACACTGACCCTGTGTGAGATCTGTGTCCCTGACACTGACCCTGACACTGATCTGTGTCTCTGACACTGAGCCTGACTGTGATCTGTGACCCTGACACTGATCCTGACTGTGATCTGTGACCCTGACACTGACCCTGACTCTGATCTGTGTCTCTGACACTGAGCCTGACTGTGATCTGTGACCCTGACACTGATCCTGACTGTGATCTCTGTCCCTGTGACTGACCCTTACTGTGATCAGTGTCGCAGATGCTGATCCTGACTCTGATCTGTTACCCTGACACTGACCCTGTCTGTGATCTCTGACCCTGGCAATGACCCTGACTATGATCTGTATGACTGACCATGACCTTGTCTGTGAGCTGTGACCCAGACACTGACCCTGACTGTGATCGGTGACCCTGACACTGACTCTGACTGTTATCTGTGTCACTGACACTGACCCTGACTGAGTTCTGTGTCACTGACACTGACCCTGACTGTGATCTGTATCCCCGACACTGACCCTGACGGTGATCTTTATCCCTGACACTGACTCTGACTGTGATCTGTGTCCATGACACTGACAGTGAATGTGATATCAGTCACCAGCTCTAAACCTGACTGTGATCTTTATCACTGAAACAGACGTCTGTGATCTGTGACCCTGACACTGACACTTACTGTGATCAATGTCCCTGACACTGACCCTGACTGAGTTCTGTGTCAATGACACTGACCCTGTCTGTGATCTGCGACCCTAAAACGAACTCTGACTGTGGTCTGTGTCACTGACACTGACACTGACTGAGTTCTGTGTCACTGACACTGACTCTGACTGTGATCTGTGCCAATGTTACTGACCCTGACTGTGATCTGTGACGCTGACACTGACCCTGTCTGTGATCTGTGTCACTGACACTGACCCTTACTCTGATCTGTTACACTGACACTGACTCTGACTGTGATCTGTGTCTCTGACACTGACCCTGACTGTGATCTGTGTCTCTGACACTGACCCTGACTGTGATCTGTGACCCTGACACTGACCCTGACTTTGATCGGTGACCCTGACACTGACCCTGACTGTGATCTGTGACCCTGAAACTGACTCTGACTGTGATCTGTGTACCTGACACTGACCCTGACTGTGATCTGTGACCCTGACACTGACTCTGACTGTGATCTGTGTCCCTGACACTGACCCTGACTCTGATCTGTGTCCCTGACACTGACCCTGACTGCGTTCTGTGTCACTGACACTGACCCTGTGTGAGATCTGTGTCCCTGACACTGACCCTGACACTGATCTGTGTCTCTGACACTGAGCCTGACTGTGATCTGTGACCCTGACACTGATCCTGACTGTGATCTGTGACCCTGACACTGACCCTGACTCTGATCTGTGTCTCTTACACTGAGCCTGACTGTGATCTGTGACCCTGACACTGATCCTGACTGTGATTTGTGTCACTGAAACGGACTCTGACAGGGAACTGTATCGCTGACAATGACCCTGGCTGTGATCTGTGTCACTGAGACTGACACTGACTGTCATCTGTGACCCTGACACTGACCCTCTCTGTGATCTGTATTGCTGACACTGACCCTGACTATGATCTGTGTCACTGACACTGACCCTGTCTGTGATTTGTGAAGCTGACACTGACTCTGACTGTGATCAGTGTTACTGACACTGACTCTGACTGTGATCTGTGTCTCTGACACTGACCATGACTGTGATCTGTGTCCCTGACACTGACCCTGACTGCGATCTGTGTCACTGACACTGACCCTGACTGTGATCTGTGACCCTGACACTGACCCTCACTCTGATCTGTGTCACTGACACTGATCCTGACTGTGATCTGTGACCCTGACACTGACCCTCACTCTGATCTGTGTCTCTGACAGTGACCCTGACTGTGATCTGTGTCTCTGACACTGACCCTGTGTGAGATCTGTGTCCCTGACACTGACCCTTACTGTGATCTGTGACCCTGACACTGACCCTGACTGCGATCTGTGTCACTGACACTGACCCTGACTGCGATCTGTGACCCTGACACTGACCCTGACTGCGATCTGTGTCACTGACACTGACCCTGACTGCGATCTGTGTCACTGACACTGACCCTGACTGCGATCTGTGTCACTGACACTGACCCTGACTGCGATCTGTGTCCCTGACACTGACCCTGACTGCGATCTGTGTCACTGACACTGACCCTGACTGCGATCTGTGTCACTGACACTGAACCTGACTGTGATCTGTGACCCTGACACTGACCCTGACTCTGATCTGTGTCCCTGACACTGACCCTGACTCTGATCTGTGTCCCTGACACTGACCCTGACTGCATTCTGTGTCACTGACACTGACCCTGTGTGAGATCTGTGTCCCTGACACTGACCCTGACACTGATCTGTGTCTCTGACACTGAGCCTGACTCTGATCTGTGTCTCTGACACTGAGCCTGACTGTGATCTGTGACCCTGACACTGATCCTGACTGTGATCTCTGTCCCTGTGACTGACCCTTACTGTGATCAGTGTCGCAGATGCTGATCCTGACTCTGATCTGTTACCCTGACACTGACCCTGTCTGTGATCTCTGACCCTGGCAATGACCCTGACTATGATCTGTATGACTGACCATGACCTTGTCTGTGAGCTGTGACCCAGACACTGACCCTGACTGTGATCGGTGACCCTGACACTGACTCTGACTGTTATCTGTGTCACTGACACTGACCCTGACTGAGTTCTGTGTCACTGACACTGACCCTGACTGTGATCTGTATCCCCGACACTGACCCTGACGGTGATCTTTATCCCTGACACTGACTCTGACTGTGATCTGTGTCCATGACACTGACAGTGAATGTGATATCAGTCACCAGCTCTAAACCTGACTGTGATCTTTATCGCTGAAACAGACGTTGTCTGTGATCTGTGACCCTGACACTGACACTGACTGTGATCAATGTCCCTGACACTGACCCTGACTGAGTTCTGTGTCAATGACACTGACCCTGTCTGTGATCTGCGACCCTAAAACGAACTCTGACTGTGGTCTGTGTCACTGACACTGACACTGACTGAGTTCTGTGTCACTGACACTGACTCTGACTGTGATCTGTGCCAATGTTACTGACCCTGACTGTGATCTGTGACGCTGACACTGACCCTGTCTGTGATCTGTGTCACTGACACTGACCCTTACTCTGATCTGTTACACTGACACTGACTCTGACTGTGATCTGTGTCTCTGACACTGACCCTGACTGTGATCTGTGACCCTGACACTGACCCTGACTTTGATCGGTGACCCTGACACTGACCCTGACTGTGATCTGTGACCCTGAAACTGACTCTGACTGTGATCTGTGTACCTGACACTGACCCTGACTGTGATCTGTGACCCTGACACTGACTCTGACTGTGATCTGTGTACCTGACACTGACCCTGATTGAGTTCTGTGTCACTGACACTGACCCTGAATGTGATCTGTGTCACTGACACTGACCCTGACAGTGATCTGCATACCTGACACTGACCCTGACTGTCATCTATGTCACCGACACTGACCTTCACTGTGATCTGTGACCCTGACTGTGATCTGTTACCCTGTCACTGACCCTGACTGTGATCTGTGTTCCTGACCATGACATTGTCTGTTAGCTGTGACCCTGACACTGACCCTGACTGTGATCTGTGACCCTGACACTGACTCTGACTGTGATCTATGTCAGTGACACTGACCCTGACTGTGATCTGTGTCCCTGACACTAACCTTGACTGTGATCTGTGACCCTGACACTGAATCTGACTGAGTTCTGTGTCAGTCACACTGACCCTGACTGTGATCTGTGACCCTGAAACTGTCTCTGACTGTGGTCTGTGTCACTGAAGATGACCCTGACTGTTATCTGTATCCCTGACACAGACCCTGACTGTGTCACTGACACTGTCCCTGACTGTGATCTGTGAAGCTGACACTGTCTCTGACTGAGTTCTGTGTCAATGACACTGACCCTGACTTTGATCGGTGACCCTGACACTGACTCTGACTGTGATCTGTGTCACAGATGCTGTCCCTGACTGTGATCTGTGACCCTGACACTGTCTCTGACTGTGGTCAATGTCACTGACACTGACCCTGACCGCGTTCTGTGTCACTGACACTGACCCTGACTGTGATCTGTGTCCCTGACACTGACCCTGACCGTGATCTGCATACCTGACACTGACCCTGACTGTCATCTATGTCACCGACACTTACCTTCACTGTGATCTGTGACCCAGACAGTGATCTGTGTTCATGACACTGACTGTGACTTTGATCTGTGTCACCGACCCTGACTATGACAGTGATTTGTGTTCTGACACTGGCCATGACTGTGTCCATTGCTCCTGACACTGACCCTTACTGTGATCTGTGAATCTGACACTGAGCCTTACTGTGATTTGTGTCCCTGTCCCTGACTCTGACTGTGAATGTGACCCGGACACTGACTCTGATTGTGATCATTGTGACTGGCACTGACCTTAAATGTGATCTGTGCCCCGGAAATTGACCCTGACTGTGATCTGTGTCACTGACTCTGACCGTGACAGTGACCTGTGTCACTGACCATGACCCTGACTGTGATCTGTGACCCTGACACTGACCCTGGCTGTGATCTCTGATCATGACACTGACCCTGAATTTGATCTGCCACCCGGACAAAGTCCCTGACTGTGATCTGCATACCTGACACTGACCCATACTGTCATCTTTGTCACTGACACTGACCTTGAATGTGATCTGAGACCCTGACAGTGATCTGTGTTCATGACACTGACTGTGACTTCGATCTGTGTCACCGACCATGACCATGACAGTGATCTGTGTTCTGACACTGACCATGACTGTGATCTACGACCCAGACACTCACCCTGACTGTGGTTTGTGTCCCTGACACTGAACTTGATTCTGATCTGTGACCCTGACACTGACCCTGACTGCGATCTGTGTCACTGACATTCACCCTGAATCTGATCTATGTCCCTGACACTGATCCTGACTGTGATCTGTGTCCCAGACACTGAACCTGACTATGATCTGTGTCACTGATACTGCCCATGACTGTGATCTGTGACCCTGGCCTTGACACTCACTGTGATCTGTGTGCATGACACTGACCCTGACTGTGATCTGTGACCTTGACTCTGACCCTACCTGTGCTCTGTGTCTTTGACACTGTCACTGACTGTGATCTGTGCCCCTGATATTAACTCTGAATGTAATCTATAACCTTGATACTGACCCTGATAGTGATCTGTGTCCCTGACACTGACAGTGAATGTGATATCTGTCACCAGCACTGAACCTGACTGTGATCTGTATCACTGACTCAGATGCTGTCCGTGATCTGTGAGCCTGACACTGACCCAGACTGTGATCTATGTCCCTGACACTGACTCTGACTGAGTCCTGTGAAGCTGACACTGACCCTGTCTGTGATCTGTGTCACTGACCATGACCTTGTCTGTGACCTGTGACCCAGGCACTGACCCTGACTGTGATCTGTGACCCTGACACTGACCCTGACTCTGATCTGTGTTACTGACCATGACCCTGTCTGTGAGCTGTGACCCAGGCACTGACCCTGACTGTGATCTGTGACCCTGACACTGACTCTGACTATGATATGATTCACTGACACTGACCCTGACTGAGTTCTGTGTCACTGACACTGACCCTGACTGTGGTCTGTGTCACTGACACTGACCCTGACTGAGTTCTGTGTCACTGACAGTGACCCTGACTGTGATCTGTGACCCTGGCTGAGTTCTGTGTCACAGATACTGACCCTGACTGTGAACTGTGACCCTGACACTGACTCTGACTGTGATCTGTGTCACTGACACTGACCCTGACTGAGTTCAGTGTCACTGACACTGACCCTGAATGTGATCTGTGACCCTGACACTGACCCTGACTCTGATCTGTGTCTCTGACACTGAGCCTGACTGTGATCTGTGAAGGTGACACTGACTCTGACTGAGTTCTGTGTCAATGACACTGACCATGACTGTGATCGGTGACCCTGAAACTGACTCTGAATGTGATCTGTGTCACTGACACTGACCCTGACTGAGTTCGGTGCCACTGACACTAACCCTGACTGTGATCTGTGAGGCTGACACTGACTCTGACTGTGATCAGTGTCACTGACACTGACCCTGACTGCAATCTGTGTCCCTGTCATTCACACTAACAGTGATCTGTGTCCCTGACACTGACCCTGACTGTAATCTGTGTCCCTGACACTGATTCTGACTGTGATCTTTCTCCCTGACACTGACCCTCACGGTGATCTGTGTCCATGACACTGACAGTGAATGTGATATCAGTCACCAGCTCTGAACCTGACTGTGATCTGTATCACTGACACAGACACTGTCTGTTATCTGTGACCCTGACACTGACACTGACTGTGATCTGTGTCCCTGACTGTAACCCTGACACTGACTCTGACTGTGATCTGTGTCACTGACACTGATCCTGACTGAGTTCTGTTTTCCTGATACTGTCACTGACTGTGATCTGTGCCCCTGATATTAAATCTGAATGTAATCTATTACCTTGATACTGACGCTGATAGTGATCTGTGTCCCTGACACTGACAGTGAATGTGATATCTGTCACCAGCTCTGAACCTGACTGTGATCTGAGTCACAGACACAGACACTGACCGTGATCAGTGACCCTGAACTAACCCGGACCGTGACCTGTGTCACTGACACTGACCCTGACTGTGATCTGTGTCCCTGACACTGACTCTGACTGTGATCTGTATCACTGAAACTGACCCTGACCGTGATCAGTGACCCTGACACTGACTCTGACTGTGATCTGTATCACTGACACTGACCCTGACCGTGATCAGTGACCCTGAACTAACCCGGACCGTGACCTGTGTCACTGACACTGACCCTGACTGAGTTCTGTGTCCCTGGCACTGACACAGTCTGCGATTTGTGTCACAGATGCTGACCCTTACTGTGATCTGTGACCCTGACACTGAATCTGACTGTGATCAGTGTCACTGACACTGACCCTGACTGCGTTTTGTGTCACTGACACTGACGCTGAATGTGATCTGTGTCCCTGACACTGACCGTGACCTGATCTGTGTCACTGACACTGACCCTGACTGTGATCTGTGACCCTGACACTGAGCCTGACTGTGATCTGTGAAGGTGACACTGACTCTGACTGAGTTCTGTGACCCTGACACTGACTTTGACTGTGATCAGTCTCACTGTCACTGACCCTGACTGTGATCTGTGACCCTGACACTGACTCTGACTGTGATCAGTGTCACTGACACTGACCCTGACTGCAATCTGTGTCCCTGACATTCACACTGACAGTGATCTGTGTCCCTGACACTGACCCTGAATGTGATCTGTGTCCCTGACACTGATTCTGACTGTGATCTTTATCCCTGACACTGACCCTCACAGTGATCTGTGTCCATGACACTGACAGTGAATGTGATATCAGTCACCAGCTCTGAACCTGACTGTGATCTGTATCACTGACACAGACGCTGTCTGTGATCTGTGACCCTGACACTGACACTGACTGTGATCTGTGTCCCTGACTGTAACCCGGACTGTGATCTATGACCCTGACTGAGTTCTGTGTCACAGATACTGACCCTGACTGTGAACTGTGTCCCTGACACTGACCCTGACTCTGATCTGTTTCTCTGACGCTGAGCCTGACTGTGATCTGTGAAGGTGACACTGACTCTGACTGAGTTCTGTGTCAATGACACTGACCATGACTGTGATCGGTGAACCTGACAATGACTCTGACTGTGATCTGTGTCACTGACACTGACCCTGAATGAGTTCGGTGTCACTGACACTGACCCTGACCTTGATCTGTGAGCCTGACACTGACTCTGACTGTGATCAGTCTCACTGTCACTGACCCTGACTGTGATCTGTGACCCTGACACTGACCCTGACTCTGATCTGTGACCCTGACACTGACTCTGACTGTGATCAGTCTCACTGTCATTGACCCTGACTGTGATCTGTAACCCTGACACTGACGCTGACTGCGATCTGTGTCACTGACATTCACCCTGAATCTGATCTGTGTCCCTGACATTCACACTGACAGTGATCTGTGTCCCAGACACTGACACTGACCGTGATCTGTGTCACTGACACTGACCTCTCTGTGATCTGTGTCCCTGACACTGACCCTGACTGTGATCTGTGTCCCTGACACTGATTCTGACTGTGATCTTTATCCCTGACACTGACCCTCACGGTGATCTGTGTCCATGACACTGACAGTGAATGTGATATCAGTCACCATCTCTGAACCTGACTGTGATCTGTATCACTGGCACAGACGCTGTCTGTGATCTGTGACCCTGACACTGACACTGACTGTGATCTGTATCCCTCACACTGACCCTGACGGTGATCTGTGTCCCTGAAACTGACAGTGAATGTGATATCAGTCACCAGCTCTGAACCTGACTGTGATCTGCATCACTGACACAGACGCTGTCTGTGATCTGTGACCCTGACACTGACACTGACTGTGATCTGTGTCCCTGACTGTAACCCTGACTGTGATCTATGAGCCTGACTGAGTTCTGTGTCACAGATACTGACCCTGACTGTGAACTGTGACCCTGACACTGACTCTGACTGTGATCTGTGTCACTGACACTGACCCTGACTGTGATCTGTGTCCCTGACACTGATTCTGACTGTGATCTTTATCCCTGACACTGACCCTCACGGTGATCTGTGTCCATGACACTGACAGTGAATGTGATATCAGTCACCATCTCTGAACCTGACTGTGATCTGTATCACTGACACAGACGCTGTCTGTGATCTGTGACCCTGACACTGACACTGACTGTGATCTGTATCCCTCACTCTGACCCTGACGGTGATCTGTGTCCCTGACACTGACAGTGAATGTGATATCAGTCACCAGCTCTGAACCTGACTGTGATCTGTATCACTGACACAGACGCTGTCTGTGATCTGTGACCCTGACACTGACACTGACTGTGATCTGTGTCCCTGACTGTAACCCTGACTGTGATCTATGACCCTGACTGAGTTCTGTGTCACAGATACTGACCCTGACTGTGAACTGTGACCCTGACACTGACCCTGACTGAGTTCTGTTTTCCTGATACTGTCACTGACTGTGATCTGTGCCCCTGATATTAACTCTGAATGTAATCTATAACCTTGATACTGACCCTGATAGTGATCTGTGTCCCATTCACTGACAGTGAATGTGATATCTGTCACCAGCTCTGAACCTGACTGTGATCTGTGTCCCTGACACTGACTCTGACTGTGATCTGTATCACTGACACTGACCCTGACTGTGATCTGTGACCCTGACACTAACTCTGACTGTGATCTTTGAACCTGACAGTGACCCTGACTGTGGTCTGTGTCACTGACACTGACACTGACTGAGTTCTGTGTCCCTGGCACTGACACTGTCTGTGATTTGTGTCACAGATGCTGACCCTTACTGTGATCTGTGACCCTGACACTGACTCTGACTGTGATCAGTGTCACTGACACTGACCCTGACTGCGTTTTGTGTCTCTGACACTGACCCTGAATGTGATCTGTGTCCCTGACACTGACCGTGACTCTGATCTGTGTCTCTGACACTGAGCCTGTCTGCGATCTGTGAAGGTGACACTGACTCTGACTGAGTTCTGTGTCAATGACACTGTCTCTGCCTGTGATCTGTGTCACTGACACTGACCCTGACTGAGTTCGGTGTCACTGACACTGACCCTGACTGTGATCTGTGACCCTGACACTGACTCTGACTGTGATCAGTCTCACTGTCACTGACCCTGACTGTGATCTATGACCCTGACACTGACCCTGACTGTGATTTGTGACCCTGACACTGACTCTGACTGTGATCAGTGTCACTGACACTGACCCTGACTGCAATCTGTGTCCCTGACCTTCACACTGACAGTGATCTGTGTCCCTGACACTGACCCTGACTGTGATCTGTGTCCCTGACACTGATTCTGACTGTGATCTTTATCCCTGACACTGACCCTCACGGTGATCTGTGTCCATGACACTGACAGTGAATGTGATATCAGTCACCAGCTCTGAACCTGACTGTGATCTGTATCACTGACACAGACGCTGTCTGTGATATGTGACCCTGACACTGACACTGACTGTGATCTGTGTCCCTGACTGTAACCCTGACTGTGATCTATGACCCTGACTGAGTTCTGTGTCCCTGACACTGACCCTGACTCTGATCTGTGTCTGTGACACTGAGCCTGACTGTGATCTTTGAAGGTGACACTGACTCTGACTGAGTTCTGTGTCAATGACACTGACCATGACTGTGATCGGTGACCCTGACACTGACTCTGACTGTGATCTGTGTCACTGTCACTGACCCTGACTGTGATCTGTGACCCTGACACTGACCCTGACTCTGATCTGTGACCCTGACACTGACTCTGACTGTGATCAGTCTCACTGTCACTGACCCTGACTGTGATCTGTAACCCTGACACTGACGCTGACTGCGATCTGTGTCACTGACATTCACCCTGAATCTGATCTGTGTCCCTGACATTCACACTGACCGTGATCTGTGTCACTGACACTGAACTCTCTGTGATCTGTGTCCCTGACACTGACCCTGACAGTGATCTGTGACCCTGACACTGACTCTGACTGTGGTCTGTGTCACTGAGACTGACCCTGACTGTGTTCTGTGTCACTGACACTGACCTTGACTGAGATCCGTGACCCTGACTGAGTTCTGTGTCACAGATACTGACCCTGACTGTGAACTGTGACCCTGACACTGACTCTGACTGTGATCTGTGTCACTGACACTGATCCTGACTGTGATCTATGACCCTGACACTGACCCTGACTGTGATCTGTGACCCTGACACTGACTCTGACTGTGATCAGTATCACTGACACTGACCGTGACTGCAATCTGTGTCCCTGACATTCACACTGACAGTGATCTGTGTCCCTGACACTGACCCTGACTGTGATCTGTGTCCCTGACACTGATTCTGACAGTGATCTTTATCCCTGACACTGACCCTCACGGTGATCTGTTTCCATGACACTGACAGTGAATGTGATATCAGTCAACAGCTCTGAACCTGACTGTGATCTGTATCACTGACACAGACGCTGTCTGTGATATGTGACCCTGACATTGACACTGACTGTGATCTGTGTCCCTGACTGTAACCCTGACTGTGATCTATGAGCCTGACTGAGTTCTGTGTCACAGATACTGACCCTGACTGTGAACTGTGACCCTGACACTGACTCTGACTGTGATCTGTGTCACTGACACTGACCCCGACTGAGTTCTGTTTTCCTGATACTGTCACTGACTGTGATCTGTGCCCCTGATATTATCTCTGAATGTAATCTATTACCTTGATACTGACCCTGATAGTGATCTGTGTCCCTGACACTGACAGTGAATGTGATATCTGTCACCAGCTCTGAACCTGACTGTGATCTGAGTCACAGACACAGACACTGACCGTGATCAGTGACCCAGAACTAACCCGGACCGTGACCTGTGTCACTGACACTGACTCTGACTGTGATCTGTATCACTGACACTGACCCTGACTGTGATCTGTAACCCTGGCACTGACGCTGACTGCGATCTGTGTCACTGACATTCACCCTGAATCTGATCTGTGTCCCTGACATTCACACTGACAGTGATCTGTGTCCCAGACACTGACACTGACCGTGATCTGTGTCACTGACACTGACCCTTACTCTGATCTGTTACCCTGACACTGACTCTGACTGTGATCTGTGTCTGTGACACTGACCCTGACTGTGATCTGTGTCTCTGACACTGACCCTGACTGTGATCTGTGACCCTGACACTGACC
This sequence comes from Hypanus sabinus, assembly GCF_030144855.1. Classification (NCBI taxonomy): domain Eukaryota; kingdom Metazoa; phylum Chordata; class Chondrichthyes; order Myliobatiformes; family Dasyatidae; genus Hypanus; species Hypanus sabinus. The sequence continues at coordinate 51,377,070 of NC_082706.1, forward strand.
CTGACTGTGATCTGTGACCCTGAAACTGACTCTGACTGTGATCTGTTTCACTGACACTGACCCTGACTGTGATCTGTGACCCTGAAACTGACTCTGACTGTGATCTGTGTACCTGACACTGACCCTGACTGTGATCTGTGACCCTGACACTGACTCTGACTGTGATCTGTGTACCTGACACTGACCCTGATTGAGTTCTGTGTCACTGACACTGACCCTGAATGTGATCTGTGTCACTGACACTGACCCTGACAGTGATCTGCATACCTGACACTGACCCTGACTGTCATCTATGTCACCGACACTGACCTTCACTGTGATCTGTGACCCTGACTGTGATCTGTTACCCTGTCACTGACCCTGACTGTGATCTGTGTTCCTGACCATGACATTGTCTGTTAGCTGTGACCCTGACACTGACCCTGACTGTGATCTGTGACCCTGACACTGACTCTGACTGTGAGCTATGTCAGTGACACTGACCCTGACTGTGATCTGTGTCCCTGACACTAACCTTGACTGTGATCTGTGACCCTGACACTGAATCTGACTGAGTTCTGTGTCAGTCACACTGACCCTGACTGTGATCTGTGACCCTGAAACTGTCTCTGACTGTGGTCTGTGTCACTGAAGATGACCCTGACTGTTATCTGTATCCCTGACACAGACCCTGACTGTGTCACTGACACTGTCCCTGACTGTGATCTGTGAAGCTGACACTGTCTCTGACTGAGTTCTGTGTCAATGACACTGACCCTGACTTTGATCGGTGACCCTGACACTGACTCTGACTGTGATCTGTGTCACAGATGCTGTCCCTGACTGTGATCTGTGACCCTGACACTGTCTCTGACTGTGGTCAATGTCACTGACACTGACTCTGACTGTGATCTGTGTCTCTGACACTGACCCTGACTGTGATCTGTGTCTCTGACACTGACCCTGACTGTGATCTGTGACCCTGACACTGACCCTGACTTTGATCGGTGACCCTGACACTGACCCTGACTGTGATCTGTGACCCTGACACTGACCCTGACTGTGATCTGTGACCCTGAAACTGACTCTGACTGTGATCTGTTTCACTGACACTGACCCTGACTGTGATCTGTGACCCTGAAACTGACTCTGACTGTGATCTGTGTACCTGACACTGACCCTGACTGTGATCTGTGACCCTGACACTGACTCTGACTGTGATCTGTGTACCTGACACTGACCCTGATTGAGTTCTGTGTCACTGACACTGACCCTGAATGTGATCTGTGTCACTGACACTGACCCTGACAGTGATCTGCATACCTGACACTGACCCTGACTGTCATCTATGTCACCGACACTGACCTTCACTGTGATCTGTGACCCTGACTGTGATCTGTTACCCTGTCACTGACCCTGACTGTGATCTGTGTTCCTGACCATGACATTGTCTGTTAGCTGTGACCCTGACACTGACCCTGACTGTGATCTGTGACCCTGACACTGACTCTGACTGTGATCTATGTCAGTGACACTGACCCTGACTGTGATCTGTGTCCCTGACACTAACCTTGACTGTGATCTGTGACCCTGACACTGAATCTGACTGAGTTCTGTGTCAGTCACACTGACCCTGACTGTGATCTGTGACCCTGAAACTGTCTCTGACTGTGGTCTGTGTCACTGAAGATGACCCTGACTGTTATCTGTATCCCTGACACAGACCCTGACTGTGTCACTGACACTGTCCCTGACTGTGATCTGTGAAGCTGACACTGTCTCTGACTGAGTTCTGTGTCAATGACACTGACCCTGACTTTGATCGGTGACCCTGACACTGACTCTGACTGTGATCTACGACCCAGACACTCACCCTGACTGTGGTTTGTGTCCCTGACACTGACCTTGATTCTGATCTGTGACCCTGACACTGACCCTGACTGCGATCTGTGTCACTGACATTCACCCTGAATCTGATCTATGTCCCTGACACTGATCCTGACTGTGATCTGTGTCCCAGACACTGAACCTGACTATGATCTGTGTCACTGATACTGCCCATGACTGTGATCTGTGACCCTGGCCTTGACACTCACTGTGATCTGTGTGCATGACACTGACCCTGACTGTGATCTGTGACCTTGACTCTGACCCTACCTGTGCTCTGTGTCTTTGACACTGTCACTGACTGTGATCTGTGCCCCTGATATTAACTCTGAATGTAATCTATAACCTTGATACTGACCCTGGTAGTGGTCTGTGTCCCTGACACTGACAGTGAATGTGATATCTGTCACCAGCTCTGAACCTGACTGTGATCTGTATCACTGACTCAGATGCTGTCCGTGATCTGTGAGCCTGACACTGACCCTGACTGTGATCTATGTCCCTGACACTGACTCTGACTGAGTTCTGTGAAGCTGACACTGACCCTGTCTGTGATCTGTGTCACTGACCATGACCTTGTCTGTGAGCTGTGACCCAGGCACTGACCCTGACTGTGATCTGTGACCCTGACACTGACCCTGACTCTGATCTGTGTTACTGACCATGACCTTGTCTGTGAGCTGTGACCCAGGCACTGACCCTGACTGTGATCTGTGACCCTGACACTGACTCTGACTATGATATGATTCACTGACACTGACCCTGACTGAGTTCTGTGTCACTGACACTGACCCTGACTGTGGTGTGTGTCACTGACACTGACCCTGACTGAGTTCTGTGTCACTGACAGTGACCCTGACTGTGATCTGTGACCCTGACACTGACTCTGACTGAGTTCTGTGTCACTGACACTGACCCTGACTGTGATCTGTGTCACTGACACTGACTCTGACTGTGATCTGTGTACCTGACACTGACCCTGACTGTGATCTGTGTCACTGACACTGACCCTGATTGAGTTCTGTGTCTGACACTGACCCTGGCTGTGATCTGTGTCCCTGACAGTGACCCTGACAGTGATCTGCATACCTGACACTGACCCTGACAGTGATCTGTGTTCATGACACTGACTGTGACTTTGATCTGTGTCACCGACCATGACCATGACAATGATCTGTGTTCTGACACTGGCCATGACTGTGTACATTGCTCCTGACACTGACCCTGACTGTGATCTGTGAAACTGACACTGAGCCTTACTGTGATTTGTGTCCCTGACCCTGACTCTGACTGTGAATGTGACCCGGACACTGACTCTGATTGTGATCATTGTGACTGGCACTGACCTTAAATGTGATCTGTGCCCCGGAAATTGACCCTGACTGTGATCTGTGTCACTGACTCTGACCGTGACAGTGACCAGTGTCACTGACCCTGACCCTGACTGTGATCTGTGACCCTGACACTGACACTGGCTGTGATCTCTGATCATGACACTGACCCTGAATTTGATCTGCCACCCGGACAAAGTCCCTGACTGTGATCTGCATACCTGACACTGACCCATACTGTCATCTTTGTCACTGATACTGACCTTGAATGTGATCTGAGACCCTGACAGTGATCTGTGTTCATGACACTGACTGTGACTTTGATCTGTGTCACCGACCATGACCATGACAGTGATCTGTGTCAGCGAACATGACCATGACAGTGATCTGTGTTCTGACACTGACCATGACTGTGATCTATGACCCAGACACTCACCCTGACTGTGGTTTGTGTCCCTGACACTGACCTTGATTCTGATCTGTGACCTTGACACTGACCCTGACTGCGATCTGTGTCACTGACATTCACCCTGAATCTGATCTATGTCCCTGACACTGATCCTGACTGTGATCTGTGTCCCAGACACTGAACCTGACTATGATCTGTGTCACTGACACTGACCCTGACTGAGATCTGTGACCCTGACCTTGACACTCACTCTGATCGGTGACCCTGACACTGACCCTGACTGCGCTCTGTGTCACTGGCACTGACCCTGACTGAGATCTGTGTTCCTGACACTGACCCTGACTCTGATCTGTGTCTCTGACACAGAGCCTGACTGTGATCTGTGACCCTGACACTGACTCTGACTGTGATCAGTGTCACTGACACTGACCCTGAATGTGATCTGTGTCCCTGACACTGACCCTGACTGAGATCTGTGTCCCTGACACTGACCCTGACTGTGATCTGTGTCTCTGACACTGAGCCTGACTGTGATCTGTGACCCTGACACTGACTCTGACTGTGATCAGTGTCACTGACACTGACCGTGAATGTGATCTGTGTCCCTGACACTGACCCTGACTGTGATCAGTGTCACTGACACTGATCGTGACTGCAATCTGTGTCCCTGACATTCACACTGACAGTGATCTGTGTCCCTGACACTGACCCTGACTGTGATCTGTGTCCCTGACACTGATTCTGACTGTGATATTTATCCCTGACACTGACCCTCACGGTGATCTGTTTCCATGACACTGACAGTGAATGTGATATCAGTCAACAGCTCTGAACCTGACTGTGATCTGTATCACTGACACAGACGCTGTCTGTGATCTGTGACCCTGACATTGACACTGACTGTGATCTGTGTCCCTGACTGTAACCCTGACTGTGATCTATGAGCCTGACTGAGTTCTGTGTCACAGATACTGACCCTGACTGTGAACTGTGACCCTGACACTGACACTGACTGTGATCTGTGTCACTGACACTGACCCCGACTGAGTTCTGTTTTCCTGATACTGTCACTGACTGTGATCTGTGCCCCTGATATTATCTCTGAATGTAATCTATTACCTTGATACTGACCCTGATAGTGATCTGTGTCCCTGACACTGACAGTGAATGTGATATCTGTCACCAGCTCTGAACCTGACTGTGATCTGAGTCACAGACACAGACACTGACCGTGATCAGTGACCCAGAACTAACCCGGACCGTGACCTGTGTCACTGACACTGACCCTGACTGCGATCTGTGTCACTGACATTCACCCTGAATCTGATCTGTGTCCCTGACACTGATCCTGACTGTGATCTGTGTCCCAGACACTGAACCTGACTATGATCTGTGTCACTGATACTGCCCATGACTGTGATCTGTGACCCTGGCCTTGACACTCACTGTGATCTGTGTGCATGACACTGACCCTGACTGTGATCTGTGACCTTGACTCTGACCCTACCTGTGCTCTGTGTCTTTGACACTGTCACTGACTGTGATCTGTGCCCCTGATATTAACTCTGAATGTAATCTATAACCTTGATACTGACCCTGGTAGTGGTCTGTGTCCCTGACACTGACAGTGAATGTGATATCTGTCACCAGCTCTGAACCTGACTGTGATCTGTATCACTGACTCAGATGCTGTCCGTGATCTGTGAGCCTGACACTGACCCTGACTGTGATCTATGTCCCTGACACTGACTCTGACTGAGTTCTGTGAAGCTGACACTGACCCTGTCTGTGATCTGTGTCACTGACCATGACCTTGTCTGTGAGCTGTGACCCAGGCACTGACCCTGACTGTGATCTGTGACCCTGACACTGACCCTGACTCTGATCTGTGTTACTGACCATGACCTTGTCTGTGAGCTGTGACCCAGGCACTGACCCTGACTGTGATCTGTGACCCTGACACTGACTCTGACTATGATATGATTCACTGACACTGACCCTGACTGAGTTCTGTGTCACTGACACTGACCCTGACTGTGGTGTGTGTCACTGACACTGACCCTGACTGAGTTCTGTGTCACTGACAGTGACCCTGACTGTGATCTGTGACCCTGACACTGACTCTGACTGAGTTCTGTGTCACTGACACTGACCCTGACTGTGATCTGTGTCACTGACACTGACTCTGACTGTGATCTGTGTACCTGACACTGACCCTGACTGTGATCTGTGTCACTGACACTGACCCTGATTGAGTTCTGTGTCTGACACTGACCCTGGCTGTGATCTGTGTCCCTGACAGTGACCCTGACAGTGATCTGCATACCTGACACTGACCCTGACAGTGATCTGTGTTCATGACACTGACTGTGACTTTGATCTGTGTCACCGACCATGACCATGACAATGATCTGTGTTCTGACACTGGCCATGACTGTGTACATTGCTCCTGACACTGACCCTGACTGTGATCTGTGAAACTGACACTGAGCCTTACTGTGATTTGTGTCCCTGACCCTGACTCTGACTGTGAATGTGACCCGGACACTGACTCTGATTGTGATCATTGTGACTGGCACTGACCTTAAATGTGATCTGTGCCCCGGAAATTGACCCTGACTGTGATCTGTGTCACTGACTCTGACCGTGACAGTGACCAGTGTCACTGACCCTGACCCTGACTGTGATCTGTGACCCTGACACTGACACTGGCTGTGATCTCTGATCATGACACTGACCCTGAATTTGATCTGCCACCCGGACAAAGTCCCTGACTGTGATCTGCATACCTGACACTGACCCATACTGTCATCTTTGTCACTGATACTGACCTTGAATGTGATCTGAGACCCTGACAGTGATCTGTGTTCATGACACTGACTGTGACTTTGATCTGTGTCACCGACCATGACCATGACAGTGATCTGTGTCAGCGAACATGACCATGACAGTGATCTGTGTTCTGACACTGACCATGACTGTGATCTATGACCCAGACACTCACCCTGACTGTGGTTTGTGTCCCTGACACTGACCTTGATTCTGATCTGTGACCTTGACACTGACCCTGACTGCGATCTGTGTCACTGACATTCACCCTGAATCTGATCTATGTCCCTGACACTGATCCTGACTGTGATCTGTGTCCCAGACACTGAACCTGACTATGATCTGTGTCACTGACACTGACCCTGACTGAGATCTGTGACCCTGACCTTGACACTCACTCTGATCGGTGACCCTGACACTGACCCTGACTGCGCTCTGTGTCACTGGCACTGACCCTGACTGAGATCTGTGTTCCTGACACTGACCCTGACTCTGATCTGTGTCTCTGACACAGAGCCTGACTGTGATCTGTGACCCTGACACTGACTCTGACTGTGATCAGTGTCACTGACACTGACCCTGAATGTGATCTGTGTCCCTGACACTGACCCTGACTGAGATCTGTGTCCCTGACACTGACCCTGACTGTGATCTGTGTCTCTGACACTGAGCCTGACTGTGATCTGTGACCCTGACACTGACTCTGACTGTGATCAGTGTCACTGACACTGACCGTGAATGTGATCTGTGTCCCTGACACTGACCCTGACTGTGATCAGTGTCACTGACACTGATCGTGACTGCAATCTGTGTCCCTGACATTCACACTGACAGTGATCTGTGTCCCTGACACTGACGCTGACTGTGATCTGTGTCCCTGACACTGATTCTGACTGTGATATTTATCCCTGACACTGACCCTCACGGTGATCTGTTTCCATGACACTGACAGTGAATGTGATATCAGTCAACAGCTCTGAACCTGACTGTGATCTGTATCACTGACACAGACGCTGTCTGTGATCTGTGACCCTGACATTGACACTGACTGTGATCTGTGTCCCTGACTGTAACCCTGACTGTGATCTATGAGCCTGACTGAGTTCTGTGTCACAGATACTGACCCTGACTGTGAACTGTGACCCTGACACTGACACTGACTGTGATCTGTGTCACTGACACTGACCCCGACTGAGTTCTGTTTTCCTGATACTGTCACTGACTGTGATCTGTGACCCTGACACTGACTCTGACTGTGATCTATGTCAGTGACACTGACCCTGACTGTGATCTGTGTCCCTGACACTAACCTTGACTGTGATCTGTGACCCTGACACTGAATCTGACTGAGTTCTGTGTCAGTCACACTGACCCTGACTGTGATCTGTGACCCTGAAACTGTCTCTGACTGTGGTCTGTGTCACTGAAGATGACCCTGACTGTTATCTGTATCCCTGACACAGACCCTGACTGTGTCACTGACACTGTCCCTGACTGTGATCTGTGAAGCTGACACTGTCTCTGACTGAGTTCTGTGTCAATGACACTGACCCTGACTTTGATCGGTGACCCTGACACTGACTCTGACTGTGATCTGTGTCACAGATGCTGTCCCTGACTGTGATCTGTGACCCTGACACTGTCTCTGACTGTGGTCAATGTCACTGACACTGACTCTGACTGTGATCTGTGTCTCTGACACTGACCCTGACTGTGATCTGTGTCTCTGACACTGACCCTGACTGTGATCTGTGACCCTGACACTGACCCTGACTTTGATCGGTGACCCTGACACTGACCCTGACTGTGATCTGTGACCCTGACACTGACCCTGACTGTGATCTGTGACCCTGAAACTGACTCTGACTGTGATCTGTTTCACTGACACTGACCCTGACTGTGATCTGTGACCCTGAAACTGACTCTGACTGTGATCTGTGTACCTGACACTGACCCTGACTGTGATCTGTGACCCTGACACTGACTCTGACTGTGATCTGTGTACCTGACACTGACCCTGATTGAGTTCTGTGTCACTGACACTGACCCTGAATGTGATCTGTGTCACTGACACTGACCCTGACAGTGATCTGCATACCTGACACTGACCCTGACTGTCATCTATGTCACCGACACTGACCTTCACTGTGATCTGTGACCCTGACTGTGATCTGTTACCCTGTCACTGACCCTGACTGTGATCTGTGTTCCTGACCATGACATTGTCTGTTAGCTGTGACCCTGACACTGACCCTGACTGTGATCTGTGACCCTGACACTGACTCTGACTGTGATCTATGTCAGTGACACTGACCCTGACTGTGATCTGTGTCCCTGACACTAACCTTGACTGTGATCTGTGACCCTGACACTGAATCTGACTGAGTTCTGTGTCAGTCACACTGACCCTGACTGTGATCTGTGACCCTGAAACTGTCTCTGACTGTGGTCTGTGTCACTGAAGATGACCCTGACTGTTATCTGTATCCCTGACACAGACCCTGACTGTGTCACTGACACTGTCCCTGACTGTGATCTGTGAAGCTGACACTGTCTCTGACTGAGTTCTGTGTCAATGACACTGACCCTGACTTTGATCGGTGACCCTGACACTGACTCTGACTGTGATCTACGACCCAGACACTCACCCTGACTGTGGTTTGTGTCCCTGACACTGACCTTGATTCTGATCTGTGACCCTGACACTGACCCTGACTGCGATCTGTGTCACTGACATTCACCCTGAATCTGATCTGTGTCCCTGACACTGATCCTGACTGTGATCTGTGTCCCAGACACTGAACCTGACTATGATCTGTGTCACTGATACTGCCCATGACTGTGATCTGTGACCCTGGCCTTGACACTCACTGTGATCTGTGTGCATGACACTGACCCTGACTGTGATCTGTGACCTTGACTCTGACCCTACCTGTGCTCTGTGTCTTTGACACTGTCACTGACTGTGATCTGTGCCCCTGATATTAACTCTGAATGTAATCTATAACCTTGATACTGACCCTGATAGTGATCTGTGTCCCTGACACTGACAGTGAATGTGATATCTGTCACCAGCTCTGAACCTGACTGTGATCTGTATCACTGACTCAGATGCTGTCCGTGATCTGTGAGCCTGACACTGACCCTGACTGTGATCTATGTCCCTGACACTGACTCTGACGGAGTTCTGTGAAGCTGACACTGACCCTGTCTGTGATCTGTGTCACTGACCATGACCTTGTCTGTGAGCTGTGACCCAGGCACTGACCCTGACTGTGATCTGTGACCCTGACACTGACCCTGACTCTGATCTGTGTTACTGACCATGACCTTGTCTGTGAGCTGTGACCCAGGCACTGACCCTGACTGTGATCTGTGACCCTGACACTGACTCTGACTATGATATGATTCACTGACACTGACCCTGACTGAGTTCTGTGTCACTGACACTGACCCTGACTGTGGTGTGTGTCACTGACACTGACCCTGACTGAGTTCTGTGTCACTGACAGTGACCCTGACTGTGATCTGTGACCCTGACACTGACTCTGACTGAGTTCTGTGTCACTGACACTGACCCTGACTGTGTTCTGTGTCACTGACACTGACTCTGACTGTGATCTGTGTACCTGACACTGACCCTGACTGTGATCTGTGTCACTGACACTGACCCTGATTGAGTTCTGTGTCTGACACTGACCCTGGCTGTGATCTGTGTCCCTGACAGTGACCCTGACAGTGATCTGCATACCTGACACTGACCCTGACAGTGATCTGTGTTCATGACACTGACTGTGACTTTGATCTGTGTCACCGACCATGACCATGACAATGATCTGTGTTCTGACACTGGCCATGACTGTGTACATTGCTCCTGACACTGACCCTGACTGTGATCTGTGAAACTGACACTGAGCCTTACTGTGATTTGTGTCCCTGACCCTGACTCTGACTGTGAATGTGACCCGGACACTGACTCTGACTGTGATCATTGTGACTAGCACTGACCTTAAATGTGATCTGTGCCCCGGAAATTGACCCTGACTGTGATCTGTGTCACTGACTCTGACCGTGACAGTGACCAGTGTCACTGACCCTGACCCTGACTGTGATCTGTGACCTTGACACTGACCCTGGCTGTGATCTCTGATCATGACACTGACCCTGAATTTGATCTGCCACCCGGACAAAGTCCCTGACTGTGATCTGCATACCTGACACTGACCCATACTGTCATCTTTGTCACTGATACTGACCTTGAATGTGATCTGAGACCCTGACAGTGATCTGTGTTCATGACACTGACAGTGACTTTGATCTGTGTCACCGACCATGACCATGACAGTGATCTGTGTCACCAACCATGACCATGACAGTGATCTGTGTTCTGACACTGACCATGACTGTGATCTATGACCCAGACACTCACCCTGACTGTGGTTTGTGTCCCTGACACTGACCTTGATTCTGATCTGTGACCTTGACACTGACCCTGACTGCGATCTGTGTCACTGACATTCACCCTGAATCTGATCTATGTCCCTGACACTGATCCTGACTGTGATCTGTGTCCCAGACACTGAACCTGACTATGATCTGTGTCACTGACACTGACCCTGACTGAGATCTGTGACCCTGACCTTGACACTCACTCTGATCTGTGACCCTGACACTGACCCTGACTGCGTTCTGTGTCACTGGCACTGACCCTGACTGAGATCTGTGTCCCTGACACTGACCCTGACTCTGATCTGTGTCTCTGACACTGAGCCTGACTGTGATCTGTGTCTCTGACACTGAGCCTGACTGTGATCTGTGACCCGGACACTGACTCTGACTGTGATCAGTGTCACTGACACTGACCCTGAATGTGATCTGTGTCCCTGACACTGACCCTGAATGTGATCTGTGTCCCTGACACTGACCCTGACTATGATCTGTGTCACTGACACTGACCCTGACTCAGTTCTGTGTCACTGACACTGACCCTGACTCTGATCTGTCTCTCTGACACTGAGCCTGACTGTGATCTGTGAAGGTGACACTGACTCTGACTGAGTTCTGTGTCAATGACACTGACCATGACTGTGATCTGTGACCCTGACACTGACCCGTACTGTGATCTGTGACCCTGACACTGACTCTGACTGTGATCAGTCTCACTGTCACTGACCCTGACTGTGATCTGTAACCCTGACACTGACGCTGACTGCGATCTGTGTCTCTGACATTCACCCTGAATCTGATCTGTGCCCCTGACATTCACACTGACAGTGATCTGTGTCCCAGACACTGACACTGACCGTGATCTGTGTCACTGACACTGACCTCTCTGTGATCTGTGTCCCTGACACTGACCCTGACTGTGTTCTGTGTCACTGACACTTACCCTGACTGTGATCTGTGACCCTGACTGAGTTCTGTGTCACAGATACTGACCCTGACTGTGAACTGTGACCCTGACACTGACTCTGACTGTGATCTGTGTCACTGACACTGACCCTGACTGAGTTCGGTGTCACTGACACTGACCCTGACTGTGATCTGTGTCCATGACACTGACAGTGAATGTGATATCAGTCACCAGCTCTGAACCTGACTTTGATCTGTATCACTGACACAGACACTGTCTGTGATCTGTGACCCTGACACTGACACTGACTGTGATCTGTGTCCCTGACTGTAACCCTGACTGTGATCTATGACCTTGACTGAGTTCTGTGTCACAGATACTGACCCTGACTGTGAACTGTGACCCTGACACTGACCCGGACTCTGATCTGTGTCTCTGACACTGAGCCTGACTGTGATCTGTGAAGGTGACACTGATCCTGACTGTGATCTGTGAAGGTGACACTGACTCTGACTGAGTTCTGTGTCAATGACACTGACCATGACTGTGATCGGTGACCCTGACACTGACTCTGACTGAGTTCTGTGTCAATGACACTGACCATGACTGTGATCTGTGTCACTGACACTGACCCTGACTGAGTTCTGTGTCACTGACACTGACCCTGAATGTGATCTGTGACCTTGACACAGACCCTACCTGTGTTCTGTGTCCCGGACACTGTCACTGACTGTGATCTGTGCCCCTGATATTAAATCTGAATGTAATCTATTACCTTGATACTGACGCTGATAGTGATCTGTGTCCCTGACACTGACAGTGAATGTGATATCTGTCACCAGCTCTGAACCTGACTGTGATCTGAGTCACAGACACAGACACTGACCGTGATCAGTGACCCTGAACTAACCCGGACCGTGACCTGTGTCACTGACACTGACCCTGACCGTGATCAGTGACCCTGAACTAACCCGGACCGTGACCTGTGTCATTGACACTGACCCTGACTGAGTTCTGTGTCCCTGGCACTGACACAGTCTGTGATTTGTGTCACAGATGCTGACCCTTACTGTGATCTGTGACCCTGACACTGAATCTGACTGTGATCACTGTCACTGACACTGACCCTGACTGCGTTTTGTGTCACTGACACTGACGCTGAATGTGATCTGTGTCACTGACACTGACCGTGACCTGATCTGTGTCTCTGACTCTGAGCCTGACTGTGATCTGTGAAGGTGACACTGACTCTGACTGAGTTCTGTGACCCTGACACTGACTTTGACTGTGATCAGTCTCACTGTCACTGACCCTGACTGTGATCTGTGACCCTGACACTGACTCTGACTGTGATCAGTGTCACTGACACTGACCCTGACTGCAATCTGTGTCCCTGACATTCACACTGACAGTGATCTGTGTCCCTGACACTGACCCTGAATGTGATCTGTGTCCCTGACACTGATTCTGACTGTGATCTTTATCCCTGACACTGACCCTCACAGTGATCTGTGTCCATGACACTGACAGTGAATGTGATATCAGTCACCAGCTCTGAATCTGACTGTGATCTGTATCACTGACACAGACGCTGTCTGTGATCTGTGACCCTGACACTGACACTGACTGTGATCTGTGTCCCTGACTGTAACCCGGACTGTGATCTATGACCCTGACTGAGTTCTGTGTCATAGATACTGACCCTGACTGTGAACTGTGTCCCTGACACTGACCCTGACTCTGATCTGTGTCTCTGACGCTGAGCCTGACTGTGATCTGTGAAGGTGACACTGACTCTGACTGAGTTCTGTGTCAATGACACTGACCATGACTGTGATCGGTGACCCTGACACTGACTCTGACTGTGATCTGTGTCACTGACACTGACCCTGAATGAGTTCGGTGTCACTGACACTGACCCTGACCTTGATCTGTGAGCCTGACACTGACTCTGACTGTGATCAGTCTCACTGTCACTGACCCTGACTGTGATCTGTGACCCTGACACTGACCCTGACTCTGATCTGTGACCCTGACACTGACTCTGACTGTGATCAGTCTCACTGTCATTGACCCTGACTGTGATCTGTAACCCTGACACTGACGCTGACTGCGATCTGTGTCACTGACATTCACCCTGAATCTGATCTGTGTCCCTGACATTCACACTGACAGTGATCTGTGTCCCAGACACTGACACTGACCGTGATCTGTGTCACTGACACTGACCTCTCTGTGATCTGTGTCCCTGACACTGACCCTGACTGTGATCTGTGTCCCTGACACTGATTCTGACTGTGATCTTTATCCCTGACACTGACCCTCACGGTGATCTGTGTCCATGACACTGACAGTGAATGTGATATCAGTCACCATCTCTGAACCTGACTGTGATCTGTATCACTGACACAGACGCTGTCTGTGATCTGTGACCCTGACACTGACACTGACTGTGATCTGTATCCCTCACTCTGACCCTGACGGTGATCTGTGTCCCTGACACTGACAGTGAATGTGATATCAGTCACCAGCTCTGAACCTGACTGTGATCTGTATCACTGACACAGACGCTGTCTGTGATCTGTGACCCTGACACTGACACTGACTGTTATCTGTATCCCTCACTCTGTCCCTGACGGTGATCTGTGTCCCTGACACTGACAGTGAATGTGATATCAGTCACCAGCTCTGAACCTGACTGTGATCTGTATCACTGACACAGACGCTGTCTGTGATCTGTGACCCTGACACTGACACTGACTGTGATCTGTGTCCCTGACTGTAACCCGGACTGTGATCTATGACCCTGACTGAGTTCTGTGTCATAGATACTGACCCTGACTGTGAACTGTGTCCCTGACACTGACCCTGACTCTGATCTGTGTCTCTGACGCTGAGCCTGACTGTGATCTGTGAAGGTGACACTGACTCTGACTGAGTTCTGTGTCAATGACACTGACCATGACTGTGATCGGTGACCCTGACACTGACTCTGGCTGTGATCTGTGTCACTGACACTGACCCTGAATGAGTTCGGTGTCACTGACACTGACCCTGACCTTGATCTGTGAGCCTGTCACTGACTCTGACTGTGATCAGTCTCACTGTCACTGACCCTGACTGTGATCTGTGACCCTGACACTGACCCTGACTCTGATCTGTGACCCTGACACTGACTCTGACTGTGATCAGTCTCACTGTCATTGACCCTGACTGTGATCTGTAACCCTGACACTGACGCTGACTGCGATCTGTGTCACTGACATTCACCCTGAATCTGATCTGTGTCCCTGACATTCACACTGACAGTGATCTGTGTCCCAGACACTGACACTGACCGTGATCTGTGTCACTGACACTGACCTCTCTGTGATCTGTGTCCCTGACACTGACCCTGACTGTGATCTGTGTCCCTGACACTGATTCTGACAGTGATCTTTATCCCTGACACTGACCCTCTCGGTGATCTGTGTCCATGACACTGACAGTGAATGTGATATCAGTCACCATCTCTGAACCTGACTGTGATCTGTATCACTGACACAGACGCTGTCTGTGATCTGTGACCCTGACACTGACTCTGACTGTGATCTGTTTCCATCACTCTGACCCTGACGGTGATCTGTGTCCCTGACACTGACAGTGAATGTGATATCAGTCACCAGCTCTGAACCTGACTGTGATCTGTATCACTGACACAGACGCTGTCTGTGATCTGTGACCCTGACACTGACACTGACTGTGATCTGTGTCCCTGACTGTAACCCTGACTGTGATCTATGAGCCTGACTGAGTTCTGTGTCACAGATACTGACCCTGACTGTGAACTGTGACCCTGACACTGACTCTGACTGTGATCTGTGTCACTGACACTGACCCTGACTGTGATCTGTGTCCCTGACACTGATTCTGACTGTGATCTTTATCCCTGACACTGACCCTCACGGTGATCTGTGTCCATGACACTGATAGTGAATGTGATATCAGTCACCTTCTCTGAACCTGACTGTGATCTGTATCACTGACACAGACGCTGTCTGTGATCTGTGACCCTGACACTGACACTGACTGTGATATGTATCCCTCACTCTGACCCTGACGGTGATCTGTGTCCCTGACACTGACAGTGAATGTGATATCAGTCACCAGCTCTGAACCTGACTGTGATCTGTATCACTGACACAGACGCTGTCTGTGATCTGTGACCCTGACACTGACACTGACTGTGATCTATGACCCTGACTGAGTTCTGTGTCACAGATACTGACCCTGACTGTGAACTGTGACCCTGACACTGACCCTGACTGAGTTCTGTTTTCCTGATACTGTCACTGACTGTGATCTGTGCCCCTGATATTAACTCTGAATGTAATCTATAACCTTGATACTGACCCTGATAGTGATCTGTGTCCCTGACACTGACAGTGAATGTGATATCTGTCACCAGCTCTGAACCTGACTGTGATCTGAGTCACAGACACAGACACTGACCTTGATCATGACCCTGACACTGACTCTGACTGTGATCTGTATCACTGACACTGACCCTGACTGTGATCTGTGACCCTGACACTAACTCTGACTGTGATCTTTGAACCTGACAGTGACCCTGACTGTGGTCTGTGTCACTGACACTGACACTGACTGAGTTCTGTGACCCTGGCACTGACACTGTCTGTGATTTGTGTCACAGATGCTGACCCTTACTGTGATCTGTGACCCTGACACTGACTCTGACTGTGATCAGTGTCACTGACACTGACCCTGACTGCGTTTTGTGTCACTGACACTGACCCTGAATGTGATCTGTGTCCCTGACACTGACCGTGACTCTGATCTGTGTCTCTGACACTGAGCCTGTCTGCGATCTGTGAAGGTGACACTGACTCTGACTGAGTTCTGAGTCAATAACACTGTCTCTGCCTGTGATCTGTGTCACTGACACTGACCCTGACTGAGTTCGGTGTCACTGACACTGACCCTGACTGTGATCTGTGACCCTGACACTGACTCTGACTGTGATCAGTCTCACTGTCACTGACCCTGACTGTGATCTATGACCCTGACACTGACCCTGACTGTGATCTGTAACCCTGACACTGACGCTGACTGCGAACTGTGTCACTGACATTCACCCTGAATCTGATCTGTGTCCCTGAAATTCACACTGACAGTGATCTGTGTCCCAGACACTGACACTGACCGTGATCTGTGTCACTGACACTGACCTCTCTGTTATTTGTGTCCCTGACACTGACCCTGACTGTGATCTGTGACCCTGACTCTGACTCTGACTGTGGTCTGTGTCACTGACACTGACCCTGACTGTGTGCTGTGTCACTGACACTGACCCTGACTGTGTTCTGTGTCACAGATACTGACCCTGACTGTGAACTGTGACCCTGACACTGACTCTGACTGTGATCTGTGTCACTGACACTGACCCTGACTGAGTTCTGTTTTCCTGATACTGTCACTGACTGTGATCTGTGCCCCTGATATTAACTCTGAATGTAATCTATAACCTTGATACTGACCCTGATAGTGATCTGTGTCCCTGACACTGACAGTGAATGTGATATCTGTCACCAGCTCTGAACCTGACTGTGATCTGAGTCACAGACACAGACACTGACCGTGATCAGTGACCCTGAACTAACCCGGACCATGACCTGTGTCACTGACACTGACCCTGACTGTGATCTGTGTCCCTGACACTGACTCTGACTGTCATCTGTATCACTGACACTGAACCTGACAGTGATCTGTGACCCTGACACTGACTCTGACTGTGATCAGTGTCACTGACACTGACCCTGACTGCGTTTTGTGTCACTGACACTGACCCTGAATGTGATCTGTGTCCCTGACACTGACCGTGACTCTGATCTGTGTCTCTGACACTGAGCCTGTCTGCGATCTGTGAAGGTGACACTGACTCTGACTGAGTTCTGTGTCAATGACACTGTCTCTGCCTGTGATCTGTGTCACTGACACTGACCCTGACTGAGTTCGGTGTCACTGACACTGACCCTGACTGTGATCTGTGACCCTGACACTGACTCTGACTGTGATCAGTCTCACTGTCACTGACCCTGACTGTGATCTATGACCCTGACACTGACCCTGACTGTGATCTGTAACCCTGACACTGACGCTGACTGCGATCTGTGTCACTGACATTCACCCTGAATCTGATCTGTGTCCCTGACATTCACACTGACAGTGATCTGTGTCCCAGACACTGACACTGACCGTGATCTGTGTCACTGACACTGACCTCTCTGTGATCTGTGTCCCTGACACTGACCCTGACTGTGATCTGTGACCCTGACTCTGACTCTGACTGTGGTCTGTGTCACTGACACTGACCCTGACTGTGTTCTGTGTCACTGACACTGACCCTGACTGTGATCTGTGACCCTGACTGAGTTCTGTGTCACAGATACTGACCCTGACTGTGAACTGTGACCCTGACACTGACTCTGACTGTGATCTGTGTCACTGACACTGACCCTGACTGAGTTCTGTTTTCCTGATACTGTCACTGACTGTGATCTGTGCCCCTGATATTAACTCTGAATGTAATCTATAACCTTGATACTGACCCTGATAGTGATCTGTGTCCCTGACACTGACAGTGAATGTGATATCTGTCACCAGCTCTGAACCTGACTGTGACCACACAGACACTGACCGTGATCAGAGACCCTGAACTAACCCGGACCATGACCTGTGTCACTGACACTGAACCTGACTGTGATCTGTGACCCTGACACTAACTCTGACTGTGATCTTTGAACCTGACAGTGACCCTGACTGTGGTCTGTGTCACTGACACTGACACTGACTGAGTTCTGTGTCCCTGGCACTGACACTGTCTGTGATTTGTGTCACAGATGCTGACCCTTACTGTGATCTGTGACCCTGACACTGACTCTGACTGTGATCAGTCTCACTGTCACTGACCCTGACTGTGATCTGTAACCCTGACACTGACGCTGACTGCGATCTGTGTCACTGACATTCACCCTGAATCTGATCAGTGTCCCTTTCATTCACACTGACAGTGATCTGTGTCCCAGACACTGACACTGACCGTGATCTGTGTCACTGACACTGACCTCTCTGTGATCTGTGTCACTGACACTGACCCTGACTGTGATCTGTGACCCTGACACTGACTCTGACTGTGGTCTGTGTCAGTGACACTGACCCTGACTGTGTTCTGTGTCACTGACACTGACCCTGACTGTGATCGGTGACCCTGACACTAACTCTGACTGTGATCTTTGAACCTGACAGTGACCCTGACTGTGGTCTGTGTCACTGACACTGACACTGACTGAGTTCTGTGACCCTGGCACTGACACTGTCTGTGATTTGTGTCACAGATGCTGACCCTTACTGTGATCTGTGACCCTGACACTGACTCTGACTGTGATCAGTGTCACTGACACTGACCCTGACTGCGTTTTGTGTCACTGACACTGACCCTGAATGTGATCTGTGTCCCTGACACTGACCGTGACTCTGATCTGTGTCTCTGACACTGAGCCTGTCTGCGATCTGTGAAGGTGACACTGACTCTGACTGAGTTCTGTGTCAATGACACTGTCTCTGCCTGTGATCTGTGTCACTGACACTGACCCTGACTGAGTTCGGTGTCACTGACACTGACCCTGACTGTGATCTGTGACCCTGACACTGACTCTGACTGTGATCAGTCTCACTGTCACTGACCCTGACTGTGATCTATGACCCTGACACTGACCCTGACTGTGATCTGTAACCCTGACACTGACGCTGACTGCGATCTGTGTCACTGACATTCACCCTGAATCTGATCTGTGTCCCTGACATTCACACTGACAGTGATCTGTGTCCTAGACACTGACACTGACCGTGATCTGTGTCACTGACACTGACCTCTCTGTGATCTGTGTCCCTGACACTGACCCTGACTGTGATCTGTGACCCTGACTCTGACTCTGACTGTGGTCTGTGTCACTGACACTGACCCTGACTGTGTTCTGTGTCACTGACACTGACCCTGACTGTGATCTGTGACCCTGACTGAGTTCTGTGTCACAGATACTGACCCTGACTGTGAACTGTGACCCTGACACTGACTCTGACTGTGATCTGTGTCACTGACACTGACCCTGACTGAGTTCTGTTTTCCTGATACTGTCACTGACTGTGATCTGTGCCCCTGATATTAACTCTGAATGTAATCTATAACCTTGATACTGACCCTGATAGTGATCTGCGTCCCTGACACTGACAGTGAATGTGATATCTGTCACCAGCTCTGAACCTGACTGTGACCACACAGACACTGACCGTGATCAGTGACCCTGAACTAACCCGGACCATGACCTGTGTCACTGACACTGAACCTGACTGTGATCTGTGACCCTGACACTAACTCTGACTGTGATCTTTGAACCTGACAGTGACCCTGACTGTGGTCTGTGTCACTGACACTGACACTGACTGAGTTCTGTGTCCCTGGCACTGACACTGTCTGTGATTTGTGTCACAGATGCTGACCCTTACTGTGATCTGTGACCCTGACACTGACTCTGACTGTGATCAGTCTCACTGTCACTGACCCTGACTGTGATCTGTAACCCTGACACTGACGCTGACTGCGATCTGTGTCACTGACATTCACCCTGAATCTGATCAGTGTCCCTTTCATTCACACTGACAGTGATCTGTGTCCCAGACACTGACACTGACCGTGATCTGTGTCACTGACACTGACCTCTCTGTGATCTGTGTCCCTGACACTGACCCTGACTGTGATCTGTGACCCTGACACTGACTCTGACTGTGGTCTGTGTCAGTGACACTGACCCTGACTGTGTTCTGTGTCACTGACACTGACCCTGACTGTGATCTGTGACCCTGACTGAGTTCTGTGTCACAGATACTGACCCTGACTGTGAACTGTGACCCTGACACTGACTCTGACTGTGATCTGTGTCACTGACACTGACCCTGACTGAGTTCGGTGTCACTGACACTGACCCTGACTGTGATCTGTGACCCTGACATTCACACTGACAGTGATCTGTGTCCCTGACACTGACCCTGACCGTGATCTGTGTCACTGACACTGACCTCTCTGTGATCTGTGTCCCTGACACTGACCCTGACTGTGATCTGTGACCCTGACACTGACTCTGACTGTGATCAGTGTCACTGACACTGACCCTGACTGTGATCTGTGACCCTGACATTCACACTGACAGTGATCTGTGTCCCTGCCACTGACCCTGACTGTGATCTGTGTCCCTGACACTGATTCTGACTGTGATCTTTATCCCTGACACTGACCCTCATGGTGATCTGTGTCCATGACACTGACAGTGAATGTGATATCAGTCACCAGCTCTGAAACTGACTGTGATCTGTATCACTGACACAGACACTGTCTGTGATCTGTGACCCTGACACTGACACTGACTGTGATCTGTGTCCCTGACTGTAACCCTGACTGTGATCTATGACCCTGACTGAGTTCTGTGTCACAGATACTGACCCTGACTGTGAACTGTGACCCTGACACTGACTCTGACTGTGATCTGTGTCACTGACACTGACCCTGACTGAGTTCTGTTTTCCTGATACTGTCACTGACTGTGATCTGTGCCCCTGATATTAACTCTGAATGTAATCTATAACCTTGATACTGACCCTGATAGTGATCTGTGTCCCTGACACTGACCCTGACTGTGATCTGTGACCCTGACACTGACTCTGACGGTGATCTGTGTCCCTGACACTGACAGTGAATGTGATATCAGTCACCAGCTCTGAACCTGACTGTGATCTGTATCACTGACACAGACGCTGTCTGTGATCTGTGACCCTGACACTGACACTGACTGTGATCTGTGTCCCTGACTGTAACCCTGACTGTGATCTATGAGCCTGACTGAGTTCTGTGTCACAGATACTGACCCTGACTGTGAACTGTGACCCTGACACTGACTCTGACTGTGATCTGTGTCACTGACACTGACCCTGACTGTGATCTGTGTCCCTGACACTGATTCTGACTGTGATCTTTATCCCTGACACTGACCCTCACGGTGATCTGTGTCCATGACACTGATAGTGAATGTGATATCAGTCACCTTCTCTGAACCTGACTGTGATCTGTATCACTGACACAGACGCTGTCTGTGATCTGTGACCCTGACACTGACACTGACTGTGATATGTATCCCTCACTCTGACCCTGACGGTGATCTGTGTCCCTGACACTGACAGTGAATGTGATATCAGTCACCAGCTCTGAACCTGACTGTGATCTGTATCACTGACACAGACGCTGTCTGTGATCTGTGACCCTGACACTGACACTGACTGTGATCTATGACCCTGACTGAGTTCTGTGTCACAGATACTGACCCCGACTGTGAACTGTGACCCTGACACTGACCCTGACTGAGTTCTGTTTTCCTGATACTGTCACTGACTGTGATCTGTGCCCCTGATATTAACTCTGAATGTAATCTATAACCTTGATACTGACCCTGATAGTGATCTGTGTCCCTGACACTGACAGTGAATGTGATATCTGTCACCAGCTCTGAACCTGACTGTGATCTGAGTCACAGACACAGACACTGACCTTGATCATGACCCTGACACTGACTCTGACTGTGATCTGTATCACTGACACTGACCCTGACTGTGATCTGTGACCCTGACACTAACTCTGACTGTGATCTTTGAACCTGACAGTGACCCTGACTGTGGTCTGTGTCACTGACACTGACACTGACTGAGTTCTGTGACCCTGGCACTGACACTGTCTGTGATTTGTGTCACAGATGCTGACCCTTACTGTGATCTGTGACCCTGACACTGACTCTGACTGTGATCAGTGTCACTGACACTGACCCTGACTGCGTTTTGTGTCACTGACACTGACCCTGAATGTGATCTGTGTCCCTGACACTGACCGTGACTCTGATCTGTGTCTCTGACACTGAGCCTGTCTGCGATCTGTGAAGGTGACACTGACTCTGACTGAGTTCTGTGTCAATAACACTGTCTCTGCCTGTGATCTGTGTCACTGACACTGACCCTGACTGAGTTCGGTGTCACTGACACTGACCCTGACTGTGATCTGTGACCCTGACACTGACTCTGACTGTGATCAGTCTCACTGTCACTGACCCTGACTGTGATCTATGACCCTGACACTGACCCTGACTGTGATCTGTAACCCTGACACTGACGCTGACTGCGAACTGTGTCACTGACATTCACCCTGAATCTGATCTGTGTCCCTGAAATTCACACTGACAGTGATCTGTGTCCCAGACACTGACACTGACCGTGATCTGTGTCACTGACACTGACCTCTCTGTTATTTGTGTCCCTGACACTGACCCTGACTGTGATCTGTGACCCTGACTCTGACTCTGACTGTGGTCTGTGTCACTGACACTGACCCTGACTGTGTGCTGTGTCACTGACACTGACCCTGACTGTGTTCTGTGTCACAGATACTGACCCTGACTGTGAACTGTGACCCTGACACTGACTCTGACTGTGATCTGTGTCACTGACACTGACCCTGACTGAGTTCTGTTTTCCTGATACTGTCACTGACTGTGATCTGTGCCCCTGATATTAACTCTGAATGTAATCTATAACCTTGATACTGACCCTGATAGTGATCTGTGTCCCTGACACTGACAGTGAATGTGATATCTGTCACCAGCTCTGAACCTGACTGTGATCTGAGTCACAGACACAGACACTGACCGTGATCAGTGACCCTGAACTAACCCGGACCATGACCTGTGTCACTGACACTGACCCTGACTGTGATCTGTGTCCCTGACACTGACTCTGACTGTCATCTGTATCACTGACACTGAACCTGACAGTGATCTGTGACCCTGACACTGACTCTGACTGTGATCAGTGTCACTGACACTGACCCTGACTGCGTTTTGTGTCACTGACACTGACCCTGAATGTGATCTGTGTCCCTGACACTGACCGTGACTCTGATCTGTGTCTCTGACACTGAGCCTGTCTGCGATCTGTGAAGGTGACACTGACTCTGACTGAGTTCTGTGTCAATGACACTGTCTCTGCCTGTGATCTGTGTCACTGACACTGACCCTGACTGAGTTCGGTGTCACTGACACTGACCCTGACTGTGATCTGTGACCCTGACACTGACTCTGACTGTGATCAGTCTCACTGTCACTGACCCTGACTGTGATCTATGACCCTGACACTGACCCTGACTGTGATCTGTAACCCTGACACTGACGCTGACTGCGATCTGTGTCACTGACATTCACCCTGAATCTGATCTGTGTCCCTGACATTCACACTGACAGTGATCTGTGTCCCAGACACTGACACTGACCGTGATCTGTGTCACTGACACTGACCTCTCTGTGATCTGTGTCCCTGACACTGACCCTGACTGTGATCTGTGACCCTGACTCTGACTCTGACTGTGGTCTGTGTCACTGACACTGACCCTGACTGTGTTCTGTGTCACTGACACTGACCCTGACTGTGATCTGTGACCCTGACTGAGTTCTGTGTCACAGATACTGACCCTGACTGTGAACTGTGACCCTGACACTGACTCTGACTGTGATCTGTGTCACTGACACTGACCCTGACTGAGTTCTGTTTTCCTGATACTGTCACTGACTGTGATCTGTGCCCCTGATATTAACTCTGAATGTAATCTATAACCTTGATACTGACCCTGATAGTGATCTGTGTCCCTGACACTGACAGTGAATGTGATATCTGTCACCAGCTCTGAACCTGACTGTGACCACACAGACACTGACCGTGATCAGAGACCCTGAACTAACCCGGACCATGACCTGTGTCACTGACACTGAACCTGACTGTGATCTGTGACCCTGACACTAACTCTGACTGTGATCTTTGAACCTGACAGTGACCCTGACTGTGGTCTGTGTCACTGACACTGACACTGACTGAGTTCTGTGTCCCTGGCACTGACACTGTCTGTGATTTGTGTCACAGATGCTGACCCTTACTGTGATCTGTGACCCTGACACTGACTCTGACTGTGATCAGTCTCACTGTCACTGACCCTGACTGTGATCTGTAACCCTGACACTGACGCTGACTGCGATCTGTGTCACTGACATTCACCCTGAATCTGATCAGTGTCCCTTTCATTCACACTGACAGTGATCTGTGTCCCAGACACTGACACTGACCGTGATCTGTGTCACTGACACTGACCTCTCTGTGATCTGTGTCACTGACACTGACCCTGACTGTGATCTGTGACCCTGACACTGACTCTGACTGTGGTCTGTGTCAGTGACACTGACCCTGACTGTGTTCTGTGTCACTGACACTGACCCTGACTGTGATCGGTGACCCTGACACTAACTCTGACTGTGATCTTTGAACCTGACAGTGACCCTGACTGTGGTCTGTGTCACTGACACTGACACTGACTGAGTTCTGTGACCCTGGCACTGACACTGTCTGTGATTTGTGTCACAGATGCTGACCCTTACTGTGATCTGTGACCCTGACACTGACTCTGACTGTGATCAGTGTCACTGACACTGACCCTGACTGCGTTTTGTGTCACTGACACTGACCCTGAATGTGATCTGTGTCCCTGACACTGACCGTGACTCTGATCTGTGTCTCTGACACTGAGCCTGTCTGCGATCTGTGAAGGTGACACTGACTCTGACTGAGTTCTGTGTCAATGACACTGTCTCTGCCTGTGATCTGTGTCACTGACACTGACCCTGACTGAGTTCGGTGTCACTGACACTGACCCTGACTGTGATCTGTGACCCTGACACTGACTCTGACTGTGATCAGTCTCACTGTCACTGACCCTGACTGTGATCTATGACCCTGACACTGACCCTGACTGTGATCTGTAACCCTGACACTGACGCTGACTGCGATCTGTGTCACTGACATTCACCCTGAATCTGATCTGTGTCCCTGACATTCACACTGACAGTGATCTGTGTCCCAGACACTGACACTGACCGTGATCTGTGTCACTGACACTGACCTCTCTGTGATCTGTGTCCCTGACACTGACCCTGACTGTGATCTGTGACCCTGACTCTGACTCTGACTGTGGTCTGTGTCACTGACACTGACCCTGACTGTGTTCTGTGTCACTGACACTGACCCTGACTGTGATCTGTGACCCTGACTGAGTTCTGTGTCACAGATACTGACCCTGACTGTGAACTGTGACCCTGACACTGACTCTGACTGTGATCTGTGTCACTGACACTGACCCTGACTGAGTTCTGTTTTCCTGATACTGTCACTGACTGTGATCTGTGCCCCTGATATTAACTCTGAATGTAATCTATAACCTTGATACTGACCCTGATAGTGATCTGCGTCCCTGACACTGACAGTGAATGTGATATCTGTCACCAGCTCTGAACCTGACTGTGACCACACAGACACTGACCGTGATCAGTGACCCTGAACTAACCCGGACCATGACCTGTGTCACTGACACTGAACCTGACTGTGATCTGTGACCCTGACACTAACTCTGACTGTGATCTTTGAACCTGACAGTGACCCTGACTGTGGTCTGTGTCACTGACACTGACACTGACTGAGTTCTGTGTCCCTGGCACTGACACTGTCTGTGATTTGTGTCACAGATGCTGACCCTTACTGTGATCTGTGACCCTGACACTGACTCTGACTGTGATCAGTCTCACTGTCACTGACCCTGACTGTGATCTGTAACCCTGACACTGACGCTGACTGCGCTCTGTGTCACTGACATTCACCCTGAATCTGATCAGTGTCCCTTTCATTCACACTGACAGTGATCTGTGTCCCAGACACTGACACTGACCGTGATCTGTGTCACTGACACTGACCTCTCTGTGATCTGTGTCCCTGACACTGACCCTGACTGTGATCTGTGACCCTGACACTGACTCTGACTGTGGTCTGTGTCAGTGACACTGACCCTGACTGTGTTCTGTGTCACTGACACTGACCCTGACTGTGATCTGTGACCCTGACTGAGTTCTGTGTCACAGATACTGACCCTGACTGTGAACTGTGACCCTGACACTGACTCTGACTGTGATCTGTGTCACTGACACTGACCCTGACTGAGTTCGGTGTCACTGACACTGACCCTGACTGTGATCTGTGACCCTGACATTCACACTGACAGTGATCTGTGTCCCTGACACTGACCCTGACCGTGATCTGTGTCACTGACACTGACCTCTCTGTGATCTGTGTCCCTGACACTGACCCTGACTGTGATCTGTGACCCTGACACTGACTCTGACTGTGATCAGTGTCACTGACACTGACCCTGACTGTGATCTGTGACCCTGACATTCACACTGACAGTGATCTGTGTCCCTGCCACTGACCCTGACTGTGATCTGTGTCCCTGACACTGATTCTGACTGTGATCTTTATCCCTGACACTGACCCTCATGGTGATCTGTGTCCATGACACTGACAGTGAATGTGATATCAGTCACCAGCTCTGAAACTGACTGTGATCTGTATCACTGACACAGACACTGTCTGTGATCTGTGACCCTGACACTGACACTGACTGTGATCTGTGTCCCTGACTGTAACCCTGACTGTGATCTATGACCCTGACTGAGTTCTGTGTCACAGATACTGACCCTGACTGTGAACTGTGACCCTGACACTGACTCTGACTGTGATCTGTGTCACTGACACTGACCCTGACTGAGTTCTGTTTTCCTGATACTGTCACTGACTGTGATCTGTGCCCCTGATATTAACTCTGAATGTAATCTATAACCTTGATACTGACCCTGATAGTGATCTGTGTCCCTGACACTGACCCTGACTGTGATCTGTGACCCTGACACTGACTCTGACTGTGGTCTGTGTCACTGACACTGACCCTGACTGAGTTCGGTGTCACTGACACTGACCCTGACTGTGATCTGTGAGACTGACACTGACTCTGACTGTGATCTGTGCCCCTGATATTAACTCTGAATGTAATCTATAACCTTGACACTGACCCTGACTGTGATCTGTGACCCTGACATTCACACTGACAGTGATTTGTGTCCCTGACACTGACCCTGACTGCAATCTGTGTCCCTGACATTCACACTGACAATGATCTGTGTCCCAGACACTGACACTGACCCTGTCTGTGATCTGTGACCCTGACACTGACTCTGACTGTGATCAGTGTCACTGACACTGACCCTGACTGCAATCTGTGTCCCTGTCATTCACACTGACAGTGATCTGTGTCCCTGACACTGACCCTGACTGTGATCTGTGTCCCTGACACTGATTCTGACTGTGATCTTTATCCCTGACACTGACCCTCACGGTGATCTGTGTCCATGACACTGACAGTGAATGTGATATCAGTCACCATCTCTGAACCTGACTGTGATCTGTATCACTGACACAGACGCTGTCTGTGATCTGTGACCCTGACACTGACACTGACTGTGATCTGTATCCCTGACTCTGACCCTGACGGTGATCTGTGTCCCTGACACTGACAGTGAATGTGATATCAGTCACCAGCTCTGAACCTGACTGTGATCTGTATCACTGACACAGACGCTGTCTGTGATCTGTGACCCTGACACTGACACTGACTGTGATCTGTGTCCCTGACTGTAACCCTGACTGTGATCTATGAGCCTGACTGAGTTCTGTGTCACAGATACTGACCCTGACTGTGAACTGTGACCCTGACACTGACTCTGACTGTGATCTGTATCCCTCACTCTGTCCCTGACGGTGATCTGTGTCCCTGACACTGACAGTGAATGTGATATCAGTCACCAGCTCTGAACCTGACTGTGATCTGTATCACTGACACAGACACTGTCTGTGATCTGTGACACTGACACTGACACTGACTGTGATCTGTGTCCCTGACTGTAACCCTGACTGTGATCTATGACCCTGACTGAGTTCTGTGTCACAGATACCGACCCTGACTGTGAACTGTGACCCTGACACTGACTCTGACTGTGATCTGTGTCACTGACACTGACCCTGACTGAGTGCTGTTTTCCTGATACTGTCACTGACTGTGTTCTGTGCCCCTGATATTAACTCTGAATGTAATCTATTACCTTGATACTGACCCTGATAGTGATCTGTGTCCCTGACACTGACAGTGAATGTGATATCTGTCACCAGCTCTGAACCTGACTGTGATCTGAGTCACAGACACAGACACTGACCGTGATCAGTGACCCTGAACTAACCCAGACCGTGACCTGTGTCACTGACACTGACCCTGACTGTGATCTGTGTCCCTGACACTGACTCTGACTGTGATCTGTGTCACTGACACTGACCCTGACTGTGATCTGTGTCCCTGACACTGACCCTGACTGTGATCTGTGTCCCTGACACTGACTCTGACTGTGATCTGTATCACTGACCCTGACAATGACTGTGATCGGTGACCCTGACACTAACTCTGACTGTGATCTTTGAACCTGACAGTGACCCTGACTGTGGTCTGTGTCACTGACACTGACACTGACTGAGTTCTGTGTCCCTGGCACTGACACTGTCTGTGATTTGTGTCACAGATGCTGACCCTTACTGTGATCTGTGACCCTGACACTGACTCTGACTGTGATCAGTGTCACTGACAATGACCCTGACTGCGTTTTGTGTCACTGACACTGACCCTGAATGTGATCTGTGTCCCTGACACTGACCGTGACTCTGATCTGTGTCTCTGACACAGAGCCTGTCTGCGATCTGTGAAGGTGACACTGACTCTGACTGAGTTCTGTGTCAATGACACTGACTCTGCCTGTGATCTGTGTCACTGACACTGACCCTGACTGAGTTCGGTGTCACTGACACTGACCCTGACTGTGATCTGTGACCCTGACACTGACTCTGACTGTGATCAGTCTCACTGTCACTGACCCTGACTGTGATCTATGACCCTGACACTGACTCTGACAGTGATCAGTGTCACTGACACTGACCCTGACAGCAATCTGTGTCCCTGACCTTCACACTGACAGTGATCTGTGTCCCTGACACTGACCCTGACTGTGATCTGTGTCACTGAGACTGACCCTGACTCTGTTCTGTGTCACTGACACTGACCCTGACTGTGATCCATGACCCTGACTGAGTGCTGTGTCACAGATACTGACCCTGACTGTGAACTGTGACCCTGACACTGACTCTGACTGTGATCTGTGTCACTGACACTGACACTGTCTGTGATTTGTGTCACAGATGCTGACCCTGACTGTGATCTGTGACCCTGACACTGACTCTGACTGTGATCAGTCTCACTGTCACTGACCCTGACTGTGATCTATGACCCTGACACTGACCCTGACTGTGATCTGTGTCCCTGACACTGATTCTGACTGTGATCTTTATCCCTGACACTGACCCTCACGGTGATCTGTGTCCATGACACTGACAGTGAATGTGATATCAGTCACCAGCTCTGAACCTGACTGTGATCTGTATCACTGACACAGACGCTGTCTGTGATCTGTGACCCTGACACTGACACTGACTGTGTTCTGTGTCCCTGACTGTAACCCTGACTGTGATCTATGACCCTGACTGAGTTCTGTGTCACAGATACTGACCCTGACTGTGAACTGTGACCCTGACACTGACTCTGACTGTGATCTGTGTCACTGACACTGACCCCGACTGAGTTCTGTTTTCCTGATACTGTCACTGACTGTGATCTGTGCCCCTGATATTATCTCTGAATGTAATCTATTACCTTGATACTGACCCTGATAGTGATCTGTGTCCCTGACACTGACAGTGAATGTGATATCTGTCACCAGCTCTGAACCTGACTGTGATCTGAGTCACAGACACAGACACTGACCGTGATCAGTGACACAGAACTAACCCGGACCGTGACCTGTGTCACTGACACTGACTCTGACTGTGATCTGTATCACTGAAACTGACCCTGACTGTGATCTGTAACCCTGACACTGATGCTGACTGCGATCTGTGTCACTGACATTCACCCTGAATCTGATCTGTGTCCCTGACATTCACACTGACAGTGATCTGTGTCCCAGACACTGACACTGACCGTGATCTGTGTCACTGACACTGACCTCTCTGTGATCTGTGTCCCTGACACTGACCCTGACTGTGATCTGTGACCCTGACTCTGACTCTGACTGTGGTCTGTGTCACTGAGACTGACCCTGACTGTGTTCTGTGTCACTGACACTGACCCTGACTGTGATCCGTGACCCTGACTGAGTTCTGTGTCACAGATACTGACCCTGACTGTGAACTGTGACCCTGACACTGACTCTGACTGTGATCTGTGTCACTGACACTGACCCTGACTGTGAACTGTGACCCTGACACTGACTCTGACTGTGATCTGTATCACTGACACTGACCCTGACTTTCATCTCTGACCCTGACACTAACTCTGACTGTGATCTGTGACCCTGACACTGACTCTGACTGTGATCAGTGTCACTGACACTGACCCTGACTGCGTTTTGTGTCACTGACACTGACCCTGAATGTGATCTGTGTCCCTGACACTGACCCTGACTCTGATCTGTGTCTCTGACACTGAGCCTGACTGTGATCTGTGAAGGTGACACTGACTCTGACTGAGTTCTGTGTCAATGACACTGACCCTTACTGTGATCTGTGACCCTGACACTGACTCTGACTGTGATCAGTCTCACTGTCACTGACCCTGACTGTGATCTGTAACCCTGACACTGACGCTGACTGCGATCTGTGTCACTGACATTCACCCTGAATCTGATCTGTGTCCCTGACATTCACACTGACAGTGATCTGTGTCCCAGACACTGACACTGACCGTGATCTGTGTCACTGACACTGACCTCTCTGTGATCTGTGTCCCTGACACTGACCCTGACTGTTATCTGTGACCCTGACTCTGACTCTGACTGTGGTCTGTGTCACTGACACTGAACCTGACTGTGATCTGTGACCCTGACTGAGTTCTGTGTCACAGATACTGACCCTGACTGTGAACTGTGACCCTGACACTGACTCTGACTGTGATCTGTGTCACTGACACTGACCCTGACTGTGATCTGTGACCCTGACACTGACTCTGACTGTGATCTGTGTCACTGACACTGACCCTGACTGAGTTCTGTTTTCCTGATACTGTCACTGACTGTGATCTGTGCCCCTGATATTAACTCTGAATGTAATCTATAACCTTGATACTGACACTGATAGTGATCTGTGTCCCTGACACTGACAGTGAATGTGATATCTGTCACCAGCTCTGAACCTGACTGTGATTTGAGTCACAGACACAGACACTGACCGTGATCAGTGACCCTGAACTAACCCGGACCGTGACCTGTGTCACTGACACTGACCCTGACTGTGATCTGTGTCCCTGACACTGACTCTGACTGTGATCTGTATCACTGACACTGACCCTGACTGTGATCTGTGACCCTGACACTAACTCTGACTGTGATCTTTGAACCTGACAGTGACCCTGACTGTGGTCTGTGTCACTGACAATGACACTGACTGAGTTCTGTGTCCCTGGCACTGACACTGTCTGTGATTTGTGTCACAGATGCTGACCCTTACTGTGATCTGTGACCCTGACACTGACTCTGACTGTGATCAGTCTCACTGTCACTGACCCTGACTGTGATCTGTAACCCTGACACTGACGCTGACTGCGATCTGTGTCACTGACATTCACCCTGAATCTGATCAGTGTCCCTTTCATTCACACTGACAGTGATCTGTGTCCCAGACACTGACACTGACCGTGATCTGTGTCACTGACACTGACCTCTCTGTGATCTGTGTCCCTGACACTGACCCTGACTGTGATCTGTGACCCTGACACTGACTCTGACTGTGGTCTGTGTCAGTGACACTGACCCTGACTGTGTTCTGTGTCACTGACACTGACCCTGACTGTGATCTGTGACCCTGACTGAGTTCTGTGTCACAGATACTGACCCTGACTGTGAACTGTGACCCTGACACTGACTCTGACTGTGATCTGTGCCCCTGATATTAACTCTGAATGTAATCTATAACCTTGATACTGACCCTGATAGTGATCTGTGTCCCTGACACTGACCCTGACTGTGATCTGAGACCCTGACACTGACTCTGACTGTGGTCTGTGTCACTGACACTGACCCTGACTGTGTTCTGTGTCACTGACACTGACCCTGACTGTGATCCGTGACCCTGACTGAGTTCTGTGTCACAGATACTGACCCTGACTGTGAACTGTGACCCTGACATTCACACTGACAGTGATCTGTGTCCCTGACACTGACCCTGACTGTGATCTGTGTCACTGACACTGACACTGTCTGTGATTTGTGTCACAGATGCTGACCCTTACTGTGATCTGTGACCCTGACACTGACTCTGACTGTGATCAGTGTCACTGACACAGAACCTGACTGCGTTTTGTGTCACTGACACTGACCCTGAATGTGATCTGTGTCCCTGACACTGACCCTGACTCTGATCTGTGTCTCTGACACTGAGCCTGACTGTGATCTGTGAAGGTGACACTGACCCTGACTGAGTTCGGTGTCACTGACACTGACCTTGACTGTGATCTGTGAGCCTGACACTGACTCTGACTGTGATCAGTCTCACTGTCACTGACCCTGACTGTGATCTGTGACCCTGACACTGACCCTGAATCTGATCTGTGACCCTGACACTGACTCTGACTGTGATCAGTCTCACTGTCACTGACCCTGACTGTGATCTGTAACACTGACACTGACCCTGACTGTGATCTGTGTCACTGACATTCACCCTGAATCTGATCTGTGTCCCTGACACTGATCAAGACTGTGATCTGTAACCCTGACACTGATCAAGACTGTGATCTGTAACCCTGACACTGACGCTGACTGTGATCTGTGTCCCTGACTGTAACCCTGACTGTGATCTATGACCCTGACTGAGTTCTGTGTCACAGATACTGACCCTGACTGTGATCTGTGACCCTGACACTGACTCAAACTGTGATCTGTGTCACTGACACTGACCCCGACTGAGTTCTGTTTTCCTGATACTGTCACTGACTGTGATCTGTGCCCCTGATATTATCTCTGAATGTAATCTATTACCTTGATACTGACCCTGATAGTGATCTGTGTCCCTGACACTGACAGTGAATGTGATATCTGTCACCAGCTCTGAACCTGACTGTGATCTGAGTCACAGACACAGACACTGACCATGATCAGTGATCCAGAACTAACCCGGACCGTGACCTGTGTCACTGACACTGACTCTGACTGTGATCTGTATCACTGACACTGACCCTGACTGTGATCTGTAACCCTGACACTGACGCTGACTGCGATCTGTGTCACTGACATTCACCCTGAATCTGATCTGTGTCCCTGACATTCACACAAACAGTGATCTGTGTCCCAGACACTGACACTGACCGTGATCTGTGTCACTGACACTGACCTCTCTGTGATCTGTGTCCCTGACACTGACCCTGACTGTGATCTGTGACCCTGACTCTGACTCTGACTGTGGTCTGTGTCACTGAGACTGACCCTGACTGTGTTCTGTGTCACTGACACTGACCCTGACTGTGATCCGTGACCCTGACTGAGTTCTGTGTCACAGATACTGACCCTGACTGTGAACTGTGACCCTGACACTGACTCTGACTGTGATCTGTATCACTGACACTGACCCTGACTTTGATCTGTGACCCTGACACTAACTCTGACTGTGATCTTTGAACCTGACAGTGACCCTGACTGTGGTCTGTGTCACTGACACTGACACTGACTGAGTTCTGTGTCCCTGGCACTGACACTGTCTGTGATTTGTGTCACAGATGCTGACCCTTACTGTGATCTGTGACCCTGACACTGACTCTGACTGTGATCAGTGTCACTGACACTGACCCTGACTGCGTTTTGTGTCACTGACACTGACCCTGAATATGATCTGTGTCCCTGACACTGACCCTGACTCTGATCTGTGTCTCTGACACTGAGCCTGACTGTGATCTGTGAAGGTGACACTGACTCTGACTGAGTTCTGTGTCAATGACACTGACCCTTACTGTGATCTGTTACCCTGACACTGACTCTGACTGTGATCAGTCTCACTGTCACTGACCCTGACTGTGATCTGTAACCCTGACACTGACGCTGACTGCGATCTGTGTCACTGACATTCACCCTGACTGTGATCTGTGACCCTGACATTCACACTGACAGTGATCTGTGTCCCTGACACTGACCCTGACTGTGATCTGTGTCCCTGACACTGATTCTGACAGTGATCTTTATCCCTGACACTGACCCTCATGGTGATCTGTGTCCATGACACTGACAGTGAATGTGATATCAGTCACTAGCTCTGAACCTGACTGTGATCTGTATCACTGACACCGACACTGTCTGTGATCTGTGACCCTGACACTGACACTGACTGTGATCTGTGTCCCTGACTGTAACCCTGACTGTGATCTATGACCCTGACTGAGTTCTGTGTCACAGATACTGACCCTGACTGTGAACTGTGACCCTGACACTGACTCTGACTGTGATCTGTGTCACTGACACTGACCCTGACTGAGTTCTGTTTTCCTGATACTGTCACTGACTGTGATCTGTGCCCCTGATATTAACTCTGAATGTAATCTATAACCTTGATACTGACCCTGATAGTGATCTGTCTCCCTGACACTGACCCTGACTGTGATCTGTGACCCTGACACTGACTCTGACTGTGGTCTGTGTCACTGACACTGACCCTGACTGTGTTCTGTGTCACTGACACTGACCCTGACGGTGATCCGTGACCCTGACTGAGTTCTGTGTCACAGATACTGACCCTGACTGTGAACTGTGACCCTGAATTCACACTGACAGTGATCTGTGTCCCTGACACTGACCCTGACTGTGATCTGTGTCACTGACACTGACACTGTCTGTGATTTGTGTCACAGATGCTGACCCTTACTGTGATCTGTGACCCTGACACTGACTCTGACTGTGATCAGTGTCACTGACACTGAACCTGACTGCGTTTTGTGTCACTGACACTGACCCTGAATGTGATCTGTGTCCCTGACACTGACCCTGACTCTGATCTGTGTCTCTGACACTGAGCCTGACTGTAATCTGTGAAGGTGACATTGACCCTGACTGAGTTCGGTGTCACTGACACTGACCCTGACTGTGATCTGTGAGCCTGACACTGACTCTGACTGTGATCAGTCTCACTGTCACTGACCCTGACTGTGATCTGTGACCCTGACACTGACCCTGAATCTGATCTGTGACCCTGACACTGACTCTGACTGTGATCAGTCTCACTGTCACTGACCCTGACTGTGATCAGTAACACTGACACTGACCCTGACTGTGATCTGTGTCACTGACATTCACCCTGAATCTGATCTGTGTCCCTGACACTGATCAAGACTGTGATCTGTAACCCTGACACTGATCAAGACTGTGATCTGTAACCCTGACACTGACGCTGACTGTGATCTGTGTCCCTGACTGTAACCCTGACTGTGATCTATGACCCTGACTGAGTTCTGTGTCACAGATACTGACCCTGACTGTGAACTGTGACCCTGACACTGACTCAAACTGTGATCTGTGTCACTGACACTGACCCCGACTGAGTTCTGTTTTCCTGATACTGTCACTGACTGTGATCTGTGCCCCTGATATTATCTCTGAATGTAATCTATTACCTTGATACTGACCCTGATAGTGATCTGTGTCCCTGACACTGACAGTGAATGTGATATCTGTCACCAGCTCTGAACCTGACTGTGATCTGAGTCACAGACACAGACACTGACCATGATCAGTGACCCAGAACTAACCCGGACCGTGACCTGTGTCACTGACACTGACTCTGACTGTGATCTGTATCACTGACACTGACCCTGACTGTGATCTGTAACCCTGACACTGACGCTGACTGCGATCTGTGTCACTGACATTCACACTGAATCTGATCTGTGTCCCTGACATTCACACTGACAGTGATCTGTGTCCCAGACACTGACACTGACCGTGATCTGTGTCACTGACACTGACCTCTCTGTGATCTGTGTCCCTGACACTGACCCTGACTGTGATCTGT
The DNA here is from genome assembly GCF_030144855.1 of Hypanus sabinus. Lineage (NCBI taxonomy): Eukaryota > Metazoa > Chordata > Chondrichthyes > Myliobatiformes > Dasyatidae > Hypanus > Hypanus sabinus. Next base: position 51,414,067 of record NC_082706.1, read on the forward strand.
GACCCTGACTCTGACGCTGACTGTGGTCTGTGTCACTGAGACTGACCCTGACTGTGTTCTGTGTCACTGACACTGACCCTGACTGTGATCCGTGACCCTGACTGAGTTCTGTGTCACAGATACTGACCCTGACTGTGAACTGTGACCCTGACACTGACTCTGACTGTGATCTGTATCACTGACACTGACCCTGACTTTGATCTGTGACCCTGACACTAACTCTGACTGTGATCTTTGAACCTGACAGTGACCCTGACTGTGGTCTGTGTCACTGACACTGACACTGACTGAGTTCTGTGTCCCTGGCACTGACACTGTCTGTGATTTGTGTCACAGATGCTGACCCTTACTGTGATCTGTGACCCTGATACTGACTCTGACTGTGATCAGTGTCACTGACACTGACCCTGACTGCGTTTTGTGTCACTGACACTGACCCTGAATGTGATCTGTGTCCCTGACACTGACCCTGACTCTGATCTGTGTCTCTGACACTGAGCCTGACTGTGATCTGTGAAGGTGACACTGACTCTGACTGAGTTCTGTGTCAATGACACTGACCCTTACTGTGATCTGTGACCCTGACACTGACTCTGACTGTGATCAGTCTCACTGTCACTGACCCTGACTGTGATCTGTAACCCTGACACGGACGCTGACTGCGATCTGTGTCACTGACATTCACCCTGAATCTGATCTGTGTCCCTGACATTCACACTGACAGTGATCTGTGTCCCAGACACTGACACTGACCGTGATCTGTGTCACTGACACTGACCTCTCTGTGATCTGTGTCCCTGACACTGACCCTGACTGTTATCTGTGACCCTGACACTGGCCCTGACTGTGATCTGTGACACTGACTCTGACTCTGACTGTGATCTGTGACCCTGACTGAGTTCTGTGTCACTGACACTGACCCTGACTGTGATCTGTGACCCTGACTGAGTTCTGTGTCACAGATACTGACCCTGACTGTGATCTGTGACCCTGACACTGACTCTGACTGTGGTCTGTGTCACTGACACTGACCCTGACTGTGTTCTGTGTCACTCACACTGACCCTGACTGTGATCTGTGACCCTGACTGAGTTCTGTGTCACAGATACTGACCCTGACTGTGAACTGTGACCCTGACACTGACTCTGACTGTGATCTGTGTCACTGACACTGACCCTGACTGAGTTCTGTTTTCCTGATACTGTCACTGACTGTGATCTGTGCCCCTGATATTAACTCTGAATGTAATCTATAACCTTGATACTGACCCTGATAGTGATCTGTGTCCCTGACACTGACAGTGAATGTGATATCTGTCACCAGCTCTGAACCTGACTGTGATCTGAGTCACAGACACAGACACTGACCGTGATCAGTGACCCTGAACTAACCCGGACCGTGACCTGTGTCACTGACACTGACCCTGACTGTGATCTGTGTCCCTGACACTGACTCTGACTGTCATCTGTATCACTGACACTGACCCTGACTGTGATCTGTGACCCTGACACTAACTCTGACTGTGATCTTTGAACCTGACAGTGACCCTGACTGTGGTCTGTGTCACTGACACTGACACTGACTGAGTTCTGTGTCCCTGGCACTGACACTGTCTGTGATTGGTGTCACAGTTGCTGACCCTTACTGTGATCTGTGACCCTGACACTGACTCTGACTGAGATCAGTCTCACTGTCACTGACCCTGACTGTGATCTGTAACCCTGACTCTGACGCTGACTGCGATCTGTGTCACTGACATTCACCCTGAATCTGATCAGTGTCCCTTTCATTCACACTGACAGTGATCTGTGTCCCAGACACTGACACTGACCGTGATCTGTGTCACTGACACTGACCTCTCTGTGATCTGTGTCCCTGACACTGACCCTGACTGTGATCTGTGACCCTGACACTGACTCTGACTGTGGTCTGTGTCAGTGACACTGACCCTGACTGTGTTCTGTGTCACTGACACTGACCCTGACTGTGATCTGTGACCCTGACTGAGTTCTGTGTCACAGATACTGACCCTGACTGTGAACTGTGACCCTGACACTGACTCTGACTGTGATCTGTGTCACTGACACTGACCCTGACTGAGTTCGGTGTCACTGACACTGACCCTGACTGTGATCTGTGACCCTGACATTCACACTGACTGTGATCTGTGTCCCTGACACTGACCCTGACCGTGATCTGTGTCACTGACACTGACCTCTCTGTGATCTGTGTCCCTGACACTGACCCTGACTGTGATCTGTGACCCTGACACTGACTCTGACTGTGATCAGTGTCACTGACACTGACCCTGACTGTGATCTGTGACCCTGACACTGACTCTGACTGTGATCTGTGTCCCTGACACTGACCCTGACTGTGATCTGTGTCCCTGACACTGATTCTGACAGTGATCTTTATCCCTGACACTGACCCTCATGGTGATCTGTGTCCATGACACTGACAGTGAATGTGATATCAGTCACTAGCTCTGAACCTGACTGTGATCTGTATCACTGACACCGACACTGTCTGTGATCTGTGACCCTGACACTGACACTGACTGTGATCTGTGTCCCTGACTGTAACCCTGACTGTGATCTATGACCCTGACTGAGTTCTGTGTCACAGATACTGACCCTGACTGAGTTCTGTTTTCCTGATACTGTCACTGACTGTGATCTGTGCCCCTGATATTAACTCTGAATGTAATCTATAACCTTGATACTGACCCTGATAGTGATCTGTGTCCCTGACACTGACCCTGACTGTGATCTGTGACCCTGACACTGACTCTGACTGTGGTCTGTGTCACTGACACTGACCCTGACTGTGTTCTGTGTCACTGACACTGACCCTGACTGTGATCCGTGACCCTGACTGAGTTCTGTGTCACAGATACTGACCCTGACTGTGAACTGTGACCCTGAATTCACACTGACAGTGATCTGTGTCCCTGACACTGACCCTGACTGTGATCTGTGTCACTGACACTGACACTGTCTGTGATTTGTGTCACAGATGCTGACCCTTACTGTGATCTGTGACCCTGACACTGACTCTGACTGTGATCAGTGTCACTGACACTGAACCTGACTGCGTTTTGTGTCACTGACACTGACCCTGAATGTGATCTGTGTCCCTGACACTGACCCTGACTCTGATCTGTGTCTCTGACACTGAGCCTGACTGTGATCTGTGAAGGTGACACTGACCCTGACTGAGTTCGGTGTCACTGACACTGACCCTGACTGTGATCTGTGAGCCTGACACTGACTCTGACTGTGATCAGTCTCACTGTCACTGACCCTGACTGTGATCTGTGACCCTGACACTGACCCTGAATCTGATCTGTGACCCTGACACTGACTCTGACTGTGATCAGTCTCACTGTCACTGACCCTGACTGTGATCTGTAACACTGACACTGACCCTGACTGTGATCTGTGTCACTGACATTCACCCTGAATCTGATCTGTGTCCCTGACACTGATCAAGACTGTGATCTGTAACCCTGACACTGACGCTGACTGCGATCTGTGTCACTGACATTCACCCTGAATCTGATCTGTGTCCCTGACATTCACACTGACAGTGATCTGTGTCCCAGACACTGACACTGACCGTGATCTGTGTCACTGACACTGACCTCTCTGTGATCTGTGTCAATGACACTGACCCTGACTGAGTTCTGTGTCACTGACACTGACAGTAAATGTTGATATCTGTCACCAGCTCTGAACCTGACTGTGATCTGTGTCACAGACACTGACACTGACCGTGATCTGTGACCCTGACGCTGGCCCTGTGATCTGTGTCACTGAGACTGATCCTGACTCTCATCTGTGTCACTGAGACTGAAACTGACTGTCATCTGTGACCCTGACACTGACCCTGTCTGTGATCTGTATTGCTGATACTGACCCTGACTATGATCTGTGTCACTGACACTGACCCTGTCTGTGATCTGTGAAGCTGACACTGACTCTGACTGAGTTCTGTGTCAATGACACTGACCATGACTGTGATCTGTGACCCTGACACTGACTCTGACTGTGGTCTGTGTCAGTGACACTGACCCTGACTGAGTTCGGTGTCACTGACACTGACCCTGACTGTGATATGTGACCCTGACATTCACACTGACTGTGATCTGTGTCCCTGACACTGACCCTGACCGTGATCTGTGTCACTGACACTGACCTCTCTGTGATCTGTGTCCCTGACACTGACCCTGACTGTGATCTGTGACCCTGACACTGACTCTGACTGTGATCAGTGTCACTGACACTGACCCTGACTGTGATCTGTGACCCTGACATTCACACTGACAGTGATCTGTGTCCCTGACACTGACCCTGACTGTGATCTGTGTCCCTGACACTGATTCTGACAGTGATCTTTATCCCTGACACTGACCCTCATGGTGATCTGTGTCCATGACACTGACAGTGAATGTGATATCAGTCACTAGCTCTGAACCTGACTGTGATCTGTATCACTGACACCGACACTGTCTGTGATCTGTGACCCTGACACTGACACTGACTGTGATCTGTGTCCCTGACTGTAACCCTGACTGTGATCTATGACCCTGACTGAGTTCTGTGTCACAGATACTGACCCTGACTGTGAACTGTGACCCTGACACTGACTCTGACTGTGATCTGTGTCACTGACACTGACCCTGACTGAGTTCTGTTTTCCTGATACTGTCACTGACTGTGATCTGTGCCCCTGATATTAACTCTGAATGTAATCTATAACCTTGATACTGACCCTGATAGTGATCTGTGTCCCTGACACTGACCCTGACTGTGATCTATGACCCTGACTGAGTTCTGTGTCAATGACACTGACCATGACTGTGATCGGTGACCCTGACACTGACTCTGACTGTGATCTGTGTCACAGACACTGAACCTGACTGTGATCTGTGTCACAGATGCTGACCTTTACTGTGATCTGTGACCCTGACACTGACTCTGACTGTGATCAGTGTCACTGACACTGACCCTGACTGCGTTCTGTGTTACTGACACTGACCCTGACTGTGATCTGTGTCACTGACACTGACTCTGACTGTGATCTGTGTCACTGACACTGACCCTGACTGAGTTCTGTGTCACTGACACTGACCCTGAATGTGATCTGTGTCCCTGACACTGACCCTGACGGTGATCTGTGTCTCTGACACTGAGCCTGACTGTGATCTGTGAAGGTGACACTGACTCTGACTGAGTTCTGTGTCAATGACACTGACCATGACTGTGATCGGTGACCCTGACACTGACTCTGACTGTGATCTGTGTCACGGACACTGACTCTGACTGTGATCTGTGTCACGGACACTGACTCTGACTGTGATCTGTGTCACTGACACTGACCCTGTCTGAGTTCTGTGTCACTGACACTGACCCTGACTGTTATCTGTGACCCTGACACTGACTCTGACTGTGATCAGTCTCACTGTCTCTGACCCTGACTGTGATCTGTGACCCTGACACTGACCCTGACTCTGATTTGTGACCCTGAACTTGACCCTCACTGTGAGCTGTGTGCATGACACTGACCCTGACTGTGATCTGTAACCCTGACACTGATCCTGACTGCGATCTGTGTCACTGACATTCACCATGAATCTGATCTGTGTCCCTTACATTCACACTGACAGTGATCTGTGTCCCAGACACTGACAGTGAAAGTGATATCTGTCACCAGCTCTGAACCTGACTGTGATCTGTGTCACAGACCCTGACACTGACCGTGATCTGTGTCACTGACACTGACCTCTCTGTGATCTGTGTCAATGACACTGACCCTGACTGAGTTCTGTGTCACTGACACTGACAGTAAATGTTGATATCTGTCACCAGCTCTGAACCTGACTGTGATCTGTGTCACAGACACTGACACTGACCGTGATCTGTGACCCTGACGCTGGCCCTGTGATCTGTGTCACTGAGACTGATCCTGACTCTCATCTGTGTCACTGAGACTGAAACTGACTTTCATCTGTGACCCTGACACTGACCCTGTCTGTGATCTGTATTGCTGATACTGACCCTGACTATGATCTGTGTCACTGACACTGACCCTGTCTGGGATCTGTGAAGCTGACACTGACTCTGACTGAGTTCTGTGTCAATGACACTGACCATGACTGTGATTGGTGACCCTGACACTGACTCTGACTGTGATCTGTGTCATTGTCACTGACCCTGACTGTGATCTGTGACACTGACCCTGACTGTGATCTGTGACCCTGACAGTGACTCTGACTGTGATCTGTGTCTCTGACACTGACCCTGACTGTGATCTGTGACCCTGACAGTGACTCTGACTGTGATCTGTGTCACTGACACTGACCCTGACTGTGATCTGTGTCCCTGACACTAACCTTGACTGTGATCTAAGACCCTGACACTGACTCTGACTGAGTTCTGTGTCACTCACACTGACCCTGACTGTGATCTGTGACCCTGAAACTGTCTCTGACTGTGGTCTGTGTCACTGAAGCTGACCCTGACTGTTATCTGTATCCCTGACACAGACCCTGACTGAGTTCTGTGTGACTGACACTGTCCCTGACTGTGATCTGTGAAGCTGACAATGACTCTGACTGTGATCTGTGTCCCTGACACTGACCCTGACTGTGATCTGTGAAGCTGACACTGACCCTGACTGTGATCCGTGTCCCTGACACTGACCTGACTGTGATCTGTGGTCCCTGCTACTGACACTGACTTTGGTCTGTGTCACTGAAACTGATCCTGACTGTGATCTGTGTCACTGAAACTGACTCTGACAGTGATCTGTGACCCTGACACTGACCCGGTCTGTGATCTGTGTCCCTGACACTGTCCCTGACTGTGATCTGTGTCCCTGACACTGACTGTGACAGAGATCTGTGCCAATGTCACTGACCCTGACTGTTATCTGTGACCCAGACACTGACCCTGACTGTGCTCTGTGTTACTGACCATGACCTTGTCTGTGAGCTGTGACCCAGACACTGACCCTGACTGTGAACTGTGACCCTGACACTGACCCTGACTGAGTTCTGTTTTCCTGATACTGTCACTGACTGTGATCTGTGCCCCTGATATTAACTCTGAATGTAATCTATAACCTTGATACTGACCCTGATAGTGATCTGTGTCCCTGACACTGACAGTGAATGTGATATCTGTCACCAGCTCTGAACCTGACTGTGATCTGAGTCACAGAAACAGACACTGACCGTGATCAGTGACCCTGAACTAACCCGGACCGTGACCTGTGTCACTGACACTGACCCTGACTGTGATCTGTGACCTTGACTGAGTTCTGTGTCACAGATACTGACCCTGACTGTGAACTGTGACCCTGACACTGACTCTGACTGTGATCTGTGTCACTGACACTGACCCTGACTGAGTTCTGTTTTCCTGATACTGTCACTGACTGTGATCTGTGCCCCTGATATTAACTCTGAATGTAATCTATAACCTTGATACTGACCCTGATAGTGATCTGTGTCCCTGACACTGACAGTGAATGTGATATCTGTCACCAGCTCTGAACCTGACTGTGATCTGAGTCACAGACACAGACACTGACCGTGATCAGTGACCCTGAACTAACCCGGACCGTGACCTGTGTCACTGACACTGACCCTGACTGTGATCTGTGTCCCTGACACTGACTCTGACTGTGATCTGTATCACTGACACTGACCCTGACTGTGATCTGTGACCCTGACACTAACTCTGACTGTGATCTTTGAACCTGACAGTGACCCTGACTGTGATCTATGTCCCTGACACTGACCCTGACTGAGTTCTGTGTCCCTGACACTGACCCTGTCTGTGATTTGTGTCACAGATGCTGACCCTTAGTGTGATCTGTGACCCTGACACTGACTCTGACTGTGATCAGAGTCACTGACACTGACCCTGACTGTGATCTGTGTCACTGTTATTGACCCTGATTGTGATCTGTGACCCTGACACTGACCCTGACTGTGCTCTGTGTTACTGACCATGACCTTGTCTGTGAGCTGTGACCCAGACACTGACCCTGACTGTGAACTGTGACCCTGACACTGACCCTGACTGAGTTCTGTTTTCCTGATACTGTCACTGACTGTGATCTGTGCCCCTGATATTAACTCTGAATGTAATCTATAACCTTGATACTGACCCTGATAGTGATCTGTGTCCCTGACACTGACAGTGAATGTGATATCTGTCACCAGCTCTGAACCTGACTGTGATCTGAGTCACAGAAACAGACACTGACCGTGATCAGTGACCCTGAACTAACCCGGACCGTGACCTGTGTCACTGACACTGACCCTGACTGTGATCTGTGACCTTGACTGAGTTCTGTGTCACAGATACTGACCCTGACTGTGAACTGTGACCCTGACACTGACCCTGACTCTGATCTGTGACCCTGACACTGACCCTGACTGTGATCTGTGACCCTGACACTGACTCTGACTGTGATCAGTCTCACTGTCACTGACCCTGACTGTGATCTGTAACCCTGACACTGACGCTGACTGCGATCTGTGTCACTGACATTCACCCTGAATCTGATCTGTGTCCCTGACGTTCACACTGACAGTGATCTGTGTCCCAGACACTGACACTGACCGTGATCTGAGTCACTGACACTGACCTCTCTGTGATCTGTGTCCCTGACACTGACCCTGACTGTGATCTGTGACCCTGACTCTGACTCTGACTGTGGTCTGTGTCACTGAGACTGACCCTGACTGTGTTCTGTGTCACTGACACTGACCCTGACTGTGATCTGTGACCTTGACTGAGTTCTGTGTCACAGATACTGACCCTGACTGTGAACTGTGACCCTGACACTGACTCTGACTGTGATCTGTGTCACTGACACTGACCCTGACTGAGTTCTGTTTTCCTGATACTGTCACTGACTGTGATCTGTGCCCCTGATATTAACTCTGAATGTAATCTATAACCTTGATACTGACCCTGATAGTGATCTGTGTCCCTGACACTGACAGTGAATGTGATATCTGTCACCAGCTCTGAACCTGACTGTGATCTGAGTCACAGACACAGACACTGACCGTGATCAGTGACCCTGAACTAACCCGGACCGTGACCTGTGTCACTGACACTGACCCTGACTGTGATCTGTGTCCCTGACACTGACTCTGACTGTGATCTGTATCACTGACACTGACCCTGACTGTGATCTGTGACCCTGACACTAACTCTGACTGTGATCTTTGAACCTGACAGTGACCCTGACTGTGATCTATGTCCCTGACACTGACCCTGACTGAGTTCTGTGTCCCTGACACTGACCCTGTCTGTGATTTGTGTCACAGATGCTGACCCTTAGTGTGATCTGTGACCCTGACACTGACTCTGACTGTGATCAGAGTCACTGACACTGACCCTGACTGTGATCTGTGTCACTGTTATTGACCCTGATTGTGATCTGTGACCCTGACACTGACCCTGACTGTGCTCTGTGTTACTGACCATGACCTTGTCTGTGAGCTGTGACCCAGACACTGACCCTGACTGTGAACTGTGACCCTGACACTGACCCTGACTGAGTTCTGTTTTCCTGATACTGTCACTGACTGTGATCTGTGCCCCTGATATTAACTCTGAATGTAATCTATAACCTTGATACTGACCCTGATATTGATCTGTGTCCCTGACACTGACAGTGAATGTGATATCTGTCACCAGCTCTGAACCTGACTGTGATCTGAGTCACAGAAACAGACACTGACCGTGATCAGTGACCCTGAACTAACCCGGACCGTGACCTGTGTCACTGACACTGACCCTGACTGTGATCTGTGACCTTGACTGAGTTCTGTGTCACAGATACTGACCCTGACTGTGAACTGTGACCCTGACACTGACTCTGACTGTGATCTGTGTCACTGACACTGACCCTGACTGAGTTCTGTTTTCCTGATACTGTCACTGACTGTGATCTGTGCCCCTGATATTAACTCTGAATGTAATCTATAACCTTGATACTGACCCTGATAGTGATCTGTGTCCCTGACACTGACAGTGAATGTGATATCTGTCACCAGCTCTGAACCTGACTGTGATCTGAGTCACAGACACAGACACTGACCGTGATCAGTGACCCTGAACTAACCCGGACCGTGACCTGTGTCACTGACACTGACCCTGACAGTGATCTGTGTCCCTGACACTGACTCTGACTGTGATCTGTATCACTGACACTGACCCTGACTGTGATCTGTGACCCTGACACTAACTCTGACTGTGATCTTTGAACCTGACAGTGACCCTGACTGTGATCTATGTCCCTGACACTGACCCTGACTGAGTTCTGTGTCCCTGACACTGACCCTGTCTGTGATTTGTGTCACAGATGCTGACCCTTAGTGTGATCTCTGACCCTGACACTGACTCTGACTGTGATCAGAGTCACTGACACTGACCCTGACTGTGATCTGTGTCACTGTTATTGACCCTGATTGTGATCTGTGACCCTGACACTGACCCTGACTGTGCTCTGTGTTACTGACCATGACCTTGTCTGTGAGCTGTGACCCTGACACTGACCCTGACTGTGAACAGTGACCCTGACACTGACCCTGACTGAGTTCTGTTTTCCTGATACTGTCACTGACTGTGATCTGTGCCCCTGATATTAACTCTGAATGTAATCTATAACCTTGATACTGACCCTGATAGTGATCTGTGTCCCTGACACTGACAGTGAATGTGATATCTGTCACCAGCTCTGAACCTGACTGTGATCTGTATCACTGACTCAGATGCTGTCCGTGATCTGTGAGCCTGACACTGACCCTGACTGTGATCTATGTCCCTGACACTGACTCTGACTGAGTTCTGTGAAGCTGACACTGACCCTGTCTGTGATCTGTGTCACTGACCATGACCTTGTCTGTGAGCTGTGACCCAGGCACTGACCCTGACTGTGATCTGTGACCCTGACACTGACTCTGACTGTGATCTGTGTCACTGACACTGACCCTGACTGAGTTCTGTTTTCCTGATACTGTCACTGACTGTGATCTGTGCCCCTGATATTAACTCTGAATGTAATCTATAACCTTGATACTGACCCTGATAGTGATCTGTGTCCCTGACACTGACAGTGAATGTGATATCTGTCACCAGCTCTGAACCTGACTGTGATCTGAGTCACAGACACAGACACTGACCGTGATCAGTGACCCTGAACTAACCCGGACCGTGACCTGTGTCACTGACACTGACCCTGACTGTGATCTGTGTCCCTGACACTGACTCTGACTGTGATCTGTATCACTGACACTGACCCTGAATGTGATCTGTGACCCTGACACTAACTCTGACTGTGATCTTTGAACCTGACAGTGACCCTGACTGTGATCTATGTCCCTGACACTGACCCTGACTGAGTTCTGTGTCCCTGACACTGACCCTGTCTGTGATTTGTGTCACAGATGCTGACCCTTAGTGTGATCTGTGACCCTGACACTGACTCTGACTGTGATCAGAGTCACTGACACTGACCCTGACTGCGTTCTGTGTCACTGACACTGACCCTGAATGTGATCTGTGACCCTGACACTGACCCTGACTCTGATCTGTGTCTCTGACACTGAGCCTGACTGTGATCTGTGAAGGTGAACCTGACTCTGACTGAGTTCTGTGTCAATGCCACTGACCATGACTGTGATCGGTGACCCTGAAACTGACTCTGAATGTGATCTGTGTCACTGACACTGACCATGACTGTGATCTGTGACCCTGACACTGACCCTGACTGAGTTCGGTGCCACTGACACTAACCCTGACTGTGAGGCTGACACTAACCCTGACTGTGATCAGTGTCACTGACACTGACCCTGACTGCAATCTGTGTCCCTGTCATTCACACTAACAGTGATCTGTGTCCCTGACACTGACCCTGACTGTAATCTGTGTCCCTGACACTGATTCTGACTGTGATCTTTATCCCTGACACTGACCCTCACGGTGATCTGTGTCCATGACACTGACAGTGAATGTGATATCAGTCACCAGCACTGAACCTGACTGTGATCTGTATCACTGACACAGACGCTGTCTGTGATCTGTGACCCTGACACTGACACTGACTGTGATCTGTGTCCCTGACTGTAACCCTGACTGTGATCTATGACCCTGACTGAGTTCTGTGTCGCAGACTCTGACCCTGACTGTGAACTGTGTCCCTGACACTGACCCTGACTCTGATCTGTGTCTCTGACACTGAGCCTGACTGTGATCTGTGAAGGTGACACTGACTCTGACTGAGTTCTGTGTCAATGACACTGACCATGACTGTGATCGGTGACCCTGACACTGACTCTGACTGTGATCTGTGTCACTGACACTGACCCTGACTGAGTTCGGTGTCACTGACACTGACCCTGACTGTGATCTGTGAGCCTGACACTGACTCTGACTGTGATCAGTCTCACTGTCACTGACCCTGACTGTGATCTGTGACCCTGACACTGACCCTGACACTGATCTGTGACCCTGACACTGACTCTGACTGTGATCAGTCTCACTGTCACTGACCCTGACTGTGATCTGTAACCCTGACACTGACCCTGACTGCGATCTGTGTCATTGACATTCACCCTGAATCTGATCTGTGTCCCTGACATTCACACTGACAGTGATCTGTGTCCCAGACACTGACAGTGAAATTGATATCTGTCACCAGCTCTGAACCTGACTGTGATCTGTGTTACAGAAACTGACAATGACCGTGATCTGTGTCACTGACACTGACCTCTCTGTGATCTGTGTCACTGACACTGACCCTGACTGAGTTCTGTGTCACTGACCCGGTCTGTGATCTGTGTCCCTGACACTGTCCCTGACTGTGATCTGTGTCCCTGACACTGACTGTGACAGAGATCTGTGCCAATGTCACTGACCCTGACTGTTATCTGTGACCCAGACACTGACCCTGACTGTGATCTGTGTCACTGTCATTGACCCTGATTGTGATCTGTGACCCTGACACTGACCCTGACTGTGCTCTGTGTTACTGACCATGACCTTGTCTGTGAGCTGTGACCCAGACACTGACCCTGACTGTGATCTGTGCCCCTGAAATTAACTCTGAATGTAATCTATAACCTTGATACTGACCCTAATAGTGATCTGTGTCCCTGACACTGACAGTGAATGTGATATCTGTCACCAGCTCTGAACCTGACTGTGATCTGAGTCACAGACACAGACACTGACCGTGATCAGTGACCCTGAACTAACTCGGACCGTGACCTGTGTCACTGACACTGACCCTGACTGTGATCTGTGACCTTGACTGAGTTCTGTGTCACAGATACTGACCCTGACTGTGAACTGTGACCCTGACACTGACTCTGACTGTGATCTGTGTCACTGACACTGACCCTGACTGAGTTCTGTTTTCCTGATACTGTCACTGACTGTGATCTGTGCCCCTGATATTAACTCTGAATGTAATCTATAACCTTGATACTGACCCTGATAGTGATCTGTGTCCCTGACACTGACAGTGAATGTGATATCTGTCACCAGCTCTGAACCTGACTGTGATCTGAGTCACAGACACAGACACTGACCGTGATCAGTGACCCTGAACTAACCCGGACCGTGACCTGTGTCACTGACACTGACCCTGACTGTGATCTGTGTCCCTGACACTGACTCTGACTGTGATCTGTATCACTGACACTGACCCTGACTGTGATCTTTGACCCTGACACTAACTCTGACTGTGATCTTTGAACCTGACAGTGACCCTGACTGTGATCTATGTCCCTGACACTGACCCTGACTGAGTTCTGTGTCCCTGACACTGACCCTGTCTGTGATTTGTGTCACAGATGCTGACCCTTAGTGTGATCTGTGACCCTGACACTGACTCTGACTGTGATCAGAGTCACTGACACTGACCCTGACTGCGTTCTGCGTCACTGACACTGACCCTGAAGTTGATCTGTGACCCTGACACTGACCCTGACTCTGATCTGTGTCTCTGACACTGAGCCTGACTGTGATCTGTGAAGGTGACACTGACTCTGACTGGGTTCTGTGTCAATGACACTGACCATGACTGTGATCGGTGACCCTGAAACTGACTCTGACTGTGATCTGTGTCACTGACACTGACCCTGACTGAGTTCGGTGTCACTGACACTAACCCTGACTGTGATCAGTGTCACTGACACTGACCCTGACTGCAATCTGTGTCCCTGTCATTCACACTGACAGTGATCTGTGTCCCTGACACTGACCCTGACTGTGATCTGTGTTCCTGACACTGATTCTGACTGTGATCTTTATCCCTGACACTGACCCTCACGGTGATCTGTGTCCATGACACTGACAGTGAATGTGATATCAGTCACCAGCTCTGAACCTGACTGTGATCTGTATCACTGACACAGATGCTGTCTGTGATCTGTGACCCTGACACTGACACTGACTGTGATCTGTGTCCCTGACTGTAACCCTGACTGTGATCTATGACCCTGACTGAGTTCTGTGTCGCAGATTCTGACCCTGACTGTGAACTGTGTCCCTGACACTGACCCTGACTCTGATCTGTGTCTCTGACACTGAGCCTGACTGTGAACTGTGTCCCTGACACTGACCCTGACTCTGATCTGTGTCTCTGACACTGACCCTGACTGTGATCTGTGAAGGTGACACTGACTCTGACTGAGTTCTGTGTCAATGACACTGACCATGACTGTGATCGGTGACCCTGACACTGACTCTGACTGTGATCTGTGTCACTGACACTGACCCTGACTGAGTTCGGTGTCACTGACACTGACCCTGACTGTGATCTGTCACCCTGACACTGACCCTGACTCTGATCTGTGACCCTGACACTGACCCTGACTGTGATCTGTGACCCTGACACTGACTCTGACTGTGATCAGTCTCACTGTCACTGACCCTGACTGTGATCTGTAACCCTGACACTGACGCTGACTGCGATCTTTGTCACTGACATTCACCCTGAATCTGATCTGTGTCCCTGACGTTCACACTGACAGTGATCTGTGTCCCAGACACTGACACTGACCGTGATCTGAGTCACTGACACTGACCTCTCTGTGATCTGTGTCCCTGACACTGACCCTGACTGTGATCTGTGACCCTGACTCTGACTCTGACTGTGGTCTGTGTCACTGAGACTGACCCTGACTGTGTTCTGTGTCACTGACACTGACCCTGACTGTGATCTGTGACCTTGACTGAGTTCTGTGTCACAGATACTGACCCTGACTGTGAACTGTGACCCTGACACTGACTCTGACTGTGATCTGTGTCACTGACACTGACCCTGACTGAGTTCTGTTTTCCTGATACTGTCACTGACTGTGATCTGTGCCCCTGATATTAACTCTGAATGTAATCTATAACCTTGATACTGACCCTGATAGTGATCTGTGTCCCTGACACTGACAGTGAATGTGATATCTGTCACCAGCTCTGAACCTGACTGTGATCTGAGTCACAGACACAGACACTGACCGTGATCAGTGACCCTGAACTAACCCGGACCGTGACCTGTGTCACTGACACTGACCCTGACTGTGATCTGTGTCCCTGACACTGACTCTGACTGTGATCAGTCTCACTGTGATTGACCCTGACTGTGATCTATGACCCTGACTGTGATCTGTGTCCCTGACACTGACCCTGACTCTGATCTGTGTCTATGACACTGACTCTGACTGTGATCAGTCTCACTGTCACTGACCCTGACTGTGATCTGTGACCCTGACACTGACCCTGACACTGATCTGTGACCCTGACACTGACTCTGACAGTGATCAGTCTCACTGTCATTGACCCTGACTGTGATCTGTATCACTGACACTGACCCTGACTGTGATCTGTAACCCTGATACTGACGCTGACTTCGATCTGTGTCACTGACATTCACCCTGAATCTGATCTGTGTCCCTGACATTCACACTGACAGTGATCTGTGTCCCAGACTCTGACACTGACCGTGATCTGTGTCACTGACACTGACCTCTCTGTGATCTGTGTCCCTGACACTGACCCTGACTGTGATCTGTGACCCTGACACTGACTCTGACTGTGGTCTGTGTCACTGATACTGACTCTGACTGTGGTCTGTGTCACTGACACTGACCCTGACTGTGTTCTGTGTCACTGACACTGACACTGACTGTGATCTGTGACCTTGACTGAGTTCTGTGTCACAGATACTGACCCTGACTGTGAACTGTGACCCTGACACTGACTCTGACTGTGATCTGTGTCACTGACACTGACCCTGACTGAGTTCTGTTTTCCTGATACTGTCACTGACTGTGATCTGTGCCCCTGATATTAACTCTGAATGTAATCTATAACCTTGATACTGAGCCTGATAGTGATCTGTGTCCCTGACACTGACAGTGAATGTGATATCTGTCACCAGCTCTGAACCTGACTGTGATCTGAGTCACAGACACAGACACTGACCGTGATCAGTGACCCTGAACTAACCCGGACCGTGACCTGTGTCACTGACACTGACCCTGACTGTGATCTGTGACCTTGACTGAGTTCTGTGTCCCTGACACTGACTCTGACTGTGATCTGTATCACTGACACTGACCCTGACTGTGATCTGTGATCCTGACACTAACTCTGACTGTGATCTTTGAACCTGACAGTGACCCTGACTGTGATCTATGTCCCTGACACTGACCCTGACTGAGTTCTGTGTCCCTGACCCTGACACTGTCTGTGATTTGTGTCACAGATGCTGACCCTTAGTGTGATCTGTGACCCTGACACTGACTCTGATTGTGATCAGAGTCACTGACACTGACCCTGACTGTGATCTGTGACCCTGACACTGACACTGACTGTGATCTGTGTCCCTGACTGTAACCCTGACTGTGATCTATGACCCTGACTGAGTTCTGTGTCGCAGATACTGACCCTGACTGTGAACTGTGTCCCTGACACTGACCCTGACTCTGATCTGTGTCTCTGACACTGAGCCTGACTGTGAACTGTGAAGGTGACACTGACTCTGACTGAGTTCTGTGTCAATGACACTGACCATGACTGTGATCGGTGACCCTGACACTGACTCTGACTGTGATCTGTGTCACTGACACTGACCCTGACTGAGTTCGGTGTCACTGTCACTGACCCTGACTGTGATCTGTGACCCTGACACTGACCCTGACTCTGATCTGTGACCCTGACACTGACTCTGACTGTGATCAGTCTCACTGTCATTGACCCTGACTGTGATCTGTAACCCTGACACTGACGCTGACTGCGATCTGTGTCACTGACATTCACCCTGAATCTGATCTGTGTCCCTGACATTCACACTGACAGTGATCTGTGTCCCAGACACTGACACTGATCGTGATTTGTGTCATTCACACTGACCTCTCTGTGATCTGTGTCGCTGACACTGACCCTGACTGTGATCTGTGTCCCTGACATTGACCCTGACTGTGATCTGTGACCCTGACTCTGGCTCTGACTGTGGTCTGTGTCACTGACACTGACCCTGACTGTGATCAGTGTCACTGACACTGACCCTGACTGCGTTCTGTGTCACTGACACTGACCCTGACTGTGATCTGTGTCACTGACACTGACCCTGACTGAGTTCTGTGTCCCTGACACTGACCCTGACCGTGATCTGTGTAACTGAAACTGACCCTGACAGTGAACTGTATCGCTGACACTGACACTGACTGTCATCTGTGACCCTGACACTGACCCTGTCTGTGATCTGTATTGCTGAAACTGACCCTGACTATGATCTGTCTCACTGACACTGACCCTGTCAGTGATCTGTGAAGCTGACACTGACTCTGACTGAGTTCTGTGTCAATGACACTGACCCTGACTGTGATCGGTGACCCTTACACTGTTTCTGACTGTGATCTGTGTCACTGACACTGACCCTGACTGAGTTCTGTGTCCCTGACACTGACCCTGACCGTGATCTGTGTAACTGAAACTGACCCTGACAGTGAACTGTATCGCTGACACTGACACTGACTGTCATCTGTGACCCTGACACTGACCCTGTCTGTGATCTGTATTGCTGAAACTGACCCTGACTATGATCTGTCTCACTGACACTGACCCTGTCAGTGATCTGTGAAGCTGACACTGACTCTGACTGAGTTCTGTGTCAATGACACTGACCCTGACTGTGATATGTGACCCTTACACTGTTTCTGACTGTGATCTGTGTCACAGACACTGAACCTGACTGTGATCTGTGTCACAGATGCTGACCTTTACTGTGATCTGTGACCCTGACACTGACTCTGACTGTGATCAGTGTCACTGACACTGACCCTGACTGCGTTCTGTGTCACTGACACTGACCCTGACTATGATCTGTGTCACTGACACTGACTCTGACTGTGATCTGTGTCACTGACACTGACCCTGACTATGATCTGTGTCACTGACACTGACTCTGACTGTGATCTGTGTCACTGACACTGACCCTGACTGAGTTCTGTGTCCCTGACACTGACCCTGACTATGATCTGTGTCACTGACACTGACCCTGTCTGTGATCTGTGAAGCTGACACTGACTCTGACTGAGTTCTGTGTCCATGACACTGACCATGACTGTGATCGGTGTCCCTGACACTGACTCTGACTGTGATCTGTGTCACTGACACTGACCCTGACTGAGTTCTGTGTCCCTGACACTAACCCTGACTGTGATCTGTGACCCTGACACTGACTGTGACTGTGGTCTGTGTCACTGACACTGACCCTGACTGAGTTCTGTGTCAGTGACGCTGGCCCTGACTGTGATCTGTGTCCCTGACACTAACCCTGACTGTGATCTGTGACCCTGACACTGACTCTGACTGTGATCTGTGTCACAGATGCTGACCATGACTGTGATCTGTATCCCCGACACTGACCCTGTCTGTGATTTGTGTCACAGATGCTGACACTTACAGTGATCTGTGAACCTGGCACTGACTCTGACTGTGATCAGTGTCACTGACACTGACCCTGACTGCGTTCTGTGTCACTGACACTGACCCTGAATGTGATCTGTGTCCCTGACACTGACCCTGACGGTGATCTGTGTCTCTGACACTGAGCCTGACTGTGATCTGTGAAGGTGACACTGACTCTGACTGAGTTCTGTGTCAATGACACTGACCATGACTGTGATCGGTGACCCTGACACTGACTCTGACTGTGATCTGTGTCACTGACACTGACCCTAACTGAGTTCTGTGTCACTGACACTGACCCTGACTGTGATCTCTGACCCTGACACTGACTCTGACTGTGATCAGTCTCACAGTCACTGACCCTGACTGTGATCTGTGACCCCGACACTGACCCTGACTCTGATCTGTGACCCTGACCTTGACCCTCACTGTGAGCTGTGTGCATGACACTGACCCTGACTGTGATCTGTAACCCTGACACTGACCCTGACTGCGATCTGTGTCATTGACATTCACCCTGAATCTGATCTGTGTCCCTGACATTCACACTGACAGTGATCTGTGTCCCAGACACTTACAGTGAAATTGATATCTGTCACCAGCTCTGAACCTGACTGTGATCTGTGTCACAGAAACTGACAATGACTGTGATCTGTGTCCCTGACATTGACCCTGACTGTGATCTGTGACCCTGACTCTGGCTCTGACTGTAGTCTGTGTCACTGACACTGACCCTGACTGAGTTCTGTGTCACTGATACTGACCCTGAATGTGATCTGTGACCTTGACTCAGACCCTACCTGTGTTCTGTGTCCGGGACACTGTCACTAACTGTGATCTGTGCCCCTGATATTAACTCTGACTGTAATCTATAACCTTGATACTGACCATTATAGTGATCTGTGTCCCTGACACTGACAGTAAATGTTGATATCTGTCACCAGCTCTGAACCTGACTGTGATCTGTGTCACAGACACTGACACTGACCGTGATCTGTGACCCTGACACTGACCTTGACTGAGTTCTGTGTCCCTGACACTGACCCTAACCGTGATCTGTGTAACTGAAACTGACCCTGACAGTGAACTGTATCTATGACACTGACCCTGACTGTGATCTGTGTCTCTGACACTAACCCTGACTGTGATCTGTCACCCTGACACTGGCCCTGTGATCTGTCTCACTGAGACTGATCCTGACTGTCATCTGTGACCCTGACACTGACCCTGTCTGTGATCTGTATTGCTGATACTGACCCTGACTATGATCTGTGTCACCGACACTGAGCCTGACTGTGATCTGTGAAGGTGACACTGACTCTGACTGAGTTCTGTGTCAATGACACTGACCATGACTGTGATCGGTGACCCTGACACTGACTCTGACTGTGATCTGTGTCACTGACACTGACCCTGACTGAGTTCGGTGTCACTGACACTGACCCTGACTGTGATCTGTGAGCCTGACACTGACTCTGACTGTGATCAGTCTCACTGTCACTGACCCTGACTGTGATCTGTGAAGCTGACACTGACTCTGACAGAGTTCTGTGTCAATGACACTGACCCTGACTGCGATCTGTGTCATTGACATTCACCCTGAATCTGATCTGTGTCCCGGACATTCACACTGACAGTGATCTGTGTCCCAGACACTGACAGTGAAATTGATATCTGTCACCAGCTCTGAACCTGACTGTGATCTGTGTCACAGAAACTGACAATGACCGTGATCTGTGTCACTGACACTGACCTCTCTGTGATCTGTGTCACTGACACTGACCCTGACTGAGTTCTGCGTCACTGACACTGACCCTGAATGTGATCTGTGACCTTGACACAGACCCTACGTGTGTTCTGTGTCCCGGACACTGACAGTGAAATTGATATCTGTCACCAGCTCTGAACCTGACTGTGATCTGTGTCACAGAAACTGACAATGACCGTGATCTGTGTCACTGACACTGACCCTGACTGTGATCGGTGACCCTGACACTGACTCTGACTGTGATCAGTGTCACAGACACTGACCCTGACTGTGATCTGTGTCCCTGACGCTGAACCTGACTGTGATCTGTGACCCTGAAACTGACTGTGACTGTGGTCTGTGACCCTGACACTGAGCCTGACTGTGATCTGTGTCACTGACACTAACCCTTACTCTGATCTGTTACCCTGACACTGACCCTGACTGTGATCTGTGTTCCTGACCTTGACATTGTCTGTTAGCTGTGACCCTGACAATGACCCTGACTGTGATCTGTGACCCTGACACTGACCCTGACTGTGTTCTGTGACACTGACTCTGACTGTGATCTATGTCACTGACACTGACCCTGACTGTGATCTGTGTCCCTGACACTAACCTTGACTGTGATCTAAGTCCCTGACACTGACTCTGACTGAGTTCTGTGTCACTCACACTGACCCTGACTGTGATCTGTGACCCTGAAACTCTCTCTGACTGTGGTCTGTGTCACTGAAGCTAACACTGACTGTTATCTGTATCCCTGACACAGACTCTGACTGAGTTCTGTGTCAATGACACTGACCCTGACTTTGATCGGTGACCCTGACACTGACTCTGACTGTGATCTGTGTCCCTGACACTGACCCTAACTGTGATCTGTGTCTCTGACACAGACCCTGACTGAGTTCTGTGTCACTGACACTGAACATGACTGTGATCTGTGTCACAGATGCTGTCCCTGACCACGTTCTGTGTCACTGACACTGACCCTGACTGAGTTCTGTGTCACTGACACTGACCCTGAATGTGATCTGTGTCCCTGACACTGACCCTGACTCTGATCTGTGTCTCTGACACTGAGCCTGACTGTGATCTGTGAAGGTGACACTGACTCTGACTGTGATCTGTGTCCCTGACATTGACCCTGACTGTGATCTGTGACCCTGACTCTGGCTCTGACTGTAGTCTGTGTCACTGACACTGACCCTGACTGAGTTCTGTGTCACTGATACTGACCCTGAATGTGATCTGTGACCTTGACTCAGACCCTACCTGTGTTCTGTGTCCGGGACACTGTCACTAACTGTGATCTGTGCCCCTGATATTAACTCTGACTGTAATCTATAACCTTGATACTGACCATTATAGTGATCTGTGTCCCTGACACTGACAGTAAATGTTGATATCTGTCACCAGCTCTGAACCTGACTGTGATCTGTGTCACAGACACTGACACTGACCGTGATCTGTGACCCTGACACTGACCTTGACTGAGTTCTGTGTCCCTGACACTGACCCTAACCGTGATCTGTGTAACTGAAACTGACCCTGACAGTGAACTGTATCTATGACACTGACCCTGACTGTGATCTGTGTCTCTGACACTAACCCTGACTGTGATCTGTCACCCTGACACTGGCCCTGTGATCTGTCTCACTGAGACTGATCCTGACTGTCATCTGTGACCCTGACACTGACCCTGTCTGTGATCTGTATTGCTGATACTGACCCTGACTATGATCTGTGTCACCGACACTGAGCCTGACTGTGATCTGTGAAGGTGACACTGACTCTGACTGAGTTCTGTGTCAATGACACTGACCATGACTGTGATCGGTGACCCTGACACTGACTCTGACTGTGATCTGTGTCACTGACACTGACCCTGACTGAGTTCGGTGTCACTGACACTGACCCTGACTGTGATCTGTGAGCCTGACACTGACTCTGACTGTGATCAGTCTCACTGTCACTGACCCTGACTGTGATCTGTGAAGCTGACACTGACTCTGACAGAGTTCTGTGTCAATGACACTGACCCTGACTGCGATCTGTGTCATTGACATTCACCCTGAATCTGATCTGTGTCCCGGACATTCACACTGACAGTGATCTGTGTCCCAGACACTGACAGTGAAATTGATATCTGTCACCAGCTCTGAACCTGACTGTGATCTGTGTCACAGAAACTGACAATGACCGTGATCTGTGTCACTGACACTGACCTCTCTGTGATCTGTGTCACTGACACTGACCCTGACTGAGTTCTGCGTCACTGACACTGACCCTGAATGTGATCTGTGACCTTGACACAGACCCTACGTGTGTTCTGTGTCCCGGACACTGACAGTGAAATTGATATCTGTCACCAGCTCTGAACCTGACTGTGATCTGTGTCACAGAAACTGACAATGACCGTGATCTGTGTCACTGACACTGACCCTGACTGTGATCGGTGACCCTGACACTGACTCTGACTGTGATCAGTGTCACAGACACTGACCCTGACTGTGATCTGTGTCCCTGACGCTGAACCTGACTGTGATCTGTGACCCTGAAACTGACTGTGACTGTGGTCTGTGACCCTGACACTGAGCCTGACTGTGATCTGTGTCACTGACACTAACCCTTACTCTGATCTGTTACCCTGACACTGACCCTGACTGTGATCTGTGTTCCTGACCTTGACATTGTCTGTTAGCTGTGACCCTGACAATGACCCTGACTGTGATCTGTGACCCTGACACTGACCCTGACTGTGTTCTGTGACACTGACTCTGACTGTGATCTATGTCACTGACACTGACCCTGACTGTGATCTGTGTCCCTGACACTAACCTTGACTGTGATCTAAGTCCCTGACACTGACTCTGACTGAGTTCTGTGTCACTCACACTGACCCTGACTGTGATCTGTGACCCTGAAACTCTCTCTGACTGTGGTCTGTGTCACTGAAGCTAACACTGACTGTTATCTGTATCCCTGACACAGACTCTGACTGAGTTCTGTGTCAATGACACTGACCCTGACTTTGATCGGTGACCCTGACACTGACTCTGACTGTGATCTGTGTCCCTGACACTGACCCTAACTGTGATCTGTGTCTCTGACACAGACCCTGACTGAGTTCTGTGTCACTGACACTGAACATGACTGTGATCTGTGTCACAGATGCTGTCCCTGACCACGTTCTGTGTCACTGACACTGACCCTGACTGAGTTCTGTGTCACTGACACTGACCCTGAATGTGATCTGTGTCCCTGACACTGACCCTGACTCTGATCTGTGTCTCTGACACTGAGCCTGACTGTGATCTGTGAAGGTGACACTGACTCTGACTGAGTTCTGTGTCAATGACACTGACCATGACTGTGATCGGTGACACTGACACTGACCCTGACTGAGTTCTGTGTCACTGACACTGACCCTGAATGTGATCTGTGACCTTGACACAGACCCTACCTGTGTTCTGTGTCCGGGACACTGTCACTGACTGTGATCTGTGCCCCTGATATTAACTCTGACTGTAATCTATAACCATGATACTGACCATTATAGTGATCTGAGTCCCTGACACTGACAGTAAATGTTGATATCTGTCACCAGCTCTGAACCTGACTGTGATCTGTGTCACAGACACTGACACTGACCGTGATCTGTGACCCTGACACTGACCTTGACTGAGTTCTGTGTCCCTGACACTGACCCTGACCGTGATCTGTGTAACTGAAACTGACCCTGACAGTGAACTGTATCGCTGACACTGACCCTGACTGTGATCTGTGTCTCTGACACTAACCCTGACTGTGATCTGTCACCCTGACACTGGCCCTGTGATCTGTCTCACTGAGACTGATCCTGACTGTCATCTGTGACCCTGACACTGACCCTGTCTGTGATCTGTATTGCTGATACTGACCCTGACTATGATCTGTGTCACCGACACTGACCCTGTCTGTGATCTGTGAAGCTGACACTGACTCTGACAGAGTTCTGTGTCAATGACACTGACCCTGACTGCGATCTGTGTCATTGACATTCACCCTGAATCTGATCTGTGTCCCGGACATTCACACTGACAGTGATCTGTGTCCCAGACACTGACAGTGAAATTGATATCTGTCACCAGCTCTGAACCTGACTGTGATCTGTGTCACAGAAACTGACAATGACCTTGATCTGTGTCACTGACACTGACCTCTCTGTGATCTGTGTCACTGACACTGACCCTGACTGAGTTCTGTGTCACTGACACTGACCCTGAATGTGATCTGTGACCTTGACACAGACCCTACGTGTGTTCTGTGTCCCGGACACTGACAGTGAAATTGATATCTGTCACCAGCTCTGAACCTGACTGTGATCTGTGTCACAGAAACTGACAATGACCGTGATCTGTGTCACTGACACTGACCCTGACTGTGATCGGTGACCCTGACACTGACTCTGACTGTGATCAGTGTCACAGACACTGACTCTGACTGTGATCTGTGTCACAGATGCTGACCTTTACTGTGATCTGTGACCCTGACACTGACTCTGACTGTGATCAGTGTCACTGACACTGACCGTGACTGTGATCTGTGTTCCTGACACTGACCCTGACTGTGATCTGTGTCACTGACACTGACCCTAACTGTGATCTGTGTCTCTGACACTAACCCTGACTGTGATCTGTCACCCTGACACTGACTCGGACTGAGTTCTGTGTCTCTGACACTAAACCTGACTGTGATCTGTCACCCTGACACTGACCCTGACTGAGTTCTGTGTCACTGACACTGACCCTGAATGTGATCTGTGTCCCTGACACTGACCCTGACTCTGATCTGTGTCTCTGACACTGAGCCTGACTGTGATCTGTGAAGGTGACACTGACTCTGACTGAGTTCTGTGTCAATGACACTGACCATGACTGTGATCGGTGACACTGACACTGACTCTGACTGTGATCTGTGTCACGGACACTGACCCTGACTGAGTTTTGTGTCACTGACACTGACCCTGACTGTGATCTGTGACCCTGACACTGACCCTTACTGTGATCTGTGACCCTGACACTGACCCTGACTCTGATCTGTGACCCTGACCTTGACCCTCACTGTGAGCTGTGTGCATGACACTGACCCTGACTGTGATCTGTAACCCTGACACTGACCCTGACTGCGATCTGTGTCACTGACATTCACCCTGAATCTGATCTGTGTCCCTGACATTCACACTGACAGTGATCTGTGTCCCAGACACTGACAGTGAAAGTGATATCTGTCACCAGCTCTGAACCTGACTGTGATCTGTGTCACAGACACTGACACTGACCGTGATCTGTGTCACTGACACTGACCTCTCTGTGATCTGTGTCCCTGACATTGACCCTGACTGTGATCTGTGACCCTGACTCTGGCTCTGACTGTGGTCTGTGTCACTGACACTGACCCTACCTGTGTTCTGTGTCCGGGACACTGTCACTGACTGTGATCTGTGCCCCTGATATTAACTCTGAATGTAATCTATAACCTTGATACTGACCATTATAGTGATCTGTGTCCCTGACACTGACAGTAAATGTTGATATCTGTCTCCAGCTCTGAACCTGACTGTGATCTGTGTCACAGACACTGACACTGACCGTGATCTGTGACCCTGACACTGACCTTGACTGAGTTCTGTGTCCCTGACACTGACCCTGACCGTGATCTGTGACCCTGACACTGACTCTGACTGAGTTCTGTGTCTCTGACACTAACCCTGACTGTGATCTGTCACCCTGACACTGACTCGGACTGAGTTCTGTGTCACTGACACTGACCCTGACTGTGGTCTCTGTCCCTGACACTGAACCTGACTGTGATCTGTGACCCTGAAACTGACTGTGACTGTGGTCTGTGACCCTGACACTGACCCTGACTGTGGTCTGTGTCCCTGACACTGACCCTGTCTGTGATCTGTGAAGCTGATACTGACTCTGACTGAGTTCTGTGTCAATGACACTGACCCTGACTGTGATCGGTGACCCTGACACTGACTCTGACTGTGATCTGTGTCACTGACACTGAACCTGACAGTGATCTGTGTCACAGACACTGACACTGACCGTGATCTGTGACCCTGACACTGACCCTGACCGTGATCTGTGTCACTGACACTGACCCTGTCAGTTATCTGTGAAGCTGACACTGACTCTGACTGAGTTCTGTGTCAATGACACTGACCCTGACTGTGATCGGTGACCCTGACACTGACTCTGACTGTGATCAGTGTCACAGACACTGACCCTGACTGTGATCTGTGTCACAGATGCTGACCTTTACTGTGATCTGTGACCCTGACACTGACTCTGACTGTGATCAGTGTCACTGACACTGACCCTGACTGTGATCTGTGTTCCTAACACTGACCCTGACAGTGATCTGTGTCACTGACACAGACCCTAACTGTGATCTGTGTCTCTGACACTAAACCTGACTGAGTTCTGTGTCACTGACACTGAACATGACTGTGATCTGTGTCACAGATGCTGTCCCTGACCACGTTCTGTGTCACTGACACTGACCCTGACTGAGTTCTGTGTCACTGACACTGACCCTGAATGTGATCTGTGTCCCTGACACTGACCCTGACTCTGATCTGTGTCTCTGACACTGAGCCTGACTGTGATCTGTGAAGGTGACACTGACTCTGACTGAGTTCTGTGTCAATGACACTGACCATGACTGTGATCGGTGACACTGACACTGACCCTGACTGAGTTCTGTGTCACTGACACTGACCCTGAATGTGATCTGTGACCTTGACACAGACCCTACCTGTGTTCTGTGTCCGGGACACTGTCACTGACTGTGATCTGTGCCCCTGATATTAACTCTGACTGTAATCTATAACCTTGATACTGACCATTATAGTGATCTGTGTCCCTGACACTGACAGTAAATGTTGATATCTGTCACCAGCTCTGAACCTGACTGTGATCTGTGTCACAGACACTGACACTGACCGTGATCTGTGACCCTGACACTGACCTTGACTGAGTTCTGTGTCCCTGACACTGACCCTGACCGTGATCTGTGTAACTGAAACTGACCCTGACAGTGAACTGTATCGCTGACACTGACCCTGACTGTGATCTGTGTCTCTGACACTAACCCTGACTGTGATCTGTCACCCTGACACTGGCCCTGTGATCTGTCTCACTGAGACTGATCCTGACTGTCATCTGTGACCCTGACACTGACCCTGTCTGTGATCTGTATTGCTGATACTGACCCTGACTATGATCTGTGTCACCGACACTGACCCTGTCTGTGATCTGTGAAGCTGACACTGACTCTGACAGAGTTCTGTGTCAATGACACTGACCCTGACTGCGATCTGTGTCATTGACATTCACCCTGAATCTGATCTGTGTCCCGGACATTCACACTGACAGTGATCTGTGTCCCAGACACTGACAGTGAAATTGATATCTGTCACCAGCTCTGAACCTGACTGTGATCTGTGTCACAGAAACTGACAATGACCTTGATCTGTGTCACTGACACTGACCTCTCTGTGATCTGTGTCACTGACACTGACCCTGACTGAGTTCTGTGTCACTGACACTGACCCTGAATGTGATCTGTGACCTTGACACAGACCCTACGTGTGTTCTGTGTCCCGGACTCTGACAGTGAAATTGATATCTGTCACCAGCTCTGAACCTGACTGTGATCTGTGTCACAGAAACTGACAATGACCGTGATCTGTGTCACTGACACTGACCCTGACTGTGATCGGTGACCCTGACACTGACTCTGACTGTGATCAGTGTCACAGACACTGACCCTGACTGTGATCTGTGTCACAGATGCTGACCTTTACTGTGATCTGTGACCCTGACACTGACTCTGACTGTGATCAGTGTCACTGACACTGACCCTGACTGTGATCTGTGTTCCTGACACTGACCCTGACTGTGATCTGTGTCACTGACACTGACCCTAACTGTGATCTGTGTCTCTGACACTAACCCTGACTGTGATCTGTCACCCTGACACTGACTCGGACTGAGTTCTGTGTCTCTGACACTAAACCTGACTGTGATCTGTCACCCTGACACTGACCCTGACTGAGTTCTGTGTCACTGACACTGACCCTGAATGTGATCTGTGTCCCTGACACTGACCCTGACTCTGATCTGTGTCTCTGACACTGAGCCTGACTGTGATCTGTGAAGGTGACACTGACTCTGACTGAGTTCTGTGTCAATGACACTGACCATGACTGTGATCGGTGACACTGACACTGACTCTGACTGTGATCTGTGTCACGGACACTGACCCTGACTGAGTTTTGTGTCACTGACACTGACCCTGACTGTGATCTGTGACCCTGACACTGACCCTTACTGTGATCTGTGACCCTGACACTGACCCTGACTCTGATCTGTGACCCTGACCTTGACCCTCACTGTGAGCTGTGTGCATGACACTGACCCTGACTGTGATCTGTAACCCTGACACTGACCCTGACTGCGATCTGTGTCACTGACATTCACCCTGAATCTGATCTGTGTCCCTGACATTCACACTGACAGTGATCTGTGTCCCAGACACTGATAGTGAAAGTGATATCTGTCACCAGCTCTGAACCTGACTGTGATCTGTGTCACAGACACTGACACTGACCGTGATCTGTGTCACTGACACTGACCTCTCTGTGATCTGTGTCCCTGACATTGACCCTGACTGTGATCTGTGACCCTGACTCTGGCTCTGACTGTGGTCTGTGTCACTGACACTGACCCTACCTGTGTTCTGTGTCCGGGACACTGTCACTGACTGTGATCTGTGCCCCTGATATTAACTCTGAATGTAATCTATAACCTTGATACTGACCATTATAGTGATCTGTGTCCCTGACACTGACAGTAAATGTTGATATCTGTCTCCAGCTCTGAACCTGACTGTGATCTGTGTCACAGACACTGACACTGACCGTGATCTGTGACCCTGACACTGACCTTGACTGAGTTCTGTGTCCCTGACACTGACCCTGACCGTGATCTGTGACCCTGACACTGACTCTGACTGAGTTCTGTGTCTCTGACACTAACCCTGACTGTGATCTGTCACCCTGACACTGACTCGGACTGAGTTCTGTGTCACTGACACTGACCCTGACTGTGGTCTCTGTCCCTGACACTGAACCTGACTGTGATCTGTGACCCTGAAACTGACTGTGACTGTGGTCTGTGACCCTGACACTGACCCTGACTGTGGTCTGTGTCCCTGACACTGACCCTGTCTGTGATCTGTGAAGCTGATACTGACTCTGACTGAGTTCTGTGTCAATGACACTGACCCTGACTGTGATCGGTGACCCTGACACTGACTCTGACTGTGATCTGTGTCACTGACACTGAACCTGACTGTGATCTGTGTCACAGACACTGACACTGACCGTGATCTGTGACCCTGACACTGACCCTGACCGTGATCTGTGTAACTGAAACTGACCCTGACAGTGAACTGTACCGCTGACACTGACCCTGACTGTGATCAGTTCCCCTGACGCTGGCCCTGTGATCTGTGTCACTGAGACTGATCCTGACTCTCATCTGTGTCACTAAGACTGACACTGACTGTCATCTGTGACCCTGACACTGACCCTGTCTGTGATCAGTATTGCTGAAACTGACCCTGACTATGACCTGTGTCACTGACACTGATCCTGTCAGTGATCTGTGAAGCTGACACTGACTCTGACTGAGTTCTGTGTCAATGACACTGACCCTGACTGTGATCGGTGACCCTGACACTGACTCTGACTGTGATCTGTGTCACAGACACTGACCCTGACTGTGATCTGTGTCACAGATGCTGACCTTTACTGTGATCTGTGACCCTGACACTGACTCTGACTGTGATCAGTGTCACTGACACTGACCCTGACTGCGTTCTGTGTCACTGACACTGACCCTGACTGTGATCTGTGTTCCTGACACTGACTCTGACTGTGATCTGTGTCACTGACACTGACCCTAACTGTGATCTGTGTCTCTGACACTAACCCTGACTGTGATCTGTCACCCTGACACTGACTCGGACTGAGTTCTGTGTCTCTGACACTAACCCTGACTGTGATCTGTCACCCTGACACTGACTCGGACTGAGTTCTGTGTCACTGACACTAACCCTGACTGTGATCTGTGACCCTGACACTGACTGTGACTGTGGTCTGTGTCACTGACACTGACCCTGACTGAGTTCTGTGTCACAGATGCTGACCCTGACTGTGATCTGTGTCAATGACACTGACCCTGACTGTGATCGGTGACCCTGACACTGACTCTGACTGTGATCTGTGTCACAGACACTGACCCTGACTGTGATCTGTGTCACAGATGCTGACCTTTACTGTGATCTGTGACCCTGACACTGACTCTGACTGTGATCAGTGTCACTGACACTGACCCTGACTGCGTTCTGTGTCACTGACACTGACCCTGACTGTGATCTGTGTCACTGACACTGACCCTGACTGAGTTCTGTGTCCCTGACACTGACCCTGACCGTGATCTGTGTAACTGAAACTGACCCTGACAGTGAACTGTATCGCTGACACTGACCCTGACTGTGATCAGTTCCCCTGACGCTGGCCCTGTGATCTGTGTCACTGAGACTGAAACTGACTGTCATCTGTGACCCTGACACTGACCCTTTCTGTGATCTTTATTGCTGATACTGATTCTGACTGAGTTCTGTGTCAATGACACTGAACCTGACTGTGATCGGTGACACTGACACTGACCCTGACTGTGATCTGTGACCCTGACACTGACTCTGACTGTGATCAGTGTCACTGACACTGACCCTGACTGAGTTCTGTGTCACTGACACTGACCCTGACTGTGATCTGTGTTCCTGACACTGACCCTAACTGTGATCTGTGTCTCTGACACTGACCCTGACTGTGATCTGTGTCTCTGACACTGACCCTAACTGTGATCTGTGTCTCTGACACTGACCCTGACTGTGATCTGTGACCCTGACTCTGATTCTGACTGCGATCTCTGTCACAGATGCTGACCCTGACTGTGATCTGTGTCCCTGACACTGACCCTGTCTGTGATCTGTGTCACATATGCTGACCCTGACTGCGTTCTGTGTCACTGACACTGACCCTGACTGCGTTCTGTGTCACTGACACTGACCCTGACTGCGTTCTGTGACCCTGACACTGACCTTGACTGAGTTCTGTGTCACTGACACTGACCCTGACTGCGTTCTGTGACCCTGACACTGACCTTGACTGAGTTCTGTGTCCCTGACACTGACCCTGACCGTGATCTGTGTAACTGAAACTGACCCTGACAGTGAACTGTATCGCTGACACTGACCCTGACCGTGATCAGTTCCCCTGACGCTGGCCCTGTGATCTGTGTCACTGAGACTGACACTGAATGTCATCTCTGACCCTGACACTGACCCTGTCTGAGATCTGTATTGCTGAAACTGACCCTGACTATGTTCTGTGTCACTGACACTGACCCTGTCATCTGTGACCCTGACACTGTCCCTGACTGTGATCTGTGAAGCTGATACTGACTCTGACTGAGTTCTGTGTCAATGACACTGACACTGACTGTGATCGGTGACCCTGACACTGACTCTGACTGTGATCAGTGTCACTGACACTGACCCTGACTGCGTTCTGTGTCACTGACACTGACCCTGAATGTGATCTGTGTCACTGACACTGACCCTGAATGTGATCTGTGTCACTGACACTGACCCTGACTGAGTTCTGTGTCACTGACACTGACCCTGACTGTGATCGGTGACCCTGACACTGACCCTGACTCTGATCTGTGTAACTGAAACTGACCCTGACAGTGAACTGTATCGCTGACACTGACCCTGACTGTGATCAGTTCCCCTGACGCTGGCCCTGTGATCTGTGTCACTGAGACTGATCCTGACTCTCATCTGTGTCACTGAGACTGACACTGACTGTCATCTGTGACCCTGACACTGACCCTGTCTGTGATCAGTATTACTGAAACTGACCCTGACTATGTTCTGTGTCACTGACGCTGACCCTGTCAGTTATCTGTGAAGCTGACACTGACTCTGACTGAGTTCTGTGTCAATGACACTGACCCTGACTGTGATTGGTGACCCTGACACTGACTCTGACTGTGATCTGTGTCACTGATACTGACCCTGACTGTGATCTGTGTCTCTGACACTAACCCTGACTGTGATCGGTGACCCTGACACTGACTCTGACTGTGATCAGTGTCACTGACACTGACCCTGACTGCGTTCTGTGTCACTGACACTGACCCTGAATGTGATCTGTGTCACTGACACTGACCCTGAATGTGATCTGTGTCACTGACACTGACCCTGACTGAGTTCTGTGTCACTGACACTGACCCTGACTGTGATCGGTGACCCTGACACTGACCCTGACTCTGATCTGTGTAACTGAAACTGACCCTGACAGTGAACTGTATCGCTGACACTGACCCTGACTGTGATCAGTTCCCCTGACGCTGGCCCTGTGATCTGTGTCACTGAGACTGATCCTGACTCTCATCTGTGTCACTGAGACTGACACTGACTGTCATCTGTGACCCTGACACTGACCCTGTCTGTGATCAGTATTACTGAAACTGACCCTGACTATGTTCTGTGTCACTGACGCTGACCCTGTCAGTTATCTGTGAAGCTGACACTGACTCTGACTGAGTTCTGTGTCAATGACACTGACCCTGACTGTGATTGGTGACCCTGACACTGACTCTGACTGTGATCTGTGTCACTGATACTGACCCTGACTGTGATCTGTGTCCCTGACACTAACCCTGACTGTGATCTGTGTTCCTGACACTGACCCTGACTGTGATCTGTGTCACTGACACTGACCCTGACTGTGATCTGTGTTCCTGACACTGACCCTGACTGTGATCTGTGTCACTGACACTGACCCTAACTGTGATCTGTGTCTCTGACACTAACCCTGACTGTGATCTGTCACCCTGACACTGACTCGGACTGAGTTCTGTGTCACTGACACTAACCCTGACTGTGATCGGTGACCCTGACACTGACTCTGACTGTGATCTGTGTCACTGACACTGAACCTGACTGTGATCTGTGTCACAGACACGGACACTGACCGTGATCTGTGACCCTGACACTGACCCTGACCGTGATCTGTGTAACTGAAACTGACCCTGACAGTGAACTGTACTGCTGACACTGACCCTGACTGTGATCAGTTCCCCTGACGCTGGCCCTGTGATCTGTGTCACTGAGACTGATCCTGACTCTCATCTGTGTCACTAAGACTGACACTGACTGTCATCTGTGACCCTGACACTGACCCTGTCTGTGACCTGTATTGCTGAAACTGACCCTGACTATGACCTGTGTCACTGACACTGACCCTGTCAGTGATCTGTGAAGCTGACACTGACTCTGACTGAGTTCTGTGTCAATGACACTGACCCTGACTGTGATCGGTGACCCTGACACTGACTCTGACTGTGATCTGTGTCACAGACACTGACCCTGACTGTGATCTGTGTCACAGATGCTGACCTTTACTGTGATCTGTGACCCTGACACTGACTCTGACTGTGATCAGTGTCACTGACCCTGACCCTGACTGCGTTCTGTGTCACTGACACTGACCCTGACTGTGATCTGTGTTCCTGACACTGACCCTGACTGTGATCTGTGTCACTGACACTGACCCTAACTGTGATCTGTGTCTCTGACACTAACCCTGACTGTGATCTGTCACCCTGACACTGACTCGGACTGAGTTCTGTGTCTCTGACACTAACCCTGACTGTGATCTGTCACCCTGACACTGACTCGGACTGAGTTCTGTGTCACTGACACTAACCCTGACTGTGATCTGTGACCCTGACACTGACTGTGACTGTGGTCTGTGTCACTGACACTGACCCTGACTGAGTTCTGTGTCACAGATGCTGACCCTGACTGTGATCTGTGTCAATGACACTGACCCTGACTGTGATCGGTGACCCTGACACTGACTCTGACTGTGATCTGTGTCACAGACACTGACCCTGACTGTGATCTGTGTCACAGATGCTGACCTTTACTGTGATCTGTGACCCTGACACTGACTCTGACTGTGATCAGTGTCACTGACACTGACCCTGACTGCGTTCTGTGTCACTGACACTGACCCTGACTGTGATCTGTGTCACTGACACTGACCCTGACTGAGTTCTGTGTCCCTGACACTGACCCTGACCGTGATCTGTGTAACTGAAACTGACCCTGACAGTGAACTGTATCGCTGACACTGACCCTGACTGTGATCAGTTCCCCTGACGCTGGCCCTGTGATCTGTGTCACTGAGACTGAAACTGACTGTCATCTGTGACCCTGACACTGACCCTGTCTGTGATCTTTATTGCTGATACTGACTCTGACTGAGTTCTGTGTCAATGACTCTGAACCTGACTGTGATCGGTGACACTGACACTGACCCTGACTGTGATCTGTGACCCTGACACTGACTCTGACTGTGATCAGTGTCACTGACACTGACCCTGACTGAGTTCTGTGTCACTGACACTGACCCTGACTGTGATCTGTGTCACAGATGCTGAACTTAACTGTGATCTGTGACCCTGACACGGACTCTGACTGTGATCTGTGTTCCTGACACTGACCCTAACTGTGATCTGTGTCTCTGACACTGACCCTGACTGTGATCTGTGTCTCTGACACTGACCCTAACTGTGATCTGTGTCTCTGACACTGACCCTGACTGAGATCTGTGACCCTGACTCTGATTCTGACTGTGATCTCTGTCACAGATGCTGACCCTGACTGTGATCTGTATCCCTGACACTGACCCTGTCTGTGATCTGTGTCACATATGCTGACCCTGACTGCGTTCTGTGTCACTGACACTGACCCTGACTGCGTTCTGTGACCCTGACACTGACCTTGACTGAGTTCTGTGTCACTGACACTGACACTGACTGCGTTCTGTGACCCTGACACTGACCTTGACTGAGTTCTGTGTCCCTGACACTGACCCTGACCGTGATCTGTGTAACTGAAACTGACCCTGACAGTGAACTGTATCGCTGACACTGACCCTGACCGTGATCAGTTCCCCTGACGCTGGTCCTGTGATCTGTGTCACTGAGACTGACACTGAATGTCATCTGTGACCCTGACACTGACCCTGTCTGTGATCTGTATTGCTGAAACTGACCCTGACTATGTTCTGTGTCACTGACACTGACCCTGTCATCTGTGACCCTGACACTGTCCCTGACTGTGATCTGTGACCCTGACACTGACCCTGTCTGTGATCTGTGAAGCTGATACTGACTCTGACTGAGTTCTGTGTCAATGACACTGACCCTGACTGTGATCGGTGACCCTGACACTGACTCTGACTGTGATCAGTGTCACTGACACTGACCCTGACTGCGTTCTGTGTCACTGACACTGACCCTGACTGTGATCTGTGTCACTGACACTGACCCTGAATGTGATCTGTGTCACTGACACTGACCCTGAATGTGATCTGTGTCACTGACACAGACCCTGACTGAGTTCAGTGTCACTGACACTGACCCTGACTGTGATCGGTGACCCTGACACTGACCCTGACTCTGATCTGTGTAACTGAAACTGACCCTGACAGTGAACTGTATCGCTGACACTGACCCTGACTGTGATCAGTTCCCCTGACGCTGGCCCTGTGATCTGTGACCCTGACACTGACCCTGTCTGTGATCAGTATTACTGAAACTGACCCTGACTATGTTCTGTGTCACTGACGCTGACCCTGTCAGTTATCTGTGAAGCTGACACTGACTCTGACTGAGTTCTGTGTCAATGACACTGACCCTGACTGTGATCGGTGACCCTGACACTGACTCTGACTGTGATCTGTGTCACTGATACTGACCCTGACTGTGATCTGTGTCTCTGACACTAACCCTGACTGTGATCGGTGACCCTGACACTGACCCTGACTGTGATCTGTGTCACAGACACTGACCCTGACTGTGATCTGTGTCTCTGACACTAACCCTGACTGTGATCTGTGTTCCTGACACTGACCCTGACTGTGATCTGTGTCACTGACACTGACCCTGACTGTGATCTGTGTTCCTGACACTGACCCTGACTGTGATCTGTGTCACTGACACTGACCCTAACTGTGATCTGTGTCTCTGACACTAACCCTGACTGTGATCTGTCACCCTGACACTGACTCTGACTGTGATCAGTGTCACTGACACTGACCCTGACTGCGTTCTGTGACCCTGACACTGACCCTGACAGTGAACTGTATCGCTGACACTGACCCTGACTGTGATCAGTTCCCCTGATGCTGGCCCTGTGATCAGTGTCACTGAGACTGATCCTGACTCTCATCTGTGTCACTGAGACTGACACTGACTGTCATCTGTGACCCTGACACTGACCCTGTCTGTGATCAGTATTGCTGAAACTGACACTGACTATGATCTGTGTCACTGACACTGACCCTGTCAGTTATCTGTGAAGCTGACACTGACTCTGACTGAGTTCTGTGTCAATGACACTGACCCTGACTGTGATCGGTGACACTGACTCTGACTCTGACTGTGATCTGTGTCACAGACACTGACCCTGACTGTGATCTGTGTCACAGACACTGACCCTGACTGCGTTCTGTGTCACTGACACTGACCCTGACTGTGATCTGTGTCTCTGACACTAACCCTGACTGTGATCTGTCACCCTGACACTGACTCGGACTGAGTTCTGTGTCTCTGACACTAACCCTGACTGTGATCTGTCACCCTGACACTGACTCGGACTGAGTTCTGTGTCACTGACACTAACCCTGACTGTGATCTGTGACCCTGACACTGACTGTGACTGTGGTCTGTGTCACTGACACTGACCCTGACTGAGTTCTGTGTCAGTGACGCTGACCCTGACTGTGATCTGTGTCCCTGACACTAACACTGACTGTGGTCTGTGACCCTGACACTGACTCTGACTGTGATCTGTGTCACAGATGCTGACCCTGACTGTGATCTGTGTCCCTGACACTGACCCTGTCTGTGATTTGTGTCACAGATGCTGACACTTACTGTGGTCTGTGACCCTGACACTGACTCTGACTGTGATCTGTGTCACAGATGCTGACCCTGACTGTGATCTGTGTCCCTGACACTGACCCTGACTGCGTTCTGTGTCACTGACACTGACCCTGAATGTGATCTGTGTCCCTGACACTGACCCTGACGGTGATCTGTGAAGGTGACACTGACTCTGACTGAGTTCCGTGTCAATGACACTGACCATGACTGTGATCTGTGACCCTGACACTGACCCTGACTGTGATCTGTGACCCTGACTCTGACTCTGACTGTGATCAGTGTCACTGACACTGACTCTGACTGTGATCTGTGTTCCTGACACTGACCCTGACTGTGATCTGTGTCACAGATGCTGACCCTGACTGCGATCTGTGTCCCTGACACTGACCCTGACTGTGATCTGTGTCACACATGCTGACCTTTACTGTGATCTGGGACCCTGACACTGACTCTGACTGTGATCAGTGTCACTGAAACTGACCCTGACAGTGAACTGTATCGCTGACACTGACACTGACTGTCATCTGTGACCCTGACACTGACCCTGTCTGTGATCTGTGAAGCTGATACTGACTCTGACTGAGTTCTGTGTCAATGACACTGACCCTGACTGTGATCGGTGACCCTGACACTGACTCTGACTGTGATCTGTGTCACTGACACTAACCCTGACTGTGATCTGTGACCCTGACACTGACTGTGACTGTGGTCTGTGTCACTGACACTGACCCTGACTGAGTTCTGTGTCAGTGACGCTGACCCTGACTGTGATCTGTGTCCCTGACACTAACACTGACTGTGGTCTGTGACCCTGACACTGACTCTGACAGTGATCTGTGTCACAGATGCTGACCCTGACTGTGATCTGTGTCCCTGACACTGACCCTGTCTGTGATATGTGTCACAGATGCTGACACTTACTGTGGTCTGTGACCCTGACACTGACTCTGACTGTGATCTGTGTCACAGATGCTGACCCTGACTGTGATCTGTGTCCCTGACACTGACCCTGACTGCATTCTGTGTCACTGACACTGACCCTGAATGTGATCTGTGTCCCTGACACTGACCCTGACGGTGATCTGTGAAGGTGACACTGACTCTGACTGAGTTCTGTGTCAATGACACTGACCATGACTGTGATCTGTGACCCTGACACTGACCCTGACTGTGATCTGTGACCCTGACTCTGACTCTGACTGTGATCAGTGTCACTGACACTGACTCTGACTGTGATCTGTGTTCCTGACACTGACCCTGACTGTGATCTGTGTCACAGATGCTGACCCTGACTGCGATCTGTGTCCCTGACACTGACCCTGACTGTGATCTGTGTCACACATGCTGACCTTTACTGTGATCTGGGACCCTGACACTGACTCTGACTGCATTCTGTATCGCTGACACTGACACTGACTGTCATCTGTGACCCTGACACTGACCCTGTCTGTGATCAGTGTCACTGACACTGACCCTGACTGCGTTCTGTGTCACTGACTGACCCTGACTGCGTTCTGTGACCCTGACACTGACCTTGACTGAGTTCTGTGTCCCTGACACTGACCCTGACCGTGATCTGTGTAACTGAAACTGACCCTGACAGTGAACTGTATCGCTGACACTGACCCTGACTGTGATCAGTTCCCCTGATGCTGGCCCTGTGATCAGTGTCACTGAGACTGATCCTGACTCTCATCTGTGTCACTGAGACTGACACTGACTGTCATCTGTGACCCTGACACTGACCCTGTCTGTGATCAGTATT
Organism: Hypanus sabinus; assembly: GCF_030144855.1. NCBI lineage: Eukaryota > Metazoa > Chordata > Chondrichthyes > Myliobatiformes > Dasyatidae > Hypanus > Hypanus sabinus. The sequence goes on from NC_082706.1 coordinate 51,453,739, forward strand.
GCTGAAACTGACACTGACTATGATCTGTGTCACTGACACTGACCCTGTCAGTTATCTGTGAAGCTGACACTGACTCTGACTGAGTTCTGTGTCAATGACACTGACCCTGACTGTGATCGGTGACACTGACTCTGACTCTGACTGTGATCTGTGTCACAGACACTGACCCTGACTGTGATCTGTGTCACAGACACTGACCCTGACTGCGTTCTGTGTCACTGACACTGACCCTGACTGTGATCTGTGTCTCTGACACTAACCCTGACTGTGATCTGTCACCCTGACACTGACTCGGACTGAGTTCTGTGTCAATGACACTAACCCTGACTGTGATCTGTCACCCTGACACTGACTCGGACTGAGTTCTGTGTCACTGACACTAACCCTGACTGTGATCTGTGACCCTGACACTGACTGTGACTGTGGTCTGTGTCACTGACACTGACCCTGACTGAGTTCTGTGTCAGTGACGCTGACCCTGACTGTGATCTGTGTCCCTGACACTAACACTGACTGTGGTCTGTGACCCTGACACTGACTCTGACTGTGATCTGTGTCACAGATGCTGACCCTGACTGTGATCTGTGTCCCTGACACTGACCCTGTCTGTGATTTGTGTCACAGATGCTGACACTTACTGTGGTCTGTGACCCTGACACTGACTCTGACTGTGATCTGTGTCACAGATGCTGACCCTGACTGTGATCTGTGTCCCTGACACTGACCCTGACTGCGTTCTGTGTCACTGACACTGACCCTGAATGTGATCTGTGTCCCTGACACTGACCCTGACGGTGATCTGTGAAGGTGACACTGACTCTGACTGAGTTCCGTGTCAATGACACTGACCATGACTGTGATCTGTGACCCTGACACTGACCCTGACTGTGATCTGTGACCCTGACTCTGACTCTGACTGTGATCAGTGTCACTGACACTGACTCTGACTGTGATCTGTGTTCCTGACACTGACCCTGACTGTGATCTGTGTCACAGATGCTGACCCTGACTGCGATCTGTGTCCCTGACACTGACCCTGACTGTGATCTGTGTCACACATGCTGACCTTTACTGTGATCTGGGACCCTGACACTGACTCTGACTGTGATCAGTGTCACTGAAACTGACCCTGACAGTGAACTGTATCGCTGACACTGACACTGACTGTCATCTGTGACCCTGACACTGACCCTGTCTGTGATCTGTGAAGCTGATACTGACTCTGACTGAGTTCTGTGTCAATGACACTGACCCTGACTGTGATCGGTGACCCTGACACTGACTCTGACTGTGATCTGTGTCACTGACACTAACCCTGACTGTGATCTGTGACCCTGACACTGACTGTGACTGTGGTCTGTGTCACTGACACTGACCCTGACTGAGTTCTGTGTCAGTGACGCTGACCCTGACTGTGATCTGTGTCCCTGACACTAACACTGACTGTGGTCTGTGACCCTGACACTGACTCTGACAGTGATCTGTGTCTCTGACACTAACCCTGACTGTGATCTGTGTTCCTGACACTGACCCTGACTGTGATCTGTGTCACTGACACTGACCCTGACTGTGATCTGTGTTCCTGACACTGACCCTGACTGTGATCTGTGTCACTGACACTGACCCTAACTGTGATCTGTGACCCTGACACTGACCCTGACTGTGATCTGTGTCACTGACACTAACCCTGACTGTGATCTGTCACCCTGACACTGACTCGGACAAGAGTTCTGTGTCACTGACACTAACCCTGACTGTAATCTGTGACCCTGACACTGACTCTGACTGTGATCTGTGTCACTGACACTGACTCTGACTGTGATCTGTGTCACTGACACTAACCCTGACTGTGATCTGTGACCCTGACACTGACTGTGACTGTGGTCTGTGTCACTGACACTGACCCTGACTGAGTTCTGTGTCAGTGACGCTGACCCTGACTGTGATCTGTGTCCCTGACACTAACACTGACTGTGGTCTGTGACCCTGACACTGACTCTGACAGTGATCTGTGTCTCTGACACTAACCCTGACTGTGATCTGTGTTCCTGACACTGACCCTGACTGTGATCTGTGTCACTGACACTGACCCTGACTGCGTTCTGTGTCACTGACTGACCCTGACTGCGTTCTGTGACCCTGACACTGACCTTGACTGAGTTCTGTGTCCCTGACACTGACCCTGACCGTGATCTGTGTAACTGAAACTGACCCTGACAGTGAACTGTATCGCTGACACTGACCCTGACTGTGATCAGTTCCCCTGACGCTGGCCCTGTGATCAGTGTCACTGAGACTGATCCTGACTCTCATCTGTGTCACTGAGACTGACACTGACTGTCATCTGTGACCCTGACACTGACCCTGACTGTGATCAGTATTGCTGAAACTGACACTGACTATGATCTGTGTCACTGACACTGACCCTGTCAGTTATCTGTGAAGCTGACACTGACTCTGACTGAGTTCTGTGTCAATGACACTGACCCTGACTGTGATCGGTGACACTGACTCTGACTCTGACTGTGATCTGTGTCACAGACACTGACCCTGACTGTGATCTGTGTCACAGACACTGACCCTGACTGCGTTCTGTGTCACTGACACTGACCCTGACTGTGATCTGTCACCCTGACACTGACTCGGACTGAGTTCTGTGTCTCTGACACTAACCCTGACTGTGATCTGTCACCCTGACACTGACTCGGACTGAGTTCTGTGTCACTGACACTAACCCTGACTGTGATCTGTGACCCTGACACTGACTGTGACTGTGGTCTGTGTCACTGACACTGACCCTGACTGAGTTCTGTGTCAGTGACGCTGACCCTGACTGTGATCTGTGTCCCTGACACTAACACTGACTGTGGTCTGTGACCCTGACACTGACTCTGACTGTGATCTGTGTCACAGATGCTGACCCTGACTGTGATCTGTGTCCCTGACACTGACCCTGTCTGTGATTTGTGTCACAGATGCTGACACTTACTGTGGTCTGTGACCCTGACACTGACTCTGACTGTGATCTGTGTCACAGATGCTGACCCTGACTGTGATCTGTGTCCCTGACACTGACCCTGACTGCGTTCTGTGTCACTGACACTGACCCTGAATGTGATCTGTGTCCCTGACACTGACCCTGACGGTGATCTGTGAAGGTGACACTGACTCTGACTGAGTTCCGTGTCAATGACACTGACCATGACTGTGATCTGTGACCCTGACACTGACCCTGACTGTGATCTGTGACCCTGACTCTGACTCTGACTGTGATCAGTGTCACTGACACTGACTCTGACTGTGATCTGTGTTCCTGACACTGACCCTGACTGTGATCTGTGTCACAGATGCTGACCCTGACTGCGATCTGTGTCCCTGACACTGACCCTGACTGTGATCTGTGTCACACATGCTGACCTTTACTGTGATCTGGGACCCTGACACTGACTCTGACTGTGATCAGTGTCACTGAAACTGACCCTGACAGTGAACTGTATCGCTGACACTGACACTGACTGTCATCTGTGACCCTGACACTGACCCTGTCTGTGATCTGTGAAGCTGATACTGACTCTGACTGAGTTCTGTGTCAATGACACTGACCCTGACTGTGATCGGTGACCCTGACACTGACTCTGACTGTGATCTGTGTCACTGACACTAACCCTGACTGTGATCTGTGACCCTGACACTGACTGTGACTGTGGTCTGTGTCACTGACACTGACCCTGACTGAGTTCTGTGTCAGTGACGCTGACCCTGACTGTGATCTGTGTCCCTGACACTAACACTGACTGTGGTCTGTGACCCTGACACTGACTCTGACAGTGATCTGTGTCACAGATGCTGACCCTGACTGTGATCTGTGTCCCTGACACTGACCCTGTCTGTGATATGTGTCACAGATGCTGACACTTACTGTGGTCTGTGACCCTGACACTGACTCTGACTGTGATCTGTGTCACAGATGCTGACCCTGACTGTGATCTGTGTCCCTGACACTGACCCTGACTGCATTCTGTGTCACTGACACTGACCCTGAATGTGATCTGTGTCCCTGACACTGACCCTGACGGTGATCTGTGAAGGTGACACTGACTCTGACTGAGTTCTGTGTCAATGACACTGACCATGACTGTGATCTGTGACCCTGACACTGACCCTGACTGTGATCTGTGACCCTGACTCTGACTCTGACTGTGATCAGTGTCACTGACACTGACTCTGACTGTGATCTGTGTTCCTGACACTGACCCTGACTGTGATCTGTGTCACAGATGCTGACCCTGACTGCGATCTGTGTCCCTGACACTGACCCTGACGGTGATCTGTGTCACACATGCTGACCTTTACTGTGATCTGGGACCCTGACACTGACTCTGACTGCATTCTGTATCGCTGACACTGACACTGACTGTCATCTGTGACCCTGACACTGACCCTGTCTGTGATCTGTGAAGCTGATACTGACTCTGACTGAGTTCTGTGTCAATGACACTGACCCTGACTGTGATCGGTGACCCTGACACTGACTCTGACTGTGATCTGTGTCACTGACACTGAACCTGACTGTGATCTGTGTCACAGACACTGACACTGACCGTGATCTGTGACCCTGACACTGACCCTGACCGTGATCTGTGTAACTGAAACTGACCCTGACAGTGAACTGTATCGCTGACACTGACCCTGACTGTGATCAGTTCCCCTGACGCTGGCCCTGTGATCTGTGTCACTGAGACTGATCCTGACTCTCATTTGTGTCACTAAGACTGACACTGACTGTCATCTGTGACCCTGACACTGACCCTGTCTGTGATCAGTATTGCTGACACTGACCCTGACTATGATCTGTGTCACTGACGCTGACCCTGTCAGTTATCTGTGAAGCTGACACTGACTCTGACTGAGTTCTGTGTCAATGACACTGACCATGACTGTGATCGGTGACCCTGACACTGACTCTGACTGAGTTCTGTGTCAATGACACTGACCATGACTGTGATCTGTGTCACTGACACTGACCCTGACTGAGTTCTGTGTCACTGACACTGACCCTGACTGTGATCTCTGACACTGACACTGACTCTGACTGTGATCAGTCTCACTGTCACTGACCCTGACTGTGATCTGTGACCCTGACACTGACCCTGACTCTGATCTGTGACCCTGTCCTTGACCCTCACTGTGAGCTGTGTGCATGACACTGACCCTGACTGTGATCTGTAACCCTGACACTGACCCTGACTGTGATCTGTGTCATTGACATTCACCCTGAATCTGATCTGTGTCCCTGACATTCACACTGACAGTGATCTGTGTCCCAGACACTGACAGTGAAATTGATATCTGTCACCAGCTCTGAACCTGACTGTGATCTGTGTCACAGAAACTGACAATGACCGTGATCTGTGTCACTGACACTGACCTCTCTGTGATCTGTGTCCCTGACACTGACCCTGACTGTGATCTGTGACCCTGACTCTGACTCTGACTGTGGTCTGTGTCACTGACACTGACCCTGAATGTGATCTGTGACCTTGACACAGACCCTACCTGTGTTCTGTGTCCCGGACACTGTCACTGACTGTGATCTGTGCCCCTGTTATTAACTCTGAATGTAATCTATAACCTTGATACTGACCCTGATAGTGATCTGTGTCCCTGACACTGACAGTAAATGTTGATATCTGTCACCAGCTCTGAACCTGACTGTGATCTGTGTCACAGACACTGACACTGACCGTGATCTGTGACCCTGACACTGACCCTGACCGTGATCTGTGTCACTGACACTGACCCTGTCAGTTATCTGTGAAGCTGACACTGACTCTGACTGAGTTCTGTGTCAATGACACTGACCCTGACTGTGATCGGTGACCCTGACACTGACTCTGACTGTGATCAGTGTCACAGACACTGACCCTGACTGTGATCTGTGTCACAGATGCTGACCTTTACTGTGATCTGTGACCCTGACACTGACTCTGACTGTGATCAGTGTCACTGACACTGACCCTGACTGTGATCTGTGTTCCTAACACTGACCCTGACAGTGATCTGTGTCACTGACACAGACCCTAACTGTGATCTGTGTCTCTGACACTAAACCTGACTGTGATCTGTCACCCTGACACTGACTCGGACTGAGTTCTGTGTCACTGACACTGACCCTGACTGTGGTCTCTGTCCCTGACACTGAACCTGACTGTGATCTGTGACCCTGAAACTGACTGTGACTGTGGTCTGTGACCCTAACACTGACCCTGACTGTGGTCTGTGTCCCTGACACTGACCCTGTCTGTGATCTGTGAAGCTGATACTGACTCTGACTGAGTTCTGTGTCAATGACACTGACCCTGACAGTGATCGGTGACCCTGACACTGACTCTGACTGTGATCTGTGTCACTGACACTGAACCTGACTGTGATCTGTGTCACAGACACTGACACTGACCGTGATCTGTGACCCTGACACTGACCCTGACCGTGATCTGTGTAACTGAAACTGACCCTGACAGTGAACTGTATCGCTGACACTGACCCTGACTGTGATCAGTTCCCCTGACGCTGGCCCTGTGATCTGTGTCACTGAGACTGATCCTGACTCTCATCTGTGTCACTGAGACTGACACTGACTGTCATCTGTGACCCTGACACTGACCCTGTCTGTGATCTGTGAAGCTGACACTGACTCTGACTGAGTTCTGTGTCAATGACACTGACCCTGACTGTGATCGGTGACCCTGACACTGACTCTGACTGTGATCAGTGTCACAGATGCTGACCTTTACTGTGATCAGTGTCACTGACACTGACCCTGACTGTGATCTGTGTCACTGACACTGACCCTAACTGTGATCTGTGTCTCTGACACTAACCCTGACTGTGATCTGTCACCCTGACACTGACTCGGACTGAGTTCTGTGTCTCTGACACTAACCCTGACTGTGATCTGTCACCCTGACATTGACTCGGACTGAGTTTTGTGTCACTGACACTAACCCTGACTGTGATCTGTGACCCTGACACTGACTGTCACTGTGATCTGTGACCCTGACACTGACTGTCACTGTGATCTGTGACCCTGAAACTGACTCTGACTGTGATCTGTGTCACAGATGCTGAACCTGACTGTGATCTGTGTCCCTGACACTGACCCTGTCTGTGATTTGTGTCACAGATGCTGACACTTACTGTGATCTGTGACCCTGGCACTGACTCTGACTGTGATCAGTGTCACTGACACTGACCCTGACTGCGTTCTGTGTCACTGACACTGACCCTGAATGTGATCTGTGTCCCTGACACTGACCCTGACTCTGATCTGTGTCTCTGACACTGAACCTGACTGTGATCTGTGTCACAGAAACTGACAATGACCGTGATCTGTGTCACTGACACTGACCTCTCTGTGATCTGTGTCCCTGACACTGACCCTGACTGCGATCTGTGACCCTGACTCTGACTCTGACTGTGCTCTGTGTCACTGACACTGACCCTGACTGTGATCTGTGTCACTGACACTGACCCTAACTGTGATCTGTGTCTCTGACACTAACCCTGACTGTGATCTGTCACCCTGACACTGACTCGGACTGAGTTCTGTGTCTCTGACACTAACCCTGACTGTGATCTGTCACCCTGACATTGACTCGGACTGAGTTTTGTGTCACTGACACTAACCCTGACTGTGATCTGTGACCCTGACACTGACTGTCACTGTGATCTGTGACCCTGACACTGACTGTCACTGTGATGTGTGACCCTGAAACTGACTCTGACTGTGATCTGTGTCACAGATGCTGAACCTGACTGTGATCTGTGTCCCTGACACTGACCCTGTCTGTGATTTGTGTCACAGATGCTGACACTTACTGTGATCTGTGACCCTGGCACTGACTCTGACTGTGATCAGTGTCACTGACACTGACCCTGACTGCGTTCTGTGTCACTGACACTGACCCTGAATGTGATCTGTGTCCCTGACACTGACCCTGACTCTGATCTGTGTCTCTGACACTGAACCTGACTGTGATCTGTGTCACAGAAACTGACAATGACCGTGATCTGTGTCACTGACACTGACCTCTCTGTGATCTGTGTCCCTGACACTGACCCTGACTGCGATCTGTGACCCTGACTCTGACTCTGACTGTGCTCTGTGTCACTGACACTGACCCTGACTGAGTTCTGTGTCACTGACACTGACCCTGAATGTGATCTGTGACCTTGACACAGAACCTACCTGTGTTCTGTGTCCCGGACACTGTCACTGACTGTGATCTGTGCCCCTGTTATTAACTCTGAATGTAATCTATAACCTTGATACTGACCCTGATAGTGATCTGTGTCCCTGACACTGACAGTAAATGTTGATATCTGTCACCAGCTCTGAACCTGACTGTGATCTGTGTCACAGACACTGACACTGACCGTGATCTGTGACCCTGACACTGACACTGACCGTGATCTGTGTCACTGACACTGACCCTGTCAGTTATCTGTGAAGCTGACACTGACTCTGACTGAGTTCTGTGTCAATGACACTGACCCTGACTGTGATCGGTGACCCTGACACTGACTCTGACTGTGATCAGTGTCACAGACACTGACCCTGACTGTGATCTGTGTCACTGATGCTGACCTTTACTGTGATCTGTGACCCTGACACTGACTCTGACTGTGATCAGTGTCACTGACACTGACCCTGACTGTGATCAGTGTCACTGACACTGACCCTGACTGTGATCTGTGTTCCTAACACTGACCCTGACTGTGATCTGTGTCACTGACACTGACCCTAACTGTGATCTGTGTCTCTGACACTAACCCTGACTGTGATCTGTCACCCTGACACTGACTCGGACTGAGTTCTGTGTCACTGACACTGACCCTGACTGTGGTCTGTGTCCCTGACACTGAACCTGACTGTGATCTGTGACCCTGAAACTGACTGTGACTGTGGTCTGTGACCCTGACACTGACCCTGTCTGTGATCTGTGAAGCTGATACTGACTCTGACTGAGTTCTGTGTCAATGACACTGACCCTGACTGTGATCGGTGACCCTGACACTGACTCTGACTGTGATCTGTGTCACAGACACTGAACCTGACTGTGATCTGTGTCACAGATGCTGACCTTTACTGTGATCTGTGACCCTGACACTGACTCTGACTGTGATCAGTGTCACTGACACTGACCCTAACTGGGTTCTGTGTCACTGACACTGACCCTGACTGTGATCTGTGTCACTGACACTGACTCTGACTGTGATCTGTGTCACTGACACTGACCCTGACTGAGTTCTGTGTAACTGACACTGACCCTGAAAGTGATCTGTGTCCCTGACACTGACCCTGACGGTGATCTGTGTCTCTGACACTGACCCTGACTGTGATCGGTGACCCTGACACTGACTCTGACTGAGTTCTGTGTCAATGACACTGACCATGACTGTGATCTGTGTCACTGACACTGACCCTGACTGAGTTCTGTGTCACTGACACTGACCCTGACTGTGATCTCTGACCCTGACACTGACTCTGACTGTGATCAGTCTCACTGTCACTGACCCTGACTGTGATCTGTGACCCTGACACTGACCCTGACTCTGATCTGTGACCCTGTCCTTGACCCTCACTGTGAGCTGTGTGCATGACACTGACCCTGACTGTGATCTGTAACCCTGACTGCGATCTGTGTCATTGACATTCACCCTGAATCTGATCTGTGTCCCTGACATTCACACTGACAGTGATCCGTGTCCCTGACACTGACAGTGAAATTGATATCTGTCACCAGCTCTGAACCTGACTGTGATCTGTGTCACAGAAACTGACAATGACCGTGATTTGTGTCACTGACACTGACCTCTCTGTGATCTGTGTCCCTGACACTGACCCTGACTGCGATCTGTGACCCTGACTCTGACTCTGACTGTGGTCTGTGTCACTGACACTGACCCTGACTGAGTTCTGTGTCACTGACACTGACCCTGAATGTGATCTGTGACCTTGACACAGACCCTACCTGTGTTCTGTGTCCCGGACACTGTCACTGACTGTGATCTGTGCCCCTGTTATTAACTCTGAATGTAATCTATAACCTTGATACGAACCCTGATAGTGATCTGTGTCCCTGACACTGACAGTAAATGTTGATATCTGTCACCAGCTCTGAACCTGACTGTGGTCTGTGTCACAGACACTGACACTGACCGTGATCTGTGACCCTGACACTGACCCTGACCGTGATCTGTGTCACTGACACTGACCCTGTCAGTTATCTGTGAAGCTGACACTGACTCTGACTGAGTTCTGTGTCAATGACACTGACCCTGACTGTGATCGGTGACCCTGACACTGACTCTGACTGTGATCAGTGTCACAGACACTGACCCTGACTGTGATCTGTGTCACAGATGCTGACCTTTACTGTGATCTGTGACCCTGACACTGACTCTGACTGTGATCAGTGTCACTGACACTGACCCTGACTGTGATCTGTGTTCCTAACACTGACCCTGACTGTGATCTGTGTCACTGACACTGACCCTAACTGTGATCTGTGTCTCTGACACTAACCCTGACTGTGATCTGTCACCCTGACACTGACTCGGACTGAGTTCTGTGTCACTGACACTGACCCTGACTGTGGTCTGTGTCCCTGACGCTGAACCTGACTGTGATCTGTGACCCTGAAACTGACTGTGACTGTGATCAGTGACCCTGACACTGAGCCTGACTGTGATCTGTGTCACTGACACTGACCCTTACTCTGATCTGTTACCCTGACACTGACCCTGACTGTGATCTGTGTTCCTGACCATGACATTGTCTGTTAGCTGTGACCCTGACAATGACCCTGACTGTGATCTGTGACCCTGACACTGACCCTGACTGTGATCTGTGACACTGACACTGACTCTAACTGTGATCTATGTCACTGACACAAATCTTGACTGTGATCTAAGTCCCTGACACTGACTCTGACTGTGATCTGTGTCACTGACACTGACCCTGACTGTGATCTGTGACACTGAAACTCTCTCTGACTGTGGTCTGTGTCACTGAAGCTGACACTGACTGTTATCTGTATCCCTGACACAGACCCTGACTGAGTTCTGTGTCACTGACACTGAACATGACTGTGATCTGTGTCACAGATGCTGTCCCTGACCACGTTCTGTGTCACTGACACTGACCCTGACTGAGTTCTGTGTCACTGACACTGACCCTGAATGTGATCTGTGTCCCTGACACTGACCATGACTCTGATCTGTGTCTCTGACACTGAGCCTGACTGTGATCTTTGAAGGTGACACTGACTCTGACTGAGTTCTGTGTCAATGACACTGACCATGACTGTGATCGGTGACCCTGACACTGACTCTGACTGTGATCTGTGTCACAGACACTGAACCTGACTGTGATCTGTGTCACAGATGCTGACCTTTACTGTGATCTGTGACCCTGACACTGACTCTGACTGTGATCAGTGTCACTGACACTGACCCTGACTGGGTTCTGTGTCACTGACACTGACCCTGACTGTGATCTGTGTCACTGACACTGACTCTGACTGTAATCTGTGTCACTGACACTGACCCTGACTGAGTTCTGTGTCACTGACACTGACCCTGAATGTGATCTGTGTCCCTGACACTGACCCTGACGGTGATCTGTGTCTCTGACACTGACTCTGACTGTAATCTGTGTCACTGACACTGACCCTGACTGCGTTCTGTGTCACTGACACTGACCCTGACTGTGATCTGTGACACTGAAACTCTCTCTGACTGTGGTCTGTGTCACTGAAGCTGACACTGACTGTTATCTGTATCCCTGACACAGACCCTGACTGAGTTCTGTGTCACTGACACTGAACATGACTGTGATCTGTGTCACAGATGCTGTTCCTGACCACGTTCTGTGTCACTGACACTGACCCTGACTGCGTTCTGTGTCACTGACACTGACCCTGAATGTGATCTGTGTCCCTGACACTGACCCTGACGGTGATCTGTGTCTCTGACACTGACTCTGACTGTAATCTGTGTCACTGACACTGACCCTGACTCTGATCTGTGTCTCTGACACTGAGCCTGACTGTGATCTGTGAAGGTGACACTGATCCTGACTGTGATCTGTGAAGGTGACATTGACTCTGACTGAGTTCTGTGTCAATGACACTGACCATGACTGTGATCGGTGACCCTGACACTGACTCTGACTGAGTTCTGTGTCAATGACACTGACATTACTGTGATCTGTGTCACTGACACTGACCCTGACTGAGTTCTGTGTCACTGACACTGACCCTGACTGTGATCTCTGACCCTGACACTGACTCTGACTGTGATCAGTCTCACTGTCACTAACCCTGACTGTGATCTGTGACCCTGACACTGACCCTGACTCTGATCTGTGACCCTGTCCTTGACCCTCACTGTGAGCTGTGTGCATGACACTGACCCTGACTGTGATCTGTAACCCTGACACTGACCCTGACTGCGATCTGTGTCATTGACATTCACCCTGAATCTGATCTGTGTCCCTGACATTCACACTGACAGTGATCCGTGTCCCTGACACTGACAGTGAAATTGATATCTGTCACCAGCTCTGAACATGACTGTGATCTGTGTCACAGAAACTGACAATGACCGTGATTTGTGTCACTGACACTGACCTCTCTGTGATCTGTGTCCCTGACACTGACCCTGACTGTGATCTGTGACCCTGACTCTGACTCTGACTGTGGTCTGTGTCCCTGACACTGACCCTGACTGATTTCTGTGTCACTGACACTGACCCTGAATGTGATCTGTGACCTTGACACAGACCCTACCTGTGTTCTGTGTCCCGGACACTGTCACTGACTGTGATCTGTGCCCCTGTTATTAACTCTGAATGTAATCTATAACCTTGATACTGACCCTGATAGTGATCTGTGTCCCTGACACTGACAGTAAATGTTGATATCTGTCACTAGCTCTGAACCTGACTGTGGTCTGTGTCACAGACACGGACACTGACCGTGATCTGTGACCCTGACACTGACCCTGACCGTGATCTGTGTCACTGACACTGACCCTGTCAGTTATCTGTGAAGCTGACACTGACTCTGACTGAGTTCTGTGTCAATGACACTGACCCTGACTGTGATCAGTGTCACTGACACTGACCCTGACTGTGATCTGTGTTCCTAACACTGACCCTGACTGTGATCTGTGTCACTGACACTGACCCTAACTGTGATCTGTGTCTCTGACACTAACCCTGACTGAGATCTGTCACCCTGACACTGACTCGGACTGAGTTCTGTGTCACTGACACTGACCCTGACTGTGGTCTGTGTCCCTGACGCTGAACCTGACTGTGATCTGTGACCCTGAAACTGACTGTGACTGTGATCAGTGACCCTGACACTGAGCCTGACTGTGATCTGTGTCACTGACACTGACCCTTACTCTGATCTGTTACCCTGACACTGATCCTGACGGTGATCTGTGTCTCTGACACTGAGCCTGACTGTGATCTGTGAAGGTGACACTGACTCTGACTGAGTTCTGTGTCAATGACACTGACCATGACTGTGATCGGTGACCCTGACACTGACTCTGACTGAGTTCTGTGTCAATGACACTGACCATGACTGTGATCTGTGTCACTGACACTGACCCTGACTGAGTTCTGTGTCACTGACACTGACCCTGACTGTGATCTCTGACCCTGACACTGACTCTGACTGTGATCAGTCTCACTGTCACTGACCCTGACTGTGATCTGTGACCCTGACACTGACCCTGACTCTGATCTGTGACCCTGTCCTTGACCCTCACTGTGAGCTGTGTGCATGACACTGACCCTGACTGTGATCTGTAACCCTGACACTGACCCTGACTGCGATCTGTGTCATTGACATTCACCCTGAATCTGATCTGTGTCCCTGACATTCACACTGACAGTGATCCGTGTCCCTGACACTGACAGTGAAATTGATATCTGTCACCAGCTCTGAACCTGACTGTGATCTGTGTCACAGAAACTGACAATGACCGTGATTTGTGTCACTGACAGTGACCTCTCTGTGATCTGTGTCCCTGACACTGACCCTGACTGTGATCTGTGACCCTGACTCTGACTCTGACTGTGGTCTGAGTCACTGACACTGACCCTGACTGAGTTCTGTGTCACTGACACTGACCCTGAATGTGATCTGTGACCTTGACACAGACCCTACCTGTGTTCTGTGTCCCGGACACTGTCACTGACTGTGATCTGTGCCCCTGTTATTAACTCTGAATGTAATCTATAACCTTGATACTGACCCTGATAGTGATCTGTGTCCCTGACACTGACAGTAAATGTTGATATCTGTCACCAGCTCTGAACCTGACTGTGGTCTGTGTCACAGACACGGACACTGACCGTGATCTGTGACCCTGACACTGACCCTGACCGTGATCTGTGTCACTGACACTGACCCTGTCAGTTATCTGTGAAGCTGACACTGACTCTGACTGAGTTCTGTGTCAATGACACTGACACTGACTGTGATCAGTGTCACTGACACTGACCCTGACTGTGATCTGTGTTCCTAACACTGACCCTGACTGTGATCTGTGTCACTGACACTGACCCTAACTGTGATCTGTGTCTCTGACACTAACCCTGACTGTGATCTGTCACCCTGACACTGACTCGGACTGAGTTCTGTGTCACTGACACTGACCCTGACTGTGGTCTGTGTCCCTGACGCTGAACCTGACTGTGATCTGTGACCCTGAAACTGACTCTGACTGTGATCAGTGACCCTGACACTGAGCCTGACTGTGATCTGTGTCACTGACACTGACCCTTACTCTGATCTGTTACCCTGACACTGACCCTGACTGTGATCTGTGTTCCTGACCATGACATTGTCTGTTAGCTGTGACCCTGACAATGACCCTGACTGTGATCTGTGACCCTGACACTGACCCTGACTGTGATCTGTGACACTGACACTGACTCTAACTGTGATCTATGTCACTGACACAAACCTTGACTGTGATCTAAGTCCCTGACACTGACTCTGACTGTGATCTGTGACACTGAAACTCTCTCTGACTGTGGTCTGTGTCACTGAAGCTGACACTGACTGTTATCTGTATCCCTGACACAGACCCTGACTGAGTTCTGTGTCACTGACACTGAACATGACTGTGATCTGTGTCACAGATGCTGTCCCTGACCACGTTCTGTGTCACTGACACTGACCCTGACTGCGTTCTGTGTCACTGACACTGACCCTGAATGTGATCTGTGTCCCTGACACTGACCCTGAAGGTGATCTGTGTCTCTGACACTGACTCTGACTGTAATCTGTGTCACTGACACTGACCCTGACTCTGATCTGTGTCTCTGACACTGAGCCTGACTGTGATCTGTGAAGGTGACACTGACTCTGACTGAGTTCTGTGTCAATGACACTGACCATGACTGTGATCGGTGACCCTGACACTGACTCTGACTGAGTTCTGTGTCAATGACACTGACCATGACTGTGATCTGTGTCACTGACACTGACCCTGCCTGAGTTCTGTGTCACTGACACTGACCCTGACTGTGATCTCTGACCCTGACACTGACTCTGACTGTGATCAGTCTCACTGTCACTAACCCTGACTGTGATCTGTGACCCTGACACTGACCCTGACTCTGATCTGTGACCCTGTCCTTGACCCTCACTGTGAGCTGTGTGCATGACACTGACCCTGACTGTGATCTGTAACCCTGACACTGACCCTGACTGCGATCTGTGTCATTGACATTCACCCTGAATCTGATCTGTGTCCCTGACATTCACACTGACAGTGATCAGTGTCCCTGACACTGACAGTGAAATTGATATCTGTCACCAGCTCTGAACCTGACTGTGATCTGTGTCACAGAAACTGACAATGACCGTGATTTGTGTCACTGACAGTGACCTCTCTGTGATCTGTGTCCCTGACACTGACCCTGACTGTGATCTGTGACCCTGACTCTGACTCTGACTGTGGTCTGTGTCACTGACACTGACCCTGACTGATTTCTGTGTCACTGACACTGACCCTGAATGTGATCTGTGACCTTGACACAGACCCTACCTGTGTTCTGTGTCCCGGACACTGTCACTGACTGTGATCTGTGCCCCTGTTATTAACTCTGAATGTAATCTATAACCTTGATACGAACCCTGATAGTGATCTGTGTCCCTGACACTGACAGTAAATGTTGATATCTGTCACCAGCTCTGAACCTGACTGTGGTCTGTGTCACAGACACGGACACTGACCGTGATCTGTGACCCTGACACTGACCCTGACCGTGATCTGTGTCACTGACACTGACCCTGTCAGTTATCTGTGAAGCTGACACTGACTCTGACTGAGTTCTGTGTCAATGACACTGACACTGACTGTGATCAGTGTCACTGACACTGACCCTGACTGTGATCTGTGTTCCTAACACTGACCCTGACTGTGATCTGTGTCACTGACACTGACCCTAACTGTGATCTGTGTCTCTGACACTAACCCTGACTGTGATCTGTCACCCTGACACTGACTCGGACTGAGTTCTGTGTCACTGACACTGACCCTGACTGTGGTCTGTGTCCCTGACGCTGAACCTGACTGTGATCTGTGACCCTGAAACTGACTCTGACTGTGATCAGTGACCCTGACACTGAGCCTGACTGTGATCTGTGTCACTGACACTGACCCTTACTCTGATCTGTTACCCTGACACTGACCCTGACTGTGATCTGTGTTCCTGACCATGACATTGTCTGTTAGCTGTGACCCTGACAATGACCCTGACTGTGATCTGTGACCCTGACACTGACCCTGACTGTGATCTGTGACACTGACACTGACTCTAACTGTGATCTATGTCACTGACACAAACCTTGACTGTGATCTAAGTCCCTGACACTGACTCTGACTGTGATCTGTGTCACTGACACTGACCCTGACTGTGATCTGTGACACTGAAACTCTCTCTGACTGTGGTCTGTGTCACTGAAGCTGACACTGACTGTTATCTGTATCCCTGACACAGACCCTGACTGAGTTCTGTGTCACTGACACTGAACATGACTGTGATCTGTGTCACAGATGCTGTTCCTGACCACGTTCTGTGTCACTGACACTGACCCTGACTGCGTTCTGTGTCACTGACACTGACCCTGAATGTGATCTGTGTCCCTGACACTGACCCTGACGGTGATCTGTGTCTCTGACACTGACTCTGACTGTAATCTGTGTCACTGACACTGACCCTGACTCTGATCTGTGTCTCTGACACTGAGCCTGACTGTGATCTGTGAAGGTGACACTGATCCTGACTGTGATCTGTGAAGGTGACATTGACTCTGACTGAGTTCTGTGTCAATGACACTGACCATGACTGTGATCGGTGACCCTGACACTGACTCTGACTGAGTTCTGTGTCAATGACACTGACCATGACTGTGATCTGTGTCACTGACACTGACCCTGACTGAGTTCTGTGTCACTGACACTGACCCTGACTGTGATCTCTGACCCTGACACTGACTCTGACTGTGATCAGTCTCACTGTCACTAACCCTGACTGTGATCTGTGACCCTGACACTGACCCTGACTCTGATCTGTGACCCTGTCCTTGACCCTCACTGTGAGCTGTGTGCATGACACTGACCCTGACTGTGATCTGTAACCCTAACACTGACCCTGACTGCGATCTGTGTCATTGACATTCACCCTGAATCTGATCTGTGTCCCTGACATTCACACTGACAGTGATCCGTGTCCCTGACACTGACAGTGAAATTGATATCTGTCACCAGCTCTGAACATGACTGTGATCTGTGTCACAGAAACTGACAATGACCGTGATTTGTGTCACTGACACTGACCTCTCTGTGATCTGTGTCCCTGACACTGACCCTGACTGTGATCTGTGACCCTGACTCTGACTCTGACTGTGGTCTGTGTCACTGACACTGACCCTGACTGAGTTCTGTGTCACTGACACTGACCCTGTCAGTTATCTTTGAAGCTGACACTGACTCTGACTGAGTTCTGTGTCAATGACACTGACCCTGACTGTGATCAGTGTCACTGACACTGACCCTGACTGTGATCTGTGTTCCTAACACTGACCCTGACTGTGATCTGTGTCACTGACACTGACCCTAACTGTGATCTGTGTCTCTGACACTAACCCTGACTGTGATCTGTCACCCTGACACTGACTCGGACTGAGTTCTGTGTCACTGACACTGACCCTGACTGTGGTCTGTGTCCCTGACGCTGAACCTGACTGTGATCTGTGACCCTGAAACTGACTGTGACTGTGATCAGTGACCCTGACACTGAGCCTGACTGTGATCTGTGTCACTGACACTGACCCTTACTCTGATCTGTTACCCTGACACTGACCCTGACTGTGATCTGTGTTCCTGACCATGACATTGTCTGTTAGCTGTGACCCTGACAATGACCCTGACTGTGATCTGTGACCCTGACACTGACCCTGACTGTGATCTGTGACACTGACACTGACTCTAACTGTGATCTATGTCACTGACACAAACCTTGACTGTGATCTAAGTCCCTGACACTGACTCTGACTGTGATCTGTGTCACTGACACTGACCCTGACTGTGATCTGTGACACTGAAACTCTCTCTGACTGTGGTCTGTGTCACTGAAGCTGACACTGACTGTTATCTGTATCCCTGACACAGACCCTGACTGAGTTCTGTGTCACTGACACTGAACATGACTGTGATCTGTGTCACAGATGCTGTCCCTGACCACGTTCTGTGTCACTGACACTGACCCTGACTGAGTTCTGTGTCACTGACACTGACCCTGAATGTGATCTGTGTCCCTGACACTGACCATGACTCTGATCTGTGTCTCTGACACTGAGCCTGACTGTGAACTTTGAAGGTGACACTGACTCTGACTGAGTTCTGTGTCAATGACACTGACCATGACTGTGATCGGTGACCCTGACACTGACTCTGACTGTGATCTGTGTCACAGACACTGAACCTGACTGTGATCTGTGTCACAGATGCTGACCTTTACTGTGATCTGTGACCCTGACACTGACTCTGACTGTGATCAGTGTCACTGACACTGACCCTGACTGCATTCTGTGTCACTGACACTGACCCTGACTGTGATCTGTGTCACTGACACTGACTCTGACTGTAATCTGTGTCACTGACACTGACCCTGACTGAGTTCTGTGTCACTGACACTGACCCTGAATGTGATCTGTGTCCCTGACACTGATCCTGACGGTGATCTGTGTCTCTGACACTGAGCCTGACTGTGTTCTGTGAAGGTGACACTGACTCTGACTGAGTTCTGTGTCAATGACACTGACCATGACTGTGATCGGTGACCCTGACACTGACCCTGACTGAGTTCAGTGTCACTGACACTGACCCTGACTGTGATCTCTGACCCTGACACTGACTCTGACTGTGATCAGTCTCACTGTCACTGACCCTGACTGTGATCTGTGACCCTGACACTGACCCTGACTCTGATCTGTGACCCTGTCCTTGACCCTCACTGTGAGCTGTGTGCATGACACTGACCCTGACTGTGATCTGTAACCCTGACTGCGATCTGTGTCATTGACATTCACCCTGAATCTGATCTGTGTCCCTGACATTCACACTGACAGTGATCCGTGTCCCTGACACTGACAGTGAAATTGATATCTGTCACCAGCTCTGAACCTGACTGTGATCTGTGTCACAGAAACTGACAATGACCGTGATTTGTGTCACTGACAGTGACCTCTCTGTGATCTGTGTCCCTGACACTGACCCTGACTGTGATCTGTGTCACTGACACTGACCCTTACTCTGATCTGTTACCCTGACACTGACCCTGACTGTGATCTGTGTTCCTGACCATGACATTGTCTGTTAGCTGTGACCCTGACAATGACCCTGACTGTGATCTGTGACCCTGACACTGACCCTGACTGTGATCTGTGACACTGACACTGACTCTAACTGTGATCTATGTCACTGACACAAACCTTGACTGTGATCTAAGTCCCTGACACTGACTCTGACTGTGATCTGTGTCACTGACACTGACCCTGACTGTGATCTGTGACACTGAAACTCTCTCTGACTGTGGTCTGTGTCACTGAAGCTGACACTGACTGTTATCTGTATCCCTGACACAGACCCTGACTGAGTTCTCTGTCACTGACACTGAACATGACTGTGATCTGTGTCACAGATGCTGTCCCTGACCACGTTCTGTGTCACTGACACTGACCCTGACTGCGTTCTGTGTCACTGACACTGACCCTGAATGTGATCTGTGTCCCTGACACTGACCATGACTCTGATCTGTGTCTCTGACACTGAGCCTGACTGTGATCTTTGAAGGTGACACTGACTCTGACTGAGTTCTGTGTCAATGACACTGACCATGACTGTGATCGGTGACCCTGACACTGACTCTGACTGTGATCTGTGTCACAGACACTGAACCTGACTGTGATCTGTGTCACAGATGCTGACCTTTACTGTGATCTGTGACCCTGACACTGACTCTGACTGTGATCAGTGTCACTGACACTGACCCTGACTGGGTTCTGTGTCACTGACACTGACCCTGACTGTGATCTGTGTCACTGACACTGACTCTGACTGTGATCTGTGTCACTGACACTGACCCTGACTGAGTTCTGTGTAACTGACACTGACCCTGAAAGTGATCTGTGTCCCTGACACTGACCCTGACGGTGATCTGTGTCTCTGACACTGACCCTGACTGTGATCGGTGACCCTGACACTGACTCTGACTGAGTTCTGTGTCAATGACACTGACCATGACTGTGATCTGTGTCACTGACACTGACCCTGACTGAGTTCTGTGTCACTGACACTGACCCTGACTGTGATCTCTGACCCTGACACTGACTCTGACTGTGATCAGTCTCACTGTCACTGACCCTGACTGTGATCTGTGACCCTGACACTGACCCTGACTCTGATCTGTGACCCTGTCCTTGACCCTCACTGTGAGCTGTGTGCATGACACTGACCCTGACTGTGATCTGTAACCCTGACTGCGATCTGTGTCATTGACATTCACCCTGAATCTGATCTGTGTCCCTGACATTCACACTGACAGTGATCCGTGTCCCTGACACTGACAGTGAAATTGATATCTGTCACCAGCTCTGAACCTGACTGTGATCTGTGTCACAGAAACTGACAATGACCGTGATTTGTGTCACTGACACTGACCTCTCTGTGATCTGTGTCCCTGACACTGACCCTGACTGCGATCTGTGACCCTGACTCTGACTCTGACTGTGGTCTGTGTCACTGACACTGACCCTGAATGAGTTCTGTGTCACTGACACTGACCCTGAATGTGATCTGTGACTTTGACACAGACCCTACCTGTGTTCTGTGTCCCGGACACTGTCACTGACTGTGATCTGTGCCCCTGTTATTAACTCTGAATGTAATCTATAACCTTGATACGGACCCTGATAGTGATCTGTGTCCCTGACACTGACAGTAAATGTTGATATCTGTCACCAGCTCTGAACCTGACTGTGGTCTGTGTCACAGACACTGACACTGACCGTGATCTGTGACCCTGACACTGACCCTGACCGTGATCTGTGTCACTGACACTGAGCCTGACTGTGTTCTGTGAAGGTGACACTGACTCTGACTGAGTTCTGTGTCAATGACACTGACCATGACTGTGATCGGTGACCCTGACACTGACTCTGACTGAGTTCTGTGTCAATGACACTGACCATGACTGTGATCTGTGTCACTGACACTGACCCTGACTGAGTTCTGTGTCACTGACACTGACCCTGACTGTGATCTCTGACCCTGACACTGACTCTGACTGTGATCAGTCTCACTGTCACTGACCCTGACTGTGATCTGTGACCCTGACACTGACCCTGACTCTGATCTGTGACCCTGTCCTTGACCCTCACTGTGAGCTGTGTGCATGACACTGACCCTGACTGTGATCTGTAACCCTGACTGCGATCTGTGTCATTGACATTCACCCTGAATCTGATCTGTGTCCCTGACATTCACACTGACAGTGATCCGTGTCCCTGACACTGACAGTGAAATTGATATCTGTCACCAGCTCTGAACCTGACTGTGATCTGTGTCACAGAAACTGACAATGACCGTGATTTGTGTCACTGACAGTGACCTCTCTGTGATCTGTGTCCCTGACACTGACCCTGACTGTGATCTGTGACCCTGACACTGAGCCTGACTGTGATCTGTGTCACTGACACTGACCCTTACTCTGATCTGTTACCCTGACACTGACCCTGACTGTGATCTGTGTTCCTGACCATGACATTGTCTGTTAGCTGTTGACCCTGACAATGACCCTGACTGTGATCTGTGACCCTGACACTGACCCTGACTGTGATCTGTGACACTGACACTGACTCTAACTGTGATCTATGTCACTGACACAAACCTTGACTGTGATCTAAGTCCCTGACACTGACTCTGACTGTGATCTGTGTCACTGACACTGACCCTGACTGTGATCTGTGACACTGAAACTCTCTCTGACTGTGGTCTGTGTCACTGAAGCTGACACTGACTGTTATCTGTATCCCTGACACAGACCCTGACTGAGTTCTCTGTCACTGACACTGAACATGACTGTGATCTGTGTCACAGATGCTGTCCCTGACCACGTTCTGTGTCACTGACACTGACCCTGACTGCGTTCTGTGTCACTGACACTGACCCTGAATGTGATCTGTGTCCCTGACACTGACCATGACTCTGATCTGTGTCTCTGACACTGAGCCTGACTGTGATCTTTGAAGGTGACACTGACTCTGACTGAGTTCTGTGTCAATGACACTGACCATGACTGTGATCGGTGACCCTGACACTGACTCTGACTGTGATCTGTGTCACAGACACTGAACCTGACTGTGATCTGTGTCACAGATGCTGACCTTTACTGTGATCTGTGACCCTGACACTGACTCTGACTGTGATCAGTGTCACTGACACTGACCCTGACTGGGTTCTGTGTCACTGACACTGACCCTGACTGTGATCTGTGTCACTGACACTGACTCTGACTGTGATCTGTGTCACTGACACTGACCCTGACTGAGTTCTGTGTAACTGACACTGACCCTGAAAGTGATCTGTGTCCCTGACACTGACCCTGACGGTGATCTGTGTCTCTGACACTGACCCTGACTGTGATCGGTGACCCTGACACTGACTCTGACTGAGTTCTGTGTCAATGACACTGACCATGACTGTGATCTGTGTCACTGACACTGACCCTGACTGAGTTCTGTGTCACTGACACTGACCCTGACTGTGATCTCTGACCCTGACACTGACTCTGACTGTGATCAGTCTCACTGTCACTGACCCTGACTGTGATCTGTGACCCTGACACTGACCCTGACTCTGATCTGTGACCCTGTCCTTGACCCTCACTGTGAGCTGTGTGCATGACACTGACCCTGACTGTGATCTGTAACCCTGACTGCGATCTGTGTCATTGACATTCACCCTGAATCTGATCTGTGTCCCTGACATTCACACTGACAGTGATCCGTGTCCCTGACACTGACAGTGAAATTGATATCTGTCACCAGCTCTGAACCTGACTGTGATCTGTGTCACAGAAACTGACAATGACCGTGATTTGTGTCACTGACACTGACCTCTCTGTGATCTGTGTCCCTGACACTGACCCTGACTGCGATCTGTGACCCTGACTCTGACTCTGACTGTGGTCTGTGTCACTGACACTGACCCTGAATGAGTTCTGTGTCACTGACACTGACCCTGAATGTGATCTGTGACTTTGACACAGACCCTACCTGTGTTCTGTGTCCCGGACACTGTCACTGACTGTGATCTGTGCCCCTGTTATTAACTCTGAATGTAATCTATAACCTTGATACGGACCCTGATAGTGATCTGTGTCCCTGACACTGACAGTAAATGTTGATATCTGTCACCAGCTCTGAACCTGACTGTGGTCTGTGTCACAGACACTGACACTGACCGTGATCTGTGACCCTGACACTGACCCTGACCGTGATCTGTGTCACTGACACTGACCCTGTCAGTTATCTGTGAAGCTGACACTGACTCTGACTGAGTTCTGTGTCAATGACACTGACCCTGACTGTGATCGGTGACCCTGACACTGACTCTGACTGTGATCAGTGTCACAGACACTGACCCTGACTGTGATCTGTGTCACAGATGCTGACCTTTACTGTGATCTGTGACCCTGACACTGACTCTGACTGTGATCAGTGTCACTGACACTGACCCTGACTGTGATCTGTGTTCCTAACACTGACCCTGACTGTGATCTGTGTCACTGACACTGACCCTAACTGTGATCTGTGTCTCTGACACTAACCCTGACTGTGATCTGTCACCCTGACACTGACTCGGACT
This sequence comes from Hypanus sabinus, assembly GCF_030144855.1. Classification (NCBI taxonomy): domain Eukaryota; kingdom Metazoa; phylum Chordata; class Chondrichthyes; order Myliobatiformes; family Dasyatidae; genus Hypanus; species Hypanus sabinus. The sequence goes on from NC_082706.1 coordinate 51,478,264, forward strand.
GAGTTCTGTGTCACTGACACTGACCCTGACTGTGGTCTGTGTCCCTGACGCTGAACCTGACTGTGATCTGTGACCCTGAAACTGACGGTGACTGTGATCTGTGACACTGACACTGAGCCTGACTGTGATCTGTGTCACTGACACTAACCCTTACTCTGATCTGTTACCCTGACAATGACCCTGACTGTGATCTGTGACCCTGACACTGACCCTGACTGTGATCTGTGACACTGACACTGACTCTAACTGTGATCTATGTCTCTGACACAAACCTTGACTGTGATCTAAGTCGCTGACACTGACTCTGACTGTGATCTGTGTCACTGACACTGACCCTGACTGTGATCTGTGACACTGAAACTCTCTCTGACTGTGGTCTGTGTCACTGAAGCTGACACTGACTGTTATCTGTATCCCTGACACTGACCCTGACTGAGTTCTGTGTCACTGACACTGAACATGACTGTGATCTGTGTCACAGATGCTGTCCCTGACCACGTTCTGTGTCACTGACACTGACCCTGACTGAGTTCTGTGTCACTGACACTGACCCTGAATGTGATCTGTGTCCCTGACACTGACCATGACTCTGATCTGTGTCTCTGACACAGAGCCTGACTGTGATCTTTGAAGGTGACACTGACTCTGACTGAGTTCTGTGTCAATGACACTGACCATGACTGTGATCGGTGACCCTGACACTGACTCTGACTGTGATCTGTGTCACAGACACTGAACCTGACTGTGATCTGTGTCACAGACACTGAACCTGACTGTGATCTGTGTCACAGATGCTGACCTTTACTGTGATCTGTGACCCTGACACTGACCCTGACTGTGATCTGTGTCACTGACACTGACACTGACTGTGATCTGTGTCACTGACACTGACCCTGACTGAGTTCTGTGTCACTGACACTGACCCTGAATGTGATCTGTGTCCCTGACACTGACCCTGACGGTGATCTGTGTCTCTGACACTGAGCCTGACTGTGATCTGTGAAGGTGACACTGACTCTGACTGAGTTCTGTGTCAATGACTCTGACCATGACTGTGATCGGTGACCCTGATACTGACTCTGACTGAGTTCTGTGTCAATGACACTGACCCTGACTGTGATCGGTGACCCTGACACTGACTCTGACTGTGATCAGTGTCACAGACACTGACCCTGACTGTGATCTGTGTCACAGATGCTGACCTTTACTGTGATCTGTGACCCTGACACTGACTCTGACTGTGATCAGTGTCACTGACACTGACCCTGACTGTGATCTGTGTTCCTAACACTGACCCTGACTGTGATCTGTGTCACTGACACTGACCCTAACTGTGATCTGTGTCTCTGACACTAACCCTGACTGTGATCTGTCACCCTGACACTGACTCGGACTGAGTTCTGTGTCACTGACACTGACCCTGACTGTGGTCTGTGTCCCTGACGCTGAACCTGACTGTGATCTGTGACCCTGAAACTGACGGTGACTGTGGTCTGTGACCCTGACACTGAGCCTGACTGTGATCTGTGTCACTGACACTGACCCTTACTCTGATCTGTTACCCTGACACTGACCCTGACTGTGATCTGTGTTCCTGACCATGACATTGTCTGTTAGCTGTGACCCTGACAATGACCCTGACTGTGATCTGTGACCCTGACACTGACCCTGACTGTGATCTGTGACACTGACACTGACTCTAACTGTGATCTATGTCACTGACACAAACCTTGACTGTGATCTAAGTCCCTGACACTGACTCTGACTGTGATCTGTGTCACTGACACTGACCCTGACTGTGATCTGTGACACTGAAACTCTCTCTGAGTGTGGTCTGTGTCACTGATGCTGACACTGACTGTTATCTGTATCCCTGACACTGACCCTGACTGAGTTCTGTGTCACTGACACTGAACATGACTGTGATCTGTGTCACAGATGCTGTCCCTGACCACGTTCTGTGTCACTGACACTGACCCTGACTGAGTTCTGTGTCACTGACACTGACCCTGAATGTGATCTGTGTCCCTGACACTGACCATGACTCTGATCTGTGTCTCTGACACTGAGCCTGACTGTGATCTTTGAAGGTGACACTGACTCTGACTGAGTTCTGTGTCAATGACACTGACCATGACTGTGATCGGTGACCCTGACACTGACTCTGACTGTGATCTGTGTCACAGACACTGAACCTGACTGTGAACTGTGTCACAGACACTGAACCTGACTGTGATCTGTGTCACAGATGCTGACCTTTACTGTGATCTGTGACCCTGACACTGACCCTGACTGTGATCTGTGTCACTGACACTGACACTGACTGTGATCTGTGTCACTGACACTGACCCTGACTGAGTTCTGTGTCACTGACACTGACCCTGAATGTGATCTGTGTCCCTGACACTGACCCTGACGGTGATCTGTGTCTCTGACACTGAGCCTGACTGTGATCTGTGAAGGTGACACTGACTCTGACTGAGTTCTGTGTCAATGACACTGACCATGACTGTGATCGGTGACCCTGACACTGACTCTGACTGAGTTCTGTGTCAATGACACTGACCATGACTGTGATCTGTGTCACTGAAACTGACCCTGACTGAGTTCTGTGTCACTGACACTGACCCTGACTGTGATCTCTGACACTGACACTGACTCTGACTGTGATCAGTCTCACTGTCACTGACCCTGACTGTGATCTGTGACCCTGACACTGACCCTGACTCTGATCTGTGACCCTGTCCTTGACCCTCACTGTGAGCTGTGTGCATGACACTGACCCTGACTGTGATCTGTGACCCTGACACTGACCCTGACTGTGATCTGTGTCACTGACACTGACACTGACTGTGATCTGTGTCACTGACACTGACCCTGACTGAGTTCTGTGTCACTGACACTGACCCTGAATGTGATCTGTGTCCCTGACACTGACCCTGACGGTGATCTGTGTCTCTGACACTGAGCCTGACTGTGATCTGTGAAGGTGACACTGACTCTGACTGAGTTCTGTGTCAATGACACTGACCATGACTGTGATCGGTGACCCTGACACTGACTCTGACTGAGTTCTGTGTCAATGACACTGACCATGACTGTGATCTGTGTCACTGACACTGACCCTGACTGAGTTCTGTGTCACTGACACTGACCCTGACTGTGATCTCTGACCCTGACACTGACTCTGACTGTGATCAGTCTCACTGTCACTGACCCTGACTGTGATCTGTGACCCTGACACTGACCCTGACTCTGATCTGTGACCCTGTCCTTGACCCTCACTGTGAGCTGTGTGCATGACACTGACCCTGACTGTGATCTGTAACCCTGACTGCGATCTGTGTCATTGACATTCACCCTGAATCTGATCTGTGTCCCTGACATTCACACTGACAGTGATCCGTGTCCCTGACACTGACAGTGAAATTGATATCTGTCACCAGCTCTGAACCTGACTGTGATCTGTGTCACAGAAACTGACAATGACCGTGATTTGTGTCACTGACACTGACCTCTCTGTGATCTGTGTCCCTGACACTGACCCTGACTGCGATTTGTGACCCTGACTCTGACTCTGACTGTGGTCTGTGTCACTGACACTGACCCTGACTGAGTTCTGTGTCACTGACACTGACCCTGAATGTGATCTGTGACCTTGACACAGACCCTACCTGTGTTCTGTGTCCCGGACACTGTCACTGACTGTGATCTGTGCCCCTGTTATTAACTCTGAATGTAATCTATAACCTTGATACGAACCCTGATAGTGATCTGTGTCCCTGACACTGACAGTAAATGTTGATATCTGTCACCAGCTCTGAACCTGACTGTGGTCTGTGTCACAGACACTGACACTGACCGTGATCTGTGACCCTGACACTGACCCTGACCGTGATCTGTGTCACTGACACTGACCCTGTCAGTTATCTGTGAAGCTGACACTGACTCTGACTGAGTTCTGTGTCAATGACACTGACCCTGACTGTGATCGGTGCCCCTGACACTGACTCTGACTGTGATCAGTGTCACAGACACTGACCCTGACTGTGATCTGTGTCACAGATGCTGACCTTTACTGTGATCTGTGACCCTGACACTGACTCTGACTGTGATCAGTGTCACTGACACTGACCCTGACTGTGATCTGTGTTCCTAACACTGACCCTGACTGTGATCTGTGTCACTGACACTGACCCTAACTGTGATCTGTGTCTCTGACACTAACCCTGACTGTGATCTGTCACCCTGACACTGACTCGGACTGAGTTCTGTGTCACTGACACTGACCCTGACTGTGGTCTGTGTCCCTGACGCTGAACCTGACTGTGATCTGTGACCCTGAAACTGACGGTGACTGTGATCTGTGACCCTGACACTGAGCCTGACTGTGATCTGTGTCACTGACACTAACCCTTACTCTGATCTGTTACCCTGACACTGACCCTGACTGTGATCTGTGTTCCTGACCATGACATTGTCTGTTAGCTGTGACCCTGACAATGACCCTGACTGTGATCTGTGACACTGACACTGACTCTAACTGTGATCTATGTCACTGACACAAACCTTGACTGTGATCTAAGTCCCTGACACTGACTCTGACTGTGATCTGTGTCACTGACACTGACCCTGACTGTGATCTGTGACACTGAAACTCTCTCTGACTGTGGTCTGTGTCACTGAAGCTGACACTGACTGTTATCTGTATCCCTGACACTGACCCTGACTGAGTTCTGTGTCACTGACACTGAACATGACTGTGATCTGTGTCACAGATGCTGTCCCTGACCACGTTCTGTGTCACTGACACTGACCCTGACTGAGTTCTGTGTCACTGACACTGACCCTGAATGTGATCTGTGTCCCTGACACTGACCATGACTCTGATCTGTGTCTCTGACACAGAGCCTGACTGTGATCTTTGAAGGTGACACTGACTCTGACTGAGTTCTGTGTCAATGACACTGACCATGACTGTGATCGGTGACCCTGACACTGACTCTGACTGTGATCTGTGTCACAGACACTGAACCTGACTGTGATCTGTGTCACAGACACTGAACCTGACTGTGATCTGTGTCACAGATGCTGACCTTTACTGTGATCTGTGACCCTGACACTGACCCTGACTGTGATCTGTGTCACTGACACTGACACTGACTGTGATCTGTGTCACTGACACTGACCCTGACTGAGTTCTGTGTCACTGACACTGACCCTGAATGTGATCTGTGTCCCTGACACTGACCCTGACGGTGATCTGTGTCTCTGACACTGAGCCTGACTGTGATCTGTGAAGGTGACACTGACTCTGACTGAGTTCTGTGTCAATGACACTGACCATGACTGTGATCGGTGACCCTGACACTGACTCTGACTGAGTTCTGTGTCAATGACACTGACCATGACTGTGATCTGTGTCACTGACACTGACCCTGACTGAGTTCTGTGTCAATGACACTGACCCTGACTGTGATCGGTGACCCTGACACTGACTCTGACTGTGATCAGTGTCACAGACACTGACCCTGACTGTGATCTGTGTCACAGATGCTGACCTTTACTGAGATCTGTGACCCTGACACTGACTCTGACTGTGATCAGTGTCACTGACACTGACCCTGACTGTGATCTGTGTTCCTAACACTGACCCTGACTGTGATCTGTGTCACTGACACTGACCCTAACTGTGATCTGTGTCTCTGACACTAACCCTGACTGTGATCTGTCACCCTGACACTGACTCGGACTGAGTTCTGTGTCACTGACACTGACCCTGACTGTGGTCTGTGTCCCTGACGCTGAACCTGACTGTGATCTGTGACCCTGAAACTGACGGTGACTGTGGTCTGTGACCCTGACACTGAGCCTGACTGTGATCTGTGTCACTGACACTGACCCTTACTCTGATCTGTTACCCTGACACTGACCCTGACTGTGATCTGTGTTCCTGACCATGACATTGTCTGTTAGCTGTGACCCTGACAATGACCCTGACTGTGATCTGTGACCCTGACAATGACCCTGACTGTGATCTGTGACCCTGACACTGACCCTGACTGTGATCTGTGACACTGACACTGACTCTAACTGTGATCTATGTCACTGACACAAACCTTGACTGTGATCTAAGTCCCTGACACTGACTCTGACTGTGATCTGTGTCACTGACACTGACCCTGACTGTGATCTGTGACACTGAAACTCTCTCTGAGTGTGGTCTGTGTCACTGAAGCTGACACTGACTGTTATCTGTATCCCTGACACTGACCCTGACTGAGTTCTGTGTCACTGACACTGAACATGACTGTGATCTGTGTCACAGATGCTGTCCCTGACCACGTTCTGTGTCACTGACACTGACCCTGACTGAGTTCTGTGTCACTGACACTGACCCTGAATGTGATCTGTGTCCCTGACACTGACCATGACTCTGATCTGTGTCTCTGACACTGAGCCTGACTGTGATCTTTGAAGGTGACACTGACTCTGACTGAGTTCTGTGTCAATGACACTGACCATGACTGTGATCGGTGACCCTGACACTGACTCTGACTGTGATCTGTGTCACAGACACTGAACCTGACTGTGATCTGTGTCACAGACACTGAACCTGACTGTGATCTGTGTCACAGATGCTGACCTTTACTGTGATCTGTGACCCTGACACTGACCCTGACTGTGATCTGTGTCACTGACACTGACACTGACTGTGATCTGTGTCACTGACACTGACCCTGACTGAGTTCTGTGTCACTGACACTGACCCTGAATGTGATCTGTGTCCCTGACACTGACCCTGACGGTGATCTGTGTCTCTGACACTGAGCCTGACTGTGATCTGTGAAGGTGACACTGACTCTGACTGAGTTCTGTGTCAATGACACTGACCATGACTGTGATCGGTGACCCTGACACTGACTCTGACTGAGTTCTGTGTCAATGACACTGACCATGACTGTGATCTGTGTCACTGACACTGACCCTGACTGAGTTCTGTGTCACTGACACTGACCCTGACTGTGATCTCTGACCCTGACACTGACTCTGACTGTGATCAGTCTCACTGTCACTGACCCTGACTGTGATCTGTGACCCTGACACTGTCCCTGACTCTGATCTGTGACCCTGTCCTTGACCCTCACTGTGAGCTGTGTGCATGACACTGACCCTGACTGTGATCTGTAACCCTGACACTGACCCTGACTGCGATCTGTGTCATTGACATTCACCCTGAATCTGATCTGTGTCCCTGACATTCACACTGACAGTGATCCGTGTCCCTGACACTGACAGTGAAATTGATATCTGTCACCAGCTCTGAACCTGACTGTGATCTGTGTCACAGACACTGAACCTGACTGTGATCTGTGTCACAGATGCTGACCTTTACTGTGATCTGTGACCCTGACACTGACCCTGACTGTGATCTGTGTCACTGACACTGACACTGACTGTGATCTGTGTCACTGACACTGACCCTGACTGAGTTCTGTGTCACTGACACTGACCCTGAATGTGATCTGTGTCCCTGACACTGACCCTGACTGTGATCTGTGACCCTGACACTGAGCCTGACTGTGATCTGTGTCACTGACACTGACCCTTACTCTGATCTGTTACCCTGACACTGACCCTGACTGTGATCTGTGTTCCTGACCATGACATTGTCTGTTAGCTGTGACCCTGACAATGACCCTGACTGTGATCTGTGACCCTGACACTGACCCTGACTGTGATCTGTGACACTGACACTGACTCTAACTGTGATCTATGTCACTGACACAAACCTTGACTGTGATCTAAGTCCCTGACACTGACTCTGACTGTGATCTGTGTCACTGACACTGACCCTGACTGTGATCTGTGACACTGAAACTCTCTCTGACTGTGGTCTGTGTCACTGAAGCTGACACTGACTGTTATCTGTATCCCTGACACAGACCCTGACTGAGTTCTCTGTCACTGACACTGAACATGACTGTGATCTGTGTCACAGATGCTGTCCCTGACCACGTTCTGTGTCACTGACACTGACCCTGACTGCGTTCTGTGTCACTGACACTGACCCTGAATGTGATCTGTGTCCCTGACACTGACCATGACTCTGATCTGTGTCTCTGACACTGAGCCTGACTGTGATCTTTGAAGGTGACACTGACTCTGACTGAGTTCTGTGTCAATGACACTGACCATGACTGTGATCGGTGACCCTGACACTGACTCTGACTGTGATCTGTGTCACAGACACTGAACCTGACTGTGATCTGTGTCACAGATGCTGACCTTTACTGTGATCTGTGACCCTGACACTGACTCTGACTGTGATCAGTGTCACTGACACTGATCCTGACAGGGTTCTGTGTCACTGACACTGACCCTGACTGTGATCTGTGTCACTGACACTGACTCTGACTGTGATCTGTGTCACTGACACTGACCCTGACTGAGTTCTGTGTAACTGACACTGACCCTGAATGTGATCTGTGTCCCTGACACTGACCCTGACGGTGATCTGTGTCTCTGACACTGACCCTGACTGTGATCGGTGACCCTGACACTGACTCTGACTGAGTTCTGTGTCAATGACACTGACCATGACTGTGATCTGTGTCACTGACACTGACCCTGACTGAGTTCTGTGTCACTGACACTGACCCTGACTGTGATCTCTGACCCTGACACTGACTCTGACTGTGATCAGTCTCACTGTCACTGACCCTGACTGTGATCTGTGACCCTGACACTGACCCTGACTCTGATCTGTGACCCTGTCCTTGACCCTCACTGTGAGCTGTGTGCATGACACTGACCCTGACTGTGATCTGTAACCCTGACTGCGATCTGTGTCATTGACATTCACCCTGAATCTGATCTGTGTCCCTGACATTCACACTGACAGTGATCCGTGTCCCTGACACTGACAGTGAAATTGATATCTGTCACCAGCTCTGAACCTGACTGTGATCTGTGTCACAGAAACTGACAATGACCGTGATTTGTGTCACTGACACTGACCTCTCTGTGATCTGTGTCCCTGACACTGACCCTGACTGCGATCTGTGACCCTGACTCTGACTCTGACTGTGGTCTGTGTCACTGACACTGACCCTGACTGAGTTCTGTGTCACTGACACTGACCCTGAATGTGATCTGTGACCTTGACACAGACCCTACCTGTGTTCTGTGTCCCGGACACTGTCACTGACTGTGATCTGTGCCCCTGTTATTAACTCTGAATGTAATCTATAACCTTGATACGGACCCTGATAGTGATCTGTGTCCCTGACACTGACAGTAAATGTTGATATCTGTCACCAGCTCTGAACCTGACTGTGGTCTGTGTCACAGACACTGACACTGACCGTGATCTGTGACCCTGACACTGACCCTGACCGTGATCTGTGTCACTGACACTGACCCTGTCAGTTATCTGTGAAGCTGACACTGACTCTGACTGAGTTCTGTGTCAATGACACTGACCCTGACTGTGATCGGTGACCCTGACACTGACTCTGACTGTGATCAGTGTCACAGACACTGACCCTGACTGTGATCTGTGTCACAGATGCTGACCTTTACTGTGATCTGTGACCCTGACACTGACTCTGACTGTGATCAGTGTCACTGACACTGACCCTGACTGTGATCTGTGTTCCTAACACTGACCCTGACTGTGATCTGTGTCACTGACACTGACCCTGACTGTGATCTGTGACCCTGACACTGACCCTGACTCTGATCTGTGACCCTGTCCTTGACCCTCACTGTGAGCTGTGTGCATGACACTGACCCTGACTGTGATCTGTAACCCTGACTGCGATCTGTGTCATTGACATTCACCCTGAATCTGATCTGTGTCCCTGACATTCACACTGACAGTGATCCGTGTCCCTGACACTGACAGTGAAATTGATATCTGTCACCAGCTCTGAACCTGACTGTGATCTGTGTCACAGAAACTGACAATGACCGTGATTTGTGTCACTGACACTGACCTCTCTGTGATCTGTGTCCCTGACACTGACCCTGACTGCGATTTGTGACCCTGACTCTGACTCTGACTGTGGTCTGTGTCACTGACACTGACCCTGACTGAGTTCTGTGTCACTGACACTGACCCTGAATGTGATCTGTGACCTTGACACAGACCCTACCTGTGTTCTGTGTCCCGGACACTGTCACTGACTGTGATCTGTGCCCCTGTTATTAACTCTGAATGTAATCTATAACCTTGATACTGACCCTGATAGTGATCTGTGTCCCTGACACTGACAGTAAATGTTGATATCTGTCACCAGCTCTGAACCTGACTGTGGTCTGTGTCACAGACACTGACACTGACCGTGATCTGTGACCCTGACACTGACTCTGACTGAGTTCTGTGTCAATGACACTGACCCTGACTGTGATCGGTGACCCTGACACTGACTCTGACTGTGATCAGTGTCACTGACACTGACCCTGACTGTGATCTGTGTTCCTAACACTGACCCTGACTGTGATCTGTGTCACTGACACTGACCCTAACTGTGATCTGTGTCTCTGACACTAACCCTGACTGTGATCTGTCACCCTGACACTGACTCGGACTGAGTTCTGTGTCACTGACACTGACCCTGACTGTGGTCTGTGTCCCTGACGCTGAACCTGACTGTGATCTGTGACCCTGAAACTGACGGTGACTGTGGTCTGTGACCCTGACACTGAGCCTGACTGTGATCTGTGTCACTGACACTGACCCTTACTCTGATCTGTTACCCTGACACTGACCCTGACTGTGATCTGTGTTCCTGACCATGACATTGTCTGTTAGCTGTGACCCTGACAATGACCCTGACTGTGATCTGTGACCCTGACACTGACCCTGACTGTGATCTGTGACACTGACACTGACTCTAACTGTGATCTATGTCACTGACACAAACCTTGACTGTGATCTAAGTCCCTGACACTGACTCTGACTGTGATCTGTGTCACTGACACTGACCCTGACTGTGATCTGTGACACTGAAACTCTCTCTGACTGTGGTCTGTGTCACTGAAGCTGACACTGACTGTTATCTGTATCCCTGACACTGACCCTGACTGAGTTCTGTGTCACTGACACTGAACATGACTGTGATCTGTGTCACAGATGCTGTCCCTGACCACGTTCTGTGTCACTGACACTGACCCTGACTGAGTTCTGTGTCACTGACACTGACCCTGAATGTGATCTGTGTCCCTGACACTGACCATGACTCTGATCTGTGTCTCTGACACTGAGCCTGACTCTGATCTTTGAAGGTGACACTGACTCTGACTGAGTTCTGTGTCAATGACACTGACCATGACAGTGATCGGTGACCCTGACACTGACTCTGACTGTGATCTGTGTCACAGACACTGAACCTGACTGTGATCTGTGTCACAGACACTGAACCTGACTGTGATCTGTGTCACAGATGCTGACCTTTACTGTGATCTGTGACCCTGACACTGACCCTGACTGTGATCTGTGTCACTGACACTGACACTGACTGTGATCTGTGTCACTGACACTGACCCTGACTGAGTTCTGTGTCACTGACACAGACCCTGAATGTGATCTGTGTCCCTGACACTGACCCTGACGGTGATCTGTGTCTCTGACACTGAGCCTGACTGTGATCTGTGAAGGTGACACTGACTCTGACTGAGTTCTGTGTCAATGACACTGACCATGACTGTGATCGGTGACCCTGACACTGACTCTGACTGAGTTCTGTGTCAATGACACTGACCATGACTGTGATCTGTGTCACTGACACTGACCCTGACTGAGTTCTGTGTCAATGACACTGACCCTGACTGTGATCGGTGACCCTGACACTGACTCTGACTGTGATCAGTGTCACAGACACTGACCCTGACTGTGATCTGTGTCACAGATGCTGACCTTTACTGTGATCTGTGACCCTGACACTGACTCTGACTGTGATCAGTGTCACTGACACTGACCCTGACTGTGATCTGTGTTCCTAACACTGACCCTGACTGTGATCTGTGTCACTGACACTGACCCTAACTGTGATCTGTGTCTCTGACACTAACCCTGACTGTGATCTGTCACCCTGACACTGACTCGGACTGAGTTCTGTGTCACTGACACTGACCCTGACTGTGGTCTGTGTCCCTGACGCTGAACCTGACTGTGATCTGTGACCCTGAAACTGACGGTGACTGTGGTCTGTGACCCTGACACTGAGCCTGACTGTGATCTGTGTCACTGACACTGACCCTTACTCTGATCTGTTACCCTGACACTGACCCTGACTGTGATCTGTGACACTGACACTGACTCTAACTGTGATCTATGTCACTGACACAAACCTTGACTGTGATCTAAGTCCCTGACACTGACTCTGACTGTGATCTGTGTCACTGACACTGACCCTGACTGTGATCTGTGACACTGAAACTCTCTCTGACTGTGGTCTGTGTCACTGAAGCTGACACTGACTGTTATCTGTATCCCTGACACTGACCCTGACTGAGTTCTGTGTCACTGACACTGAACATGACTGTGATCTGTGTCACAGATGCTGTCCCTGACCACGTTCTGTGTCACTGACACTGACCCTGACTGAGTTCTGTGTCACTGACACTGACCCTGAATGTGATCTGTGTCCCTGACACTGACCATGACTCTGATCTGTGTCTCTGACACTGAGCCTGACTGTGATCTTTGAAGGTGACACTGACTCTGACTGAGTTCTGTGTCAATGACACTGACCATGACTGTGATCGGTGACCCTGACACTGACTCTGACTGTGATCTGTGTCACAGACACTGAACCTGACTGTGATCTGTGTCACAGACACTGAACCTGACTGTGATCTGTGTCACAGATGCTGACCTTTACTGTGATCTGTGACCCTGACACTGACCCTGACTGTGATCTGTGTCACTGACACTGACACTGACTGTGATCTGTGTCACTGACACTGACCCTGACTGAGTTCTGTGTCACTGACACTGACCCTGAATGTGATCTGTGTCCCTGACACTGACCCTGACGGTGATCTGTGTCTCTGACACTGAGCCTGACTGTGATCTGTGAAGGTGACACTGACTCTGACTGAGTTCTGTGTCAATGACACTGACCATGACTGTGATCGGTGACCCTGACACTGACTCTGACTGTGGTCTGTGTCCCTGACGCTGAACCTGACTGTGATCTGTGACCCTGAAACTGACTGTGACTGTGGTCTGTGACCCTGAAACTGAGCCTGACTGTGATCTGTGTCACTGACACTGACCCTTACTCTGATCTGTTACCCTGACACTGACCCTGACTGTGATCTGTGTTCCTGACCATGACATTGTCTGTTAGCTGTGACCCTGACAATGACCCTGACTGTGATCTGTGACCCTGACACTGACCCTGACTGTGATCTGTGACACTGACACTGACTCTAACTGTGATCTATGTCACTGACACAAACCTTGACTGTGATCTAAGTCCCTGACACTGACTCTGACTGTGATCTGTGTCACTGACACTGACCCTGACTGTGATCTGTGACACTGAAACTCTCTCTGACTGTGGTCTGTGTCACTGAAGCTGACACTGACTGTTATCTGTATCCCTGACACTGACCCTGACTGAGTTCTGTGTCACTGACACTGAACATGACTGTGATCTGTGTCACAGATGCTGTCCCTGACCACGTTCTGTGTCACTGACACTGACCCTGACTGAGTTCTGTGTCACTGACACTGACCCTGAATGTGATCTGTGTCCCTGACACTGACCATGACTCTGATCTGTGTCTCTGACACTGAGCCTGACTGTGATCTTTGAAGGTGACACTGACTCTGACTGAGTTCTGTGTCAATGACACTGACCATGACTGTGATCGGTGACCCTGACACTGACTCTGACTGTGATCTGTGTCACAGACACTGAACCTGACTGTGATCTGTGTCACAGACACTGAACCTGACTGTGATCTGTGTCACAGATGCTGACCTTTACTGTGATCTGTGACCCTGACACTGACCCTGACTGTGATCTGTGTCACTGACACTGACACTGACTGTGATCTGTGTCACTGACACTGACCCTGACTGAGTTCTGTGTCACTGACACTGACCCTGAATGTGATCTGTGTCCCTGACACTGACCCTGACGGTGATCTGTGTCTCTGACACTGAGCCTGACTGTGATCTGTGAAGGTGACACTGACTCTGACTGAGTTCTGTGTCAATGACACTGACCATGACTGTGATCGGTGACCCTGACACTGACTCTGACTGAGTTCTGTGTCAATGACACTGACCATGACTGTGATCTGTGTCACTGACACTGACCCTGACTGAGTTCTGTGTCACTGACACTGACCCTGACTGTGATCTCTGACCCTGACACTGACTCTGACTGTGATCAGTCTCACTGTCACTGACCCTGACTGTGATCTGTGACCCTGACATTGACCCTGACTCTGATCTGTGACCCTGTCCTTGACCCTCACTGTGAGCTGTGTGCATGACACTGACCCTGACTGTGATCTGTAACCCTGACACTGACCCTGGCTGCGATCTGTGTCATTGACATTCACCCTGAATCTGATCTGTGTCCCTGACATTCACACTGACAGTGATCTGTGTCCCAGACACTGACAGTGAAATTGATATCTGCCAGCAGCTCTGAACCTGACTGTGATCTGTGTCACAGAAACTGACAATGACCGTGATCTGTGTCACTGACACTGACCTCTCTGTGATCTGTGTCCCTGACACTGACCCTGACTGTGATCTGTGACCCTGACTCTGACTCTGATTGTGGTCTGTGTCACTGACACTGACCCTGACTGAGTTCGGTGTCACTGACACTAACCCTGACTGTGATCAGTGTCACTGACACTGACCCTGACTGCAATCTGTGTCCCTGTCATTCACACTGACAGTGATCTGTGTCCCTGACACTGACCCTGACTGTGATCTGTGTTCCTGACACAGACCCTACCTGTTTTCTGTGTCCCGGACACTGTCACTGACTGTGATCTGTGCCCCTGTTATTAACTCTGAATGTAATCTATAACCTTGATACTGACCCTGATAGTGATCTGTGTCCCTGACACTGACAGTAAATGTTGATATCTGTCACCAGCTCTGAACCTGACTGTGGTCTGTGTCACAGACACTGACACTGACCGTGATCTGTGACCCTGACACTGACCCTGACCGTGATCTGTGTAACTGAAACTGACCCTGACTATGATCTGTGACCCTGACACTGACTCTGACTGTGATCAGTGTCACTGACACTGACCCTGACTGGGTTCTGTGTCACTGACACTGACCCTGACTGTGATCTGTGTCACTGACACTGACACTGACTGTGATCTGTGACCCAGACACTGACCCTGTCAGTTATCTGTGAAGCTGACACTGACTCTGACTGAGTTCTGTGTCAATGACACTGACCCTGACTGTGATCGGTGACCCTGACACTGACTCTGACTGTGATCAGTGTCACAGACACTGACCCTGACTGTGATCTGTGTCACAGATGCTGACCTTTACTGTGATCTGTGACCCTGACACTGACTCTGACTGTGATCAGTGTCACTGACACTGACCCTGACTGTGATCTGTGTTCCAAACACTGACCCTGACTGTGATCTGTGTCACTGACACTGACCCTGACTGTGATCTGTCACCCTGACACTGACTTGGACTGAGTTCTGTGTCACTGACACTGACCCTGACTGTGGTCTGTGTCCCTGACGCTGAACCTGACTGTGATCTGTGACCCTGAAACTGACTGTGACTGTGGTCTGTGACCCTGACACTGAGCCTGACTGTGATCTGTGTCACTGACACTAACCCTTACTCTGATCTGTTATCCTGACGCTGACCCTGACTGTGATCTGTGTTCCTGACCATGACATTGTCTGTTAGCTGTGACCCTGACAATGACCCTGACTGTGATCTGTGACCCTGACACTGACCCTGACTGTGATCTGTGACACTGACACTGACTCTAACTGTGATCTATGTCACTGACACAAACCTTGACTGTGATCTAAGTCCCTGACACTGGCTCTGACTGTGATCTGTGTCACTGACACTGACCCTGACTGTGATCTGTGACACTGAAACTCTCTCTGACTGTGGTCTGTGTCACTGAAGCTGACACTGACTGTTATCTGTATCCCTGACACTGACCCTGACTGTGAACTGTGTCCCTGACACTGACCCTGACTCTGATCTGTGTCTCTGACACTGAGCCTGACTGTGATCTTTGAAGGTGACACTGACTCTGACTGAGTTCTGTGTCAATGACACTGACCATGACTGTGATCGGTGACCCTGACACTGACTCTGACTGTGATCTGTGTCACAGACACTGAACCTGACTGTGATCTGTGTCACAGATGCTGACCTTTACTGTGATCTGTGACCCTGACACTGACTCTGACTGTGATCAGTGTCACTGACACTGACCCTGACTGCGTTCTGTGTTACTGACACTGACCCTGACTGTGATCTGTGTCACTGACACTGACTCTGACTGTGATCTGTGTCCCTGACACTGACCCTGACGGTGATCTGTGTCTCTGACACTGAGCCTGACTGTGATCTGTGAAGGTGACACTGACTCTGACTGAGTTCTGTGTCAATGACACTGACCATGACTGTGATCGGTGACCCTGACACTGACTCTGACTGAGTTCTGTGTCAATGACACTTACCATGACTGTGATCTGTAACCCTGACACTGACCCTGACTGCGATCTGTGTCATTGACATTCACCCTGAATCTGATCTGTGTCCCTGACATTCACACTGACAGTGATCTGTGTCCCAGACACTGACAGTGAAATTGATATCTGCCACCAGCTCTGAACCTGACTGTGATCTGTGTCACAGAAACTGACAATGACCGTGATCTGTGTCACTGACACTGACCTCTCTGTGATCTGTGTCCCTGACACTGACCCTGACTGTGATCTGTGACCCTGACTCTGACTCTGACTGTGGTCTGTGTCACTGACACTGACCCTGACTGAGTTCTGTGTCACTGACACTGACCCAGAATGTGATCTGTGACATTGACACAGACCCTACCTGTGTTCTGTGTCCCGGACACTGTCACTGACTGTGATCTGTGCCCCTGTTATTAACTCTGAATGTAATCTATAACCTTGATACTGACCCTGATAGTGATCTGTGTCCCTGACACTGACAGTAAATGTTGATATCTGTCACCAGCTCTGAACCTGACTGTGGTCTGTGTCACAGACACTGACACTGACCGTGATCTGTGACCCTGACACTGACCCTGACCGTGATCTGTGTCACTGACACTGACCCTGTCAGTTATCTGTGAAGCTGACACTGACTCTGACTGAGTTCTGTGTCAATGACACTGACCCTGACTGTGATCGGTGACCCTGACACTGACTCTGACTGTGATCAGTGTCACAGACACTGACCCTGACTGTGATCTGTGTTCCTAACACTGACCCTGACTGTGATCTGTGTCACTGACACTGACCCTAACTGTGATCTGTGTCTCTGACACTAACCCTGACTGTGATCTGTCACCCTGACACTGACTCGGACTGAGTTCTGTGTCACTGACACTGACCCTGACTGTGGTCTGTGTCCCTGACGCTGAACCTGACTGTGATCTGTGACCCTGAAACTGACTGTGACTGTGGTCTGTGACCCTGAAACTGAGCCTGACTGTGATCTGTGTCACTGACACTGACCCTTACTCTGATCTGTTACCCTGACACTGACCCTGACTGTGATCTGTGTTCCTGACCATGACATTGTCTGTTAGCTGTGACCCTGACAATGACCCTGACTGTGATCTGTGACCCTGACACTGACCCTGACTGTGATCTGTGACACTGACACTGACTCTAACTGTGATCTATGTCACTGACACAAACCTTGACTGTGATCTAAGTCCCTGACACTGACTCTGACTGTGATCTGTGTCACTGACACTGACCCTGACTGTGATCTGTGACACTGAAACTCTCTCTGACTGTGGTCTGTGTCACTGAAGCTGACACTGACTGTTATCTGTATCCCTGACACTGACCCTGACTGAGTTCTGTGTCACTGACACTGAACATGACTGTGATCTGTGTCACAGATGCTGTCCCTGACCACGTTCTGTGTCACTGACACTGACCCTGACTGAGTTCTGTGTCACTGACACTGACCCTGAATGTGATCTGTGTCCCTGACACTGACCATGACTCTGATCTGTGTCTCTGACACTGAGCCTGACTGTGATCTTTGAAGGTGACACTGACTCTGACTGAGTTCTGTGTCAATGACACTGACCATGACTGTGATCGGTGACCCTGACACTGACTCTGACTGTGATCTGTGTCACAGACACTGAACCTGACTGTGATCTGTGTCACAGATGCTGACCTTTACTGTGATCTGTGACCCTGACACTGACTCTGACTGTGATCAGTGTCACTGACACTGACCCTGACTGCGTTCTGTGTCACTGACACTGACCCTGACTGTGATCTGTGTCACTGACACTGACTCTGACTGTGATCTGTGTCACTGACACTGACCCTGACTGAGTTCTGTGTCACTGACACTGACCCTGAATGTGATCTGTGACCTTGACACAGACCCTACCTGTGTTCTGTGTCCCGGACACTGTCACTGACTGTGATCTGTGCCCCTGTTATTAACTCTGAATGTAATCTATAACCTTGATACTGACCCTGATAGTGATCTGTGTCCCTGACACTGACAGTAAATGTTGATATCTGTCACCAGCTCTGAACCTGACTGTGGTCTGTGTCACAGACACTGACACTGACCGTGATCTGTGACCCTGACACTGACCCTGACCGTGATCTGTGTCACTGACACTGACCCTGTCAGTTATCTGTGAAGCTGACACTGACTCTGACTGAGTTCTGTGTCAATGACACTGACCCTGACTGTGATCGGTGACCCTGACACTGACTCTGACTGTGATCAGTGTCACAGACACTGACCCTGACTGTGATCTGTGTCACAGATGCTGACCTTTACTGTGATCTGTGACCCTGACACTGACTCTGACTGTGATCAGTGTCACTGACACTGACCCTGACTGTGAACTGTGTTCCTAACACTGACCCTGACTGTGATCTGTGTCACTGACACTGACCCTAACTGTGATCTGTGTCTCTGACACTAACCCTGACTGTGATCTGTCACCCTGACACTGACTCGGACTGAGTTCTGTGTCACTGACACTGACCCTGACTGTGGTCTATGTCCCTGACGCTGAACCTGACTGTGATCTGTGACCCTGAAACTGAACCTGACTGTGATCTGTGTCACAGATGCTGACCTTTACTGTGATCTGTGACCCTGACACTGACTCTGACTGTGATCAGTGTCACTGACACTGACCCTGACTGCGTTCTGTGTCACTGACACTGACCCTGACTGTGATCTGTGTCACTGACACTGACTCTGACTGTGATCTGTGTCACTGACACTGACCCTGACTGAGTTCTGTGTCACTGACACTGACCCTGAATGTGATCTGTGTCCCTGACACTGACCCTGACTCTGATCTGTGTCTCTGACACTGAGCCTGACTGTGATCTGTGAAGGTGACACTGACTCTGACTGAGTTCTGTGTCAATGACACTGACCATGACTGTGATCGGTGACCCTGACACTGACTCTGACTGTGATCTGTGACCCTGACACTGACTCTGACTGTGATCAGTCTCACTGTCTCTGACCCTGACTGTGATCTGTGACCCTGACACTGACCCTGACTGTGATCTGTGTCCCTGTCACTAACCCTGACTGTGATCTGTGACCCTGACTCTGACTCTGACTGTGATCTGTGTCACAGATGCTGACCCTGACTGTGATCTGTGTCCCTGACACTGACCCTGACTGTGGTCTGTGTCACAGACACTGACACTGACCGTGATCTGTGACCCTGACACTGACCCTGACCGTGATCTGTGTCACTGACACTGACCCTGACTGTGATCTCTGACCCTGACACTGACTCTGACTGTGATCAGTCTCACTGTCTCTGACCCTGACTGTGATCTGTGTCACAGATGCTGACCCTGACTGTGATCTGTGTACCTGACACTGACCCTGACTGTGGTCTGTGTCACAGACACTGACACTGACCGTGATCTGTGACCCTGACACTGACCCTGACCGTGATCTGTGTCACTGACACTGACCCTGACTGTGATCTCTGACCCTGACACTGACACTGACTGTGATCAGTCTCACTGTCACTGACCCTGACTGTGATCTGTGACCCTGTCCTTGACCCTCACTGTGAGCTGTGTGCATGACACTGACCCTGACTGTGATCTGTAACCCTGACACTGACCCTGATTGCGATCTGTGTCATTGACATTCACCCTGAATCTGATCTGTGTCCCTGACATTCACACTGACAGTGATCTGTGTCCCAGACACTGACAGTGAAATTGATATCTGTCACCAGCTCTGAACCTGACCGTGATCTGTGTCACTGACACTGACCTCTCTGTGATCTGTGTCCCTGACACTGACCCTGACTGTGATCTGTGACCCTGACTCTGACTCTGACTGTGGTCTGTGTCACTGACACTGACCCTGACTGAGTTCTGTGTCACTGACAGTGACCCTGAATGTGATCTGTGACCTTGACACAGACCCTACCTGTGTTCTGTGTCCCGGACACTGTCACAGACTGTGATCTGTGCCCCTGTTATTAACTCTGAAAGTAATCTATAACCTTGATACTGACCCTGATAGTGATCTGTGTCCCTGACACTGACAGTAAATGTTGATATCTGTCACCAGCTCTGAACCTGACTGTGGTCTGTGTCACAGACACTGACACTGACCGTGATCTGTGACCCTGACACTGACCCTGACCGTGATCTGTGTCACTGACACTGACCCTGTCAGTTATCTGTGAAGCTGACACTGACTCTGACTGAGTTCTGTGTCAATGACACTGACCCTGACTGTGATCGGTGACCCTGACACTGACTCTGACTGTGATCAGTGTCACAGACACTGACCCTGACTGTGATCTGTGTCACAGATGCTGACCTTTACTGTGATCTGTGACCCTGACACTGAATCGGACTGTGATCAGTGTCACTGACACTGACCCTGACTGTGATCTGTGACACTGACACTGACCCTAACTGTGATCTGTGTCTCTGACACTAACCCTGACTGTGATCTGTCACCCTGACACTGACTCGGACTGAGTTCTGTGTCACTGACACTGAACCTGACTGTGGTCTGTGTCCCTGACGCTGAACCTGACTGTGATCTGTGACCCTGAAACTGACTGTGACTGTGGTCTGTGACCCTGACACTGAGCCTGACTGTGATCTGTGTCACTGACACTGACCCTTACTCTGATCTGTTACCCTGACACTGACCCTGACTGTGATTGTGTTCCTGACCATGACATTGTCTGTTAGCTGTGACCCTGACAATGACCCTGACTGTGATCTGTGTCACTGACACTGACCCTGACTGTGATCTGTGTCACTGACACTGACCCTGACTGTGATCTGTGACACTGAAACTCTCTCTGACTGTGGTCTGTGTCACTGAAGCTGACACTGACTGTTATCTGTATCCCTGACACAGACCCTGACTGAGTTCTGTGTCAATGACACTGACCCTGACTTTGTTCGGTGACCCTGACACTGACTCTGGCTGTGATCTGTGTCCCTGACACTGACCCTGACTGTGATCTGTGTCACTGACACTGACCCTGACTGTGATCTGTGACACTGAAACTCTCTCTGACTGTGGTCTGTGTCACTGAAGCTGACACTGACTGTTATCTGTATCCCTGACACAGACCCTGACTGAGTTCTGTGTCAATGACACTGACCCTGACTTTGATCGGTGACCCTGACACTGACTCTGGCTGTGATCTGTGACCCTGACAATGACCCTGACTGTGATCTGTGTCACTGACACAAACCTTGACTGTGATCTAAGTCCCTGACACTGACTCTGACTGTGATCTGTGTCACTGACACTGACCCTGACTGTGATCTGTGACACTGAAACTCTCTCTGACTGTGGTCTGTGTCACTGAAGCTGACACTGACTGTTATCTGTATCCCTGACACAGACCCTGACTGAGTTCTGTGTCAATGACACTGACCCTGACTTTGATCGGTGACCCTGACACTGACTCTGGCTGTGATCTGTGTCCCTGACACTGACCCTGACTGTGATCTGTGTCTCTGACACAGACCCTGACTGAGTTCTGTGTCACTGACACTGAACATGACTGTGATCTGTGTCACAGATGCTGTCCCTGACCACGTTCTGTGTCACTGACACTGACCCTGAATGTGATCTGTGTCCCTGACAATGACCCTGACTCTGATCTGTGTCTCTGACACTGAGCCTGACTGTGATCTTTGAAGGAGACACTGACTCTGACTGAGTTCTGTGTCACTGACACTGACCCTGACTGTGATCTGTGAGCCTGACACTGACCTTGACTGAGTTCTGTGACACTGACACTGACCCTGACCGTGATCTGTGTAACTGAAACTGACCCTGACAGTGAACTGTATCGCTGACACTGACCCTGACTGAGATCAGTTCCCCTGACGCTGGCCCTGTGATCTGTGTCACTGAGACTGATCCTGACTCTCATCTGTGTCACTGAGACTGACACTGACTGTCATCTGTGACCCTGACACTGACCCTGTCTGTGATCAGTTCCCCTGACGCTGGCCCTGAGGTCTGTGTCACTGAGACTGATCCTGACTCTCATCTGTGTCACTGAGACTGACACTGACTGTCATCTGTGACCCTGACACTGACCCTGACTGTGATCAGTTCCCCTGACGCTGGCCCTGTGATCTGTGTCACTGAGACTGATCCTGACTCTCATCTGTGTCACTAAGACTGACACTGACTGTCATCTGTGACCCTGACACTGACCCTGTCTGTGATCTGTATTGCTGAAACTGACCCTGACTATGATCTGTGTCACTGACACTGACCCTGTCAGTGATCTGTGAAGCTGACACTGACTCTGACTGAGTTCTGTGTCAATGACACTGACCCTGACTGTGATCGGTCACCCTTACACTGTTTCTGGCTGTGATCTGTGTCACAGACACTGAACCTGACTGTGATCTGTGTCACAGATGCTGACCTTTACTGTGATCTGTGACCCTGACACTGACTCTGACTGTGATCAGTGTCACTGACACTGACCCTGACTGCGTTCTGTGTCACTGACACTGACCCTGACTATGATCTGTGTCACTGACACTGACTCTGACTGTGATCTGTGTCACTGACACTGACCCTGACTATGATCTGTGTCACTGACACTGACTCTGACTGTGATCTGTGTCACTGACACTGACCCTGACTGAGTTCTGTGTCCCTGACACTGACCCTGACTCTGATCTGTGTCTCTGACACTGAGCCTGACTGTGATCTGTGAAGGTGACACTGACTCTGACTGAGTTCTGTGTCAATGACACTGACCATGACTGTGATCGGTGACCCTGACACTGACTCTGACTGTGATCTGTGTCACGGACACTGACTCTGACTGTGATCTGTGTCACGGACACTGACTCTGACTGTGATCTGTGTCACTGACACTGACCCTGTCTGAGTTCTGTGTCACTGACACTGACCCTGACTGTTATCTGTGACCCTGACACTGACTCTGACTGTGATCAGTCTCACTGTCTCTGACCCTGACTGTGATCTGTGACCCTGACACTGACCCTGACTCTGATTTGTGACCCTGACCTTGACCCTCACTGTGAGCTGTGTGCATGACACTGACCCTGACTGTGATCTGTAACCCTGACACTGACCCTGACTGCGATCTGTGTCACTGACATTCACCATGAATCTGATCTGTGTCCCTTACATTCACACTGACAGTGATCTGTGTCCCAGACACTGACAGTGAAAGTGATATCTGTCACCAGCTCTGAACCTGACTGTGATCTGTGTCACAGACCCTGACACTGACCGTGAAATGTGTCACTGACACTGACCTCTCTGTGATCTGTGTCCCTGACACTGACCCTGACTGTGATCTGTGACCCTGACTCTGGCTCTGACTGTGGTCTGTGTCCCTGACACTGACCTTGACTGTTATCTGTGTCACTGACACTGATGCTGACTGTGATCTGTGACCCTGACACTGACCCTGACTGAGTTCTGTGTCACTGACACTGACTGTGATCTGTGTCCCTGACACTGACCCTGACTGTGATCTGTGTCACTGACACTGACCCTGACTGTGATCTGTGTCTCTGACACTGACCCTGACTGTGATCTGTGACCCTGACACTGACTCTGACTGAGCTCTGTCTCACTGACACTGACCCTGACTGAGTTCTGTGTCCCTGACACTGATCCTGACTGTGATCTGTGACCCAGACACTGACCCTGACTGTGATCTGTGACCCAGACACTGATCCTGACTGTGATCTGTGTCCCTGACACTGATCCTGACTGTGATCTGTGTCCCTGACACTGACCCTGACTGTGATCTGTGTCACTGACACTGACCCTGACTATGATCTGTGTCACTGACACTGACCCTGACTGTGATCTGTCACCCTGAAACTGACTCTGACTGTGATCTGTGTCCCTGACACTGACCCTGACTGTGATCTGTGTCACTGACACTGACCCTGACTATGATCTGTGTCACTGACACTGACCCTGACTGTGATCTGTCACCCTGAAACTGACTCTGACTGTGATCTGTGACTCTGACGCTGGTGGGAAGGAATTGAACAAGGGGGGATAAAACAGTGTTGAGATATGCAGAAATGAGTTCAGTGGGGCAGGAGCAAGCTGAGACTTTGGGTCTACCTGGCAGGTTTGTGGATCTTGGGTAGGAGGTAGAGGCGGGAATTGCGGGGTATGAGAACTATGAGGTTGGTGGCAGTGGTTGGGAGATCCCCAGAGTTGATAAGATTGCTGATGGTATAGGGGACAATGGCCTGTTGCACCTTAGTGGGGTCATGATCAAGGGGTAAATAAGAGGAGGTATCGGAGGCTTGTCGCTGTGCCTCGGCCTGCTAGTCAGTACGCCAGACAACAACAGCTCCCCCTTTATCAGTGGGTTTTATAGTGAGGTTGGGATTGGTGCGGAGGGAGCGGAGAGCAGAGCGTTCGGAAGGAGTGAGGTTGGAATTGGAACAGATTGTGGTAAAGTCAAGGATGTTGATGTCCCGCCTTATGCGCAACTCGCTGAGGTGTGGGCGAAGGGGGACAAAGCTGAGGCCTTTACTGAGGACAGAGTGCTTTGCCTCAGAGAGCTGAAGGTCGGAGGGAACGGTAAAGACCCGGCACGGATGAAAGCTGGGATCAGAGGGAGGAGGGAGGCTGGTAGTGTCAGTGGAGAGGGGACGGTCAGGGTGAGAGGAAAATAGAGCCTCTGAGGGCCCAGGTGCTGGCGATATGATCTAAGGGAGAGGAGATTGCAGAGTGGTGATAGTGACGGCAGGTACCTGCTCACTGCGGAGAGTGTCCCCTCAGAGCTCATCAGGAGAATCAATTAAATGTGAGTAATCTCCTACCCAAGATCCACAAACCTGCCTGTCCAGGTAGACCCATTGTCTCAGCTTGCTCCTTCCCCACCACCGAACTCATTTCTGCATACCTCGACACTGTTTTATCCCCCCCTTGTTCAATCTCTTCCCACCTATGTTTGTGACACTTCTCACGCTTTGAATTTTTTCAATGATTTTAAGTTTCCTGGCCCAAACCGCCTTATTTTCACCATGGACGTCCAGTCCCTATATACGTCCATCCCCCACCAGGAAGGTCTCAACGCTCTTCGCTTCTTTTTGGATTCCAGACCTGACCAGTTGTCCTCTACCACCACTCTCCTCCATCTAGCAGAATTAGACGTGTTACGTACCCCATAACTGGGTCACTTACCAGCAAAGATAGAGAGGTCCGTTGAAGTCTGATGGTACTATTTTTAACAGTATTTATTGATAAAAATACACAAAAATAATATCAATGCAAACATACAGATAATATACATCATCAATACTAAACCTAAAAGCGCGGATATAATAATAATCAATAAGAAATAGCTCTATCATTGTCTAGGGGATAATGTATTGTCCGATGGAAATATAAAAGTCACTCATGTTCATTTAGGCTGCAGCTTCTGGCTGGAGAGAGAGACGGAGTTTAGAACTTCCCTGTTTTCCTTTCTATGATGTTGATCCTTCGAAATGTCGTTGATGTCCTTTTCCTTTTTAGCTAAGCCATCTTTCGTGGTCAGTCCCGCCAATTCCGAGGCAAATGGAAAAGAACACACGTGGGCTTTCCACCGGCTTTCGCTATTAAATGGTGTCACAGGATTTCTATCGTTTCTCCTGGTGCGTCTGAAGGGGTTGTTGCCCAGACCTTCTTTTATCCTTACTCACGGGGTCTCAGATGACAATCAGGTTGGGATGATGCCATCCCCTCAACCAGGCCACTTATCCTTGTAAGCAGAACAAGTTCTACACCTGCCCTTACACTTCCCCTTCACCACCATTCAGGGCCCCAGACAGTCCTTCCAGGTGAGGCGACACTTCACCTGTGAGTCGGCTGGTGTGGTATACTGCGTCCGGTGCTCCCGGTGCCACCTTCTATATATTGGTGAGACCCGACGCAGACTGGGAGACCGTTTCACTGAACACCTACGCTCTGTCCACCAGAGAAAGCGGGATCTCCTAGTGGCCACACATTTTGAATTCCACGTCCCATTCCCATTCTGATATGTCTATCGATGGCCTCCTTTACTGTCAAGATGAAGTCACACTCAGGTTGGAGGAACAACACCTTATATTTCGTCTGGGTAGCCTCCCATTCTGACCCCATCCTTTCTATCTCTTTTATTTATTTATCTATCTATCTACCTACCTATCTATCTATCTATCTATCTATCTATTTATTTATTTATTTATTTATTTATTTATCCATCCTCCCCCTCCCACCCCCCCCCCCACCTTTTGTCTCTTATTTTTCTCTCTCTGCCCCTCTCAGTCACTCCTTGCCTGTTCTCCATCTCCCTCTGGTGCTTCCCCCACTTTCTTTCCCCCTCGGCCTCCCATCCCATGATCCTTTCCCTTCGCCAGCTGTGTATCCCTTTTGCTAATCACCTTTCCAGCTCTTAGCTTCATCCCTCCCCCTCCTGTCTTCTCCTATCATTTCACATTTCCCCCACCCACTTTCAAATCTCTTACTATCTCTTCTTTCAGTTAGTCCTGATGAAGGGTCTCGGCCCGAAACGTCGACAGTGCTTCTCCCTATAGATGCTGCCTGTCCTGCTGTGTTCCACCAGCATTTTGTGTGTGTTGCTTGGATTTCCAACATCTGCAGATTTCCTCGTGCTTGAGGAAGCGGAGTGGCTACAGAAGGTCATAGGCAGATGATGATGATGGTCAGAGAAGAAGCAGTTGGAATACGGTGTTGGGAATTGTATGAACATGCACTTTGGTAGAAGAAATGAAAACGTCATCCATTTTTTAAATGGCGAGAACATTTGAAAATCTGAAGTGCAAAGGGACATAGGAGTCATCAAGCAAGTTTCTCTAAAAGTTAATTTGCCGGTTGAGTTGGTGTTGAGGAAGGTAAATGCGAGGTTTGCATTCATTTAAAGAGGAGTGGAATATAAAAGCAAGCATGGGATGTTGACACTTCATAAAGCACTGGTGAGGCCTCACTTGGAGTATAGTCTTGGCACCTTGTCTAAGGAGGGATAGAGATGGTTCAAATGATGTTCACAAAAACAATTCAAAGATTGATAGGTTTATCATACGAGGAGCCTTTGATGTCTTTGGGCCTATCCTTACTGGGAGAAGCAGAGGTGGCCTCAATAAAATCTATCAAATGTTGAAAGGCCTCAATAGCGTGGCTGTGGAGAGCATATTTCCTGTGGTGGGGGAGTCTAAACCAAAGGGCTGCTCCTCAGAATAGAGGGATGTCCATTTCAAACAAAAATGAGGAGGAAATTCTTTAGCTAGAAAGTGGTGAATCTGTGGAATTCACAGCCACAGGCAGCTGTGGAGACCAAGGCATCAGGTATATTTAAGGCAGAGGTTGATAGATCCCTGATTAGTCGGGGCATGAAGGGATACAGGGAGAAGGCAGGAGATTGGGGCTGAGGGCAAAATGGATCAGTCATGATAAAATGGTGCAACAGACTTAATTGGCCAAATGGCCTAACTCTGATCCTGTATTTTATGGTCTTTTGAACATTTAAGGTTGAGACCTGAGTCAGGAAAAGCTCCACATTTCAACATCTTTAATCCCTCCACTTTCATTTCTTCCCTTGAGTCAACATTGTGAAGTTTACATGCTGAAGTAATTTCCAAAGATTGTCACCTTTCTAAACAGTCCTCTTTTTGTCTAAATCAGCTTGATGAGATTTGCTGAATATTTCTATATAATTGATGAATCCTCAGCTTCCAATCCCCTACACATTGCAGCTCAGAAGGTAGTTGGTTTACAGGCTGGGGCTACTGAAACAGGCTAAGATATAGAGTGTGGTCTGAAGCTGGATCATTTCCACAGTTGAACCTGTGTACCGGTCGATTCCTTCTCCATAATTATTTTAAAACTGACACAATTATGGTTGCTGGGTCCAAGGTGTTCGCCCACTTCTGACACTTGCCCTCCCTCATTCACCAGGAGGAGATCCAGTGCTGCACTCTCTCTGGTAGCTCCAGTATATAATAATGGAAGGTTTATTGGACATAATTCACAAACTCCACTCGGCTCAGGCCTTTTACAATCTGGTTGCCCAGCTGATATTTGGAAAGTTAAAATCTCCCATTAGCACACCCCTTTTATGTTCACATCTATGTTGACGTATCTGCTCATCCAATTTTCACTGACTATTGATGTGGGCCTATAATCCATCCCGTTCTGTTTCCAACAGTCTCACTGGATGATCTCCCAAGCAAAGAGCTATGTCCTCTTTCCCCAAATGTCAACACCCCTCCTCCTCTCTTACCTGTACCTCAGTCACACCTGTAGCATCTGTACCCGGACCATTGAGCTGCCCACCCTACCCTTCCCTCAGCCGTGTTTCTGATGTTGGTTGTGATATCCCAGTTCCCAGTTCCAGTCCATATCCTCAGTCCATCCAACTTGCCCGTGAAGCCAATTGGACTGAAATAATCACAGCTTAAAGCTGTGGCCTCTCGCTCCCTTACTGTGCTCCTGTCCATTCAGTTAGATCTGGGGGTGATGTCCAGCAGCTGCTTCAGAAATCAAGAATGAGGCACAAATCTTATGTTTACCACCATTTCATTAGATGTTCATCATGGTGCAGGTCAGACAGAGTCAGTCTACATCAGCAGGTAAGGCAGGAAAGGAACAGAGGATCAATAACTTTAACAACCTGTGAATGGTTGTAACTGTGACTGACTGCAACGGTGATCAGCTGTAACTGTGATCAGCTGTAACAGTGACTGTCTGTAACTGTGACCGGCTGTAACAGTGATCAGCTGTAACAGTGACAGGTCGTAACTGTGAATGACTGTAAATGTGACTGGCTGTAATACTGACCATCTCTACCTGTGACAAGCTGTAATAATGACAAATCTGTAACTGCGGCCAGCTGTAAAAGTTAGGGGCTGTAATTGTGACGAGCTATAATTACGAATAGCTGTAACAGTGACTGGCTATAACTGTGACTGAATGTAAATGTGACTGGCTGTAACTGCGACCAATGTGCCCTGTAAGGTGTGTGCGTGTGTGAGCACACACTCATCTTTTGCTACTAGTGTGTAAATGAATTTGAACTGTGCACAAATGGTTGTCACCCTCTACCTTGTTTGCATGTTAAGTATATTTCACAATCGTGCACAATCACATTTCCTTTTCAGGTTTCTGAGGCTTAGATGCAAAGAATGTGAGTGAGAAACTTAATGAGTACACTGATTCAGTCTTTACCAAGGAAAAGGATATGGAGGACCAGGAGATCAGTGCTGAGTGCATAACAATGTTAGGACATTTAGAGGACAAGGTGCAGGACGTGGTGAGCCCCCTAAGGAATATTAATATGGATAAGTGCCCAGACATGATGGGATTTACCCCATGTTATTGGATGAGGTAAAGCGCAAGATTGCTGAGGCCTTGACTAGTATCCTGGTGTTCTCTCTAGGCACAGACAAGGTCCCGGAGGACTGGCAAGGTTGTGTCTTACCGACTTGATTGAGATTTTGACAATGTATTGAGAGAAATCGCTGAAAGTAAGGGAGTGGGTGTTATCTACATGGATTTTAGTAAGTTGTTTGACAACATTTCTCATGGGAGGCTAATCCAAATAATTAAGGTGCATGTGGTCCATTGCTAATCGGCTGTTTGGATTCAGAACTGGCTTGCACATAGAAGGGACGTGATGAGATCTGAAGGATTATTCTAAAGTGGACTGTTCCTTTAAGAGAGAGAGGGAGCGAAGGGCTTGTGTGCTAATTCAGCAGCGGGGAGAGAGAAAGTCTTTGAGGTGCCTTGGAAACTGAGAAGTGGAACCGTATGATGGACAGCTTGTGTTCAACACTTGGAGATATTTGCAAGGTCAGTCAACTTTTTAATCAGATACACAAAACACACAGGAGACACAAGACGCCAGAGGTAAGGGGGACACTGGTGAGCTTTGTGTGCCCTCGACAAGTGTGGGTTCTTGCTTACAGTGTGGACAAAGGAGTGACCGGTGGAAAGCTATCGGTGTGTTTAACCCTGGCCTGGGTTGATAGCATTACCGCGGAAATGGTCCCCTTTCTGTGGTCACAAGTTGGTGACTTTAAATAAGTTTCGGAAGCAAGGAGCACGACGTGGAGGATCAGCATCGGCATTGGAAGACAAACCAACACTCTCTCTCTCTCTCTCTCTCTCTCTCTCCCCAACTCTACTCAGACCAAATTCCAGAACTGAACTGATTACATACCATACCACCGTAAGACAGTATCACCTAATCACCTGAGCTGGGGAAGCTTGGGAACCTTGTTTACTCTCCTGTATATATACACATACACTTTGATAACACGCTTACCTTATCTTGTTTTATATTACTTTATTCACATAGTTACTAATAAAATATAGTTTATAACGGCAGACTCAGACTCCAGGTGTGTCCATTTATGCTGGTTCTTTTTAACCCGTTATGGGGGACATAACAAAATTGGGTGCTCATCCCAGAGGTGAACAAAAATTGGTGGGAGCCATCCTAAAACTTGTTGGGGGCTTGATTGACTAGTTGATTTGATTGGGGAAGTTATTTTCCGATTTGTTGTGAGTGGATTATCAGCAGAAATGGAGTTTGAGGTTAGTAAGTTTGTGGCAGTGCCAACCCCAGAGGCATTGGATGATGCTAAGAGGGATGTGCTGTTGGGAATTGCTCGTAAGTTAAAGGTTAAAGTGACCACTTGAATGAAGAAGACTCAGGTACAGCTATTAATAGCATGTCATTATGTAGCCGAGGGAAAATTCGAAGAGGACGTATTGGAAATGTTTGCTGAAGGTAAAGTACTTACTGAGGCTGAGGTTCAGCTTCAGTTTGCAAAACTGAGGTATGAGTATCAGTTGCAATTAAAACAGCTGGAGGCTGAAGAAGCAGAAAAGCGGAGGATACATGAGACTAGAGAGGCAGAAAAACAGAGACAGTTCGAGAGGGAGATGTGGCAGCAACAGGATCAAGCGTCAGGTAGGGGTAAGGAGCTGATGGTACCATTTAAAATCAGCCAAGAAATTAAGTTAGTACCGTCCTTTGATGAAGCTGACGTCGACCAGTATTTCCTACTCTTCGAAAAGGTGGCCCAGACTCGGAAATGGCCGAGGGATGAATGGGCTGTCATGTTGCAAAGTGTGTTGAAGGGGAAGGCACAGCAGGCGTTTTCTGCCCTGACCCTTAAACAGTCAAAGAATTATGCCACAGTTCAAGATGCTGTGCTTAAAGTCCATGAGTTGGTTCTGGAGGCATATAGACAAAAGTTCAGAGATTTAAGGAAGTCCAGGAGCCAAACTTATGTAGAGTTTGCCCATGAAAAACAGGTGTACTTCAATCGCTGGTATACCTCGGAGAGGTAACTGAGGGTTTGGACAGCTTGAAAGAGCTGGTTGATGATTGAAGACTTTAAGAAGTGTGTTCCTGGATGATGTGAGGGCAAACCGAGATGAAAAGGATGCCACTACCTTGTAGGAGTCTGCTGGGTTAGCAGACGTGGTTGTTTTAACCCACAAGTTTGAGTTTACTCCGGATGGGAGTTTCCCAGAGAGTAGCTGGGAGGATCAGGGGAACTTGGAATTTGAAAATGGGACTGGTTTTGAAAGCCAAGAAGAGTCAGCTGTCCCGATTGCCTGTGTTCAGGTTGTTGAAGCACCTGTGAATTCCCAGGGTGTTGAACCCTGTGTTGAAACTCAGATAAGGTCTGAGGTGTCTGACTCGGTTGAAAAGGAAAGCAGTTCTTTTGTGTCAGATGGACTTGATTCAGTAAATAAAGGGTTAACCTTGGTGCCAGTGGAAATTGAGGATTCTCAGTCACTTGTGTTAGACAGTGTTCTAAAAGTTGGTGATGAGTTGAAAGCTGGTGATGTGAATATTATTGAAAATATTGAGAAAGGTGTTCCTTCTGGATTTTTAAATAAAGAACTTGTGAAGTTTGGACTGGTTTTGCGACCTTTGACCCTGCTGTCAGGATCATGGCCTGTAGAAGTATGTGCAAGCTTGTTAAATTTTGGAAGTAAACAATTTCAAGGTCATGGAGTTGTTTTCATGATTGTGATGTGAAGAGAAAGGATTGTTTTGGTTTTGAGAAACCACCTGCCTATGTTACTATGGAGACGAGTCGAGCTATAAGTTCGACTCAGAGATGGATAGATGGATTGTCTGGTAATTTTCATAATGTAAACATGATCTTTGTAAACTTAGTGATGGTACTGAGCTTGGTAAACATTAGGTTGGCACCTATCCAGGGTGAAGTTTATTCAGCATTACAGCTAACAAGCAAGCTTGTGTCTGACGACACACACACAGATACTGATGTGTACACCACATACGCAGTGACCCGAAGCATGTCTAGAAAGGCTGCTGACACAGTTAGCAAAGACAGGGGTTTAATTTATGAGAATTAGTCAGAGACTTTTCTACCTTCCACGATACATCAGGATTTGGGTAGTAAGGGGGATGAGAAAGGTTTGTCCTTGTCCAGGGATGAATTTATAGCGGAACAAAGCCGAGATTCTGAAATTGCTGCATTAAAGGAGACAGCTCTCACAGAAGAGGAGGTTCAGAGAGAGGCAGCAGGATATTATCTTAAGGATGGGGTGTTACTGAGAAACTGGAGACCACCTACTGTGCCTGCAAGTGAGGATTGGGCCATTGAACATCAAGTTGTGGTTCCAAAAGTTTACAGGGCTGAGATTTTAAACATGGCTCACAGTATGCCTTTAGGTGGATACTTTGGAGTGAGAAAGACAGTAAACAGGATTATGAAGGAATTCTACTGGCCTAATTTAAGAAAGGATGTTGTGAGCTTTTGCAAGACTTGCCATACCTGTCCGGTTGCGGGAAAACCTAACCAGGTGATCCCAGCAGCACCACTTAGACCAATACCTGCTTTTGATGAACCTTCTTCTAGGGTCATCGTGGATTGTGTTGGCCCATTACCAAAGACTGCAGCTGGTTATGAGTATTTGTTAACCTTCATATGTGCTATGTCTAAGTTCCCTGAAGTTGGGCCTCTCAGAAATATCAGGGCCAAGACGGTGGTAAAAGCCCTTATAAAATGTTTCACACTGGTATGTCTACCTAACGAAATCTAATCTGACCAGGGTAGTAACTTTACATCGAGGACATTCCAGGGGGTAGTTAAAGAGTTGAGAGATAAGCACATTGTGTTGCCTTCGACCCTACTCAGAGAGCAATGGTCAGATCAGAATGTGAGTAGGAGCATGCTTTGTTTCGTTTTGGAATTCAGAGACAGGCTTAACAAGGCCTGTGACCTTGCAAGGCAGAATTTACAGCACTCTCAGAAAAACATGAAACATGTTGGAGAAACGGTCCTGTTGCTGTTCCCTCTCCTTACCAACCCTCTTCAAGCGAGATTTAGTGGACCATATGAAGTAATTAAGAAAATTGATTCTTTAAATTGTATTATTAGAACTCCTGATTGATGGCGGAAGGCTGCACAGCTCGTCCACGTAAATATGATCAAGCATTATCATGACCCTGACCCTGCACCTGTGAGTACTGTTATGACAATGGAGGAGATTGTGGTGTCTGGTACTGGGATGCCTGAAAAACAACCAAAGAGTTTAATTAACAAGTACAAAGAATTATTCTCTGACATTCCAAGACTGTGCACGGCTGCGGTGCATGACGTAATTGTAGTTAAAGTTGATCCCATTAAGCAGCACCCTTACAGAATGAACCAAGACAAAAATAAAATGGTTGAATAGGAAATTGAATACATGCTAACAGCCAGCATAATTAGGCCAACCACTTCAGACTGGGCGTCACCGTGCGTGATTGTCCGGATGCGGACCGTGATTGTCCATGCGGATGCGAGTATGAGATTCTGTACTGACTACAGAAAAGTTAATGCAGTAACTAAGACAGATGCTTATCCCATCCCAAGAGTGGGTGACTGTATTGACAGAGTGGGGAAGGCTGAATATCTTACAAAGATTGACCTGTTGAAAGGTTACTGGTGTGCTCCTTTAACAGAAAGGGCTAAAGAAATATCTGCATTTGTGACACCATCTATCCCCTTTCCCCATCCTGATATTCACCCAGTTACCTGTGTCCTGCTCTTTGGGTGTAACTGCCTCCTGTATGTCCTGTCTACCAACCACCCAACCTCCCAGATGATCTGGAGTTCATCCATTTACAGCTTTAACACAGTTTGCATTCACGTCTTGCTGGTAGAGTCATCAGGAGCACTGGAGGAATACATACAACTTGCTGAAGGAGCTTAGCATGTCAGGCCGCATCTGACATGGGAATAAACAGTTGACTCTTCAGGCAGAGACCCTTCATCAGGACTGGAAAGGAAGGGATCAAGTCAGAATAAGGTGGGGGGAGGTGAGGAAGAAGTACAAAGTGGCAGGTGATAGGTGAAAATGGAGAGGGGGAGTGGTGAAATAAAGAGCTGGGAAGCTGGTGGTAGTGATAAAGGGCTGGGGAGTCTGATAGGAGAGGACAGTAGACCATGGGAGAAAGGGAAGGGGGGGAGCACTGTGGGGGGTGATGGGCAGGTAAGAAGAGAAGCCTTGCGAAAGAAACAAGAATGGGGAATGTGAAGGGGAGGGGTTGTGGGGTAATTACCAGAATTTCAGGAAATCAATGTTCTTGCCATCAGGTTGGAGGCTACCCAGACAGAATATAAAGAGTTACTCCTCTAACCTGAGTGGGGTCTCATCTGGGCAGTCAAGGAGGCCATGGACTGACATGTCGGCAAGGGAATGGGAAGTAGAACTAAAATGGGTGGCCACCGGGATATCCCACTTTTTGTGGCAGATGTAGCAAAGATGTTCAATGAAGCGATCTCCCAATCTACATCAGTTCTCACTGATATACAGGAGGCCACACCAGGAGCACCGGATACAGTCGATAATCCTAACAGCCTTGCAGGTGAAATGTCATTGTAGGTGAAATGTCCTGAATGGTAGTGAGGGAGGAGACATAGGGGTAGGTGTGGCACTTGTTCCACTTGCAAGGATAAGTACTGGGATGGAGATCAGTGGGGAGGGACAAATAGACAAGGAAGTCACGTAGGGAGTGATTCCAGCAGAAAGCAGAAAGTGGAAAGACGTGCTTGGTGGTGGAATTATGTTGAAGTTATGGAGAATTAGGTGCTGGATGTGGAGGCTTGTGGGTAGTAGGTGAAGACAAGAGGAAATCTAGCCCTGCTGTGTTGGTGGATGGAGATGGGCAGAAGTGCGTGAAATGGAAGAGACGCAGTTGAGGGCAGCGTTGATTGTGGAGGAAGTCTCTCATTATGATAGATTGCTCGACAACCCAGTGCCTCTTACACCTATTGCCTCCACAGATGCTGTTGACCAGCGTCCTGCATTTCGCTTTAATGGGAATGGCTGGAGAAACATGAAGTTACTCTCAGTGCTGAGAAACCATCTGACCATCCAGCCCCTGGAAATGACTGTTTTAGGAAACGTTTCATCTGTTGTGCAAGGACTGAATGTTAATACCTCGCATGGAAAGTTACTTAACATTAATATACACAAGATTTTGCAGATACAGGAAATCTAGAGCAACATCCACAAATTGCAGGAGGAACTCAACAGGTCTTTGGAAATTAATAAACAGTCAATGTTCCAGGCTAACACCTTCCTTCAAGACTGGAAAGGAATATTAAGGAATGTAAGAATATAAAAGTGGAGGGAGGGGAAGGAGGATAGCTTGAAGGTGAAAAGTGAAGCTATGTGGGTGGGAAAGGAAAGGACTGTTTGCGATTTACGTCAACGAGTTAGATGAAGGCATTGAGAATAACATCAGCAAGTTTGCTGGGTGGCAGTGTGACATGTGATGAGGATGTTAGGAGAATTCAGGGTGACTTGGATAGGCTGGGTGAGTGGGCAGATACTTGGCAGATGACGTTTAATGTGAATAAGTGTGAGGTTATCCACTTTGGGAATAAGAACAGGAAGGCAGATTGTTATCTGAATGGTGTAGAGTTGGGTAAGGGAGAAATACAAAGAGATCTAGGAGTCCTTGTTCATCAGTTACTGAAGGTGAATGAGCAAGTGCAACAGGCAGTGAAGAAGGCTAATGGAATGTTGGCCTTTATTACAAAGGGAATTGAGTACAAGAGCAAGGAAATCCTCTTGCATTTGTACAGAGCCCTGGTGAGACCACACCTGGAGTATTGTGTACAGTTTTGGTCACCAGGGATAAGGAAGGACATCCTGGCTGTAGAGGAAGTGCAGTGTAGATTCACAAGGTTAATTCCTGGGATGTCTGGACTGTCTTACGCAGAGAGGTTAAAGAGACTGGGCTTGAACACGCTGGAATTAAGGAGATTGAGAGGGGATCTGATTGCAACATATAAGATTATTAAGGGATTGGACAAGATAGAGGCAGGAAATATGTTCCAGATGCTGGGAGAGTCCAGTGCCAGAGGGCATGGTTTGAGAATAAGGGGTAGGTAATTTAGGACAAAGTTAAGGAAAACTTCTTCTCCCAGAGAGTTGTGGGGGTCTGGAATGCACTGTCTCGGAAGGCAGTGGAGGCCAATTCTCTGGATGCTTTCAGGAAGGAGCTAGATAGGTATCTTATGGATAGGGGAATCAAGGGATATGGGGTCAAGGCAGGAACCGAGTATTGATAGTAGATGATCAGCCATGATCTCAGAATGGCGGTGCAGGCTCGAAGGGCCGAATGGTCTACTTCGGCACCTATTGTCTATTGTCTATAAGAAAGAATCTGATAGGAGATGGGAGTAGGCCATGAGAGAAAGGGAAAGATGAAAGGTACCAGTGGGAGGTCAGAGCAGGTAAAGAGAAGAGATAAGAGGCCAGAGTGGTGAATAGAAGATGGGGGAAAGAAAAATACTGGATGAAGAAATCAATGTTCATGCTGTCAGGTTGGTGGCAACTTAGATGGAATATGAGGGGTTGCTCCTCCACCCTGAGAGTGGTCACATATCTTGTTAAACAACAGTGGAACAACACTGGGGTTCAAATCAGTAACCCCTGACCAAATGCATCTCCACTGGTTAGTGATGTTCTTGTGACATTTGAGTGATGTCCACTGGCTCATGGAGCATCAGTCAGCTGAACACATTCAATGATTTGATTCGTGCTGGTAGATCTGGCTCAGGCAGCGTTTGGACAGAAAGGAATTGACACTGTGGCTCAGAAGAGAACCGAGGGAGGAGGACTGCAGTGGTGATGGGAGATTCCGTCATCAGAGGGTTAGGGGGATATTCTCTGGACATGATATAGACACACAGATGGTATATTGTGTCACAGGTGCTTGGGTCAGGATCAGGGATGTCTTGGATGAGGTACACAGCATTCCAAACAGGGAGGGTAAGCAGCTAGGAGTACATACTGACACCAATGACATAGGTAGACAAGATGAGGAGGTCCTGAGGGGATTTTAGTGAGCTAGGTATAAAGCTGAAAAGCAGGATCCCTCTCTGGATTATTGTTGGTGCCGTGCACCTGTGGGGATGAGAATAGGATGATTTGGCCGTTGAATGCATGGGAAGTACTTCAGATATCTGTATCATTGGGATCTTTTCTGGGGAAGGTACGACCTGTACAAAAGGAATGGGTGACAACTGAACTGGAGGAGGACCAATATCGTTGTGGGAGGACTGATAGAAGTGTTTGGGAGGATTTAAACTAATTTGGCATGGGAATGGGAATCAGTGTGATAGGGCTGAGGATTGTTCACAAACAGAAGTGGTGAGTAGTGAGACTGTTACCAAGGAGAGACAGGAGATGGGAAAATTTTCAGTCAATGGGATGAGTTGCAATGTGAAAGGGAGACAACATTGAAAAGAGTGATGAATACAGACTGAAGGTGTTATATTTGAATGCATGCACTGGATGGAATAAGGTCGATGAACTTGTAACACGGTTACAGATTGGCATGTATAACATTGTGGGCATCAATGATCCATGGCTGAAAGAAGATTCTAGCGGGGAGCTTAATGTCCGAGGATACACAGTGTATCAAAATAACAGGCAGGTAGGCCTCGGGAGTGGGGTGGCTCTGTTGGCACAAAGTGAAATCAAACATTAGAATAAGGGGAACGAGGATCTGAAGGAGCAGCACCAGTGGGGGTAAAGCTAAGAAACTGCAAGGGTGAAAAGCCCTGGTGAGAGTAGTATACAGACCCCAAATCAGTGGTAAATATGTGCTCTACAAGTCACAACAAAGATAGAAAATGCATGTGAAAAGGAAGATTTCAATTTGTAGGCGAATTAGGAAAATCAGGTTGGTGCTGGTTGCCAGGAGGGGGTGTTTGTAGAATGCCTACAAGATGGCTCTGTAGAGCAGCTCATGATTGGGCCCTCTAGTGCATCTGCTATTCTGGATTATGCAGTGTACA
Organism: Hypanus sabinus; assembly: GCF_030144855.1. NCBI lineage: Eukaryota > Metazoa > Chordata > Chondrichthyes > Myliobatiformes > Dasyatidae > Hypanus > Hypanus sabinus. Next base: position 51,517,375 of record NC_082706.1, read on the forward strand.
ATGAAACAGAATTGATTAGAGAGCTTAAGGTAAAGGAACCGTTTGGAAACAGTGATCATAATATTGTAGAATTCACTCTGCAATCTGAAAACGGGAAGCTAAGGCCAGATGTATCAGTGTTACGGTGAGTAAACTGAATTACAGAGGTACGAGTGAGGAGCTGGCCAAAATTGACCGGAAGGAAACACTGGCATGGATGATTGCAAAACAGCAATGGCTGGAAATTCTGAGAGCAATTTGGAAGGCGCAGGAATGATACGTCCCAAAGAAGAAGTATTCTAACGGCAGGACAACACAACCATGGCTGTCGAGGGAAGACAAAGCGAACATAAAAGCCAAAGAGAGAGCACAGAAAAGATCAAAAATTAGTGGAAAGTTAGATGATTAGAGTGTTTTTAAAAATGAATAGACGGAAACTAGAAGAGCCAGAAAGAAGGAAAGGATAGAATAAGGTAAGCAAACCTATAATATAAAAGAAGATAGCAAAACTTTCTTCAGATATATATAAAGTGAAAAGAGAGGCAAGTGCAGAATTTGGGTTGCTGAAAGATGATGCTGAAGTGGTAGTAATAGGAGACAAGGGAATGGAGCACAAATTGAACAACTATTTTGCATCAATCTTCACAATGGAATAGACTAGCAGCATCCCAGAAGTTTAAGAGGTCAGGGGGCAGAAGTGTGTGAAGTTGTCATTACTTGGGAGATGTGCTTGGGAAACTGATAGGTCTGAAGGTAGATGTCGCATAGACCAGATGGTCCACATCCCAGGGATCTGAAAGATGGTGGAGACATTCGTAATGATCTTTTGAAGAATCAGTGGATTCTGGCATGGTAGCAGAATATTGGAAAATTACAAATGTCATTCCACACTTCAAGAAGGGAGAGAGACAGAAGAAAGGATATTATAGGCCAGTTCGTCTGAACTTAGTGGTTGGAAAGATATTGGATTTGATTGTTATGGATGTAGTTTCCAGATACAGGGAGGCACATAATAAAAATTATCTATAGTCAGCATGGTTTCCTCAAGGGAAAATCTCTCCTGGCAAGTCTGTTGGAATTATTTGAAATATCAAGCAGGTTACACAAAGAAGAATTAATGGATGTTGTGTACTTGGATTTTCAGAAAGTCTTTGTCAAGTTGCCACACAAATTAAGAACCTATGGTATTACAGTAAAGGTACTAGCATGGGTAGAGCATTGGCTTGATTGGTAGGAGGCAACGAGTGGGAATAAAGGGAACCATTTCTGGTTGGCTGCTGGTGACTAGTGTGTTCCACAGTGGTCAGAGTTGGGACCACCTCTTTTCTGGTTTCAATGCTTGAAATGACAGAATTGATGGGTTTGTGGCCAGGTTTGTTTATGATACAAAGGTAGGTGGAGGGTCAAGTAGTCTTGTGAGAGCAACAACACACACAAAATATTGGAACGCAGCAGGCCAGGCAGCATCTATAGGAAGAAGTACAGTCAACATTTCGGGCCGAAACCCTTCATCAGGACTAACTGAATGGAAAGATAGTAAGAGATTTGAAAGAAGGAGGGGATTTGAATCAACGTTCATGCCATCACGTTGGAGGCTACATAGAATATAAAATGTTGTTCCTCCAACCTGAGTGTGGCTTCATCTTGACGGTAGAGGAGGCCATGGATAGACATATCAGAATGGGTTTGGGGCGTAGAATGAAAATGTGTGGCCATTGGGAGATCCTGCTTTCTCTGGCAGACTCTGGTAGGTGTTCAGCGAAATGGTTTCCCAGTCTGTGTCGGGTCTCACCAATATATAAAAGGCCACACTAGGAGCACTGGACGCTGTACACCACACCAGCTGTCTCGCAGGTGAAGTGTTTCCTCACCTGGAAGGACTGTCTGGGGCCCTGAATGGTGGTGAGGGAGGAAGTGTAAGGGCAGGTGTAGCACTTGTTCTGCGTACAAGGATAAATGCTGGGAGGGAGATCGGTGGAAAGGGATGGGGGAGGGGGAATGAATGGACAAGGGAGTCACGTAGGGAGTGATCCCTGCAGAAAGGTGAAAGAGGAGGGGTGGGAAAGATGTGCTTGGTAGTGGGATCCTGTTGGAGGTGGTGGAAGATACGGAAAATTATACGTTGGGCCCGGAGGCTGGTGAGTGGTAGGTGAGGACAAGGGGAACCCTATCCCAAGTGGGGTGGCAGGAGGATGGGGTGAGAACAGATGTGCGTGAAATGGAAGAGATGTGTTTGAGAGCAGAGTTGATGGTGGAGGAAGGGAAGCCCCTTTGTTTAAAAAAGGAAGACATCTCCTTTGTCCTGGAATGAAAAGCCTCATCCTGAGGGCAGATGTGGTGGAGTCGGAGGAATTGTGAGAACGGGATGGCATTTTTGCAAGAGACAGGGTGGGAAGAGGAATATTCCAGGTAGCTGTGAGAGTCTGTAGGCTTATAGTAGATATCAGTAGATAATCCATTGCCAGAGATAGAGACAGAAAGATCAAGAAAGGGGAGGGAGGTGTCGGAAATGGACCAGGTAAATTTGAGGGCAGGGTGAAAGTTGGAGGCAAAGTTAATGAAGTCGACGAGCTCAGCATGCGTGCAGGAGGCAGTGCCAATGCAGTCATCGATGTAGCAAAGGAAAAGTGGGGGATGGATACCTATATAGACTTGGAACATGGACTGTTCCACAAAGCCAACAAAATGGCAGGCGTAACTGGGACCCATGCGGGTGCCCATGGTTACATCTTTGGTTTGATGTAAGTGGGAGGAACCAAAGAAGAAATTATTGAGAGTAAAACTAATTCTGCTAGATGAAGGAGAGTGGTGTTAGAGGGGAACTGGTCAGGTCTGGAAACCAAAAAGAAGCGGAGAGCTTTGAGAGCTTCCTGGTGAGGGATGGACGTATATAGGGACTGGACGTCCATGGTGAAAATAAGGTGGTGGGGGCCAGGGAACTTAAAATCCTGTATATTGCTGAAGTCTTCCTCAGTGAAGACTGATGCAAAATACTCGTTCAGTTCCTCTGCCATCTCCTTATCTCCCATTACAAGTTCTCCAGCATCATTTTCTATCGTTCCTATATCTACTCTCACCTGTCTTTTACTCTTTATATATTGAAAAAGCTTTTAGTATCCTCTTTGATATTATTTGCTAGCTTCCTTTCATAGTTCATCTTTTCCCTCTTAACGACTTTTTAGTTTCCTTTGGTAAGCTTTTAAAAACTTCTGAATCATCTGTCTTCCCACTAAGTTTTGCTTCCTTGTGTTCCCTCTGCTTTGCTTTTACTTTGGCTTTGACTTCTCTTGTCAGCCACGGTTGAATCCTTTTTCCATTTGAAAATTTCTTATTCTTTGGAATTAATACACAATATTAATTCACGATATTAATACGCAGCAGCCTCTCTGGACTCTGGATTGGGGATTGCCAAATGTACGTGGATTTTCTGGTATAGTCTGTTTTGTCATATGCTTTTGTGATATCATTCCGGGGGAACGTTGTCTCATTTTTTAACTGCATTGCATTTGTGGTTTCTAAATGACAATAAACTGAATCTGAATCTGATGTCTGTCTTGCACCTTCCTCACTTCTCGCATAAACTCCAGCCACAGCTGCTCTGCCGTCCTTCCAGCTACTGTCCCTTTGCAGTCAACCTTGGCCAGTTCCTCTCTCATGCCACTGTAATTTCCTTTACTCCACTGAAATACCAACACATCAGATTTCAGCTTCTCTTTCTCAAATTTCACAGTGAACTTAATCATGTTGTGAGCACTGCCTCCTAAGCGTTCCTTCACTTCCATCTCTCTAATCACCTCTGGTTCATTACACAACACCCAATCCAGTTCAGACGATCCCCTAGTGGGTTCAACAACAAGCTGTTCTAAAAAAGCCACCTTGTAGACATTCTACAAATTCTCTCTCTTGAGATCCAGTGCTGACCTGATTTTCCCAATCCACATGTTAAAATCCCCTACAATTATCATAACACTTCCGTTAATGCCTCTCCTCTCCTTCTTACCCCATCCCTTATTTATCTATCTATCTATCTATCTATCTATTTATTCCCCCACCACTTTTTTCTCTGTCTTTTTCTCTCTCTGCTCCTCTCACAATCACTCCTTGCCTGTTCTCCATCTCCCTCTGGTGCTCCCCTCCCCTTTTCTTTCTCCCTAGGCCTCCCATCCCATAATCCTTTCCCTTCTCCGGCTGTGTATTCCTTTTGCCAATCTCCTTTCTGGCTCTTAGCTTCACCCCACCCACTCCGGTCTTCTCCTTTCATTTTGGATTTCCCCCTCCTACTTTCGAATCTCTTACTATCTCTTCTTTCAGTTAGTCCTGACAAAGGGTCTCGGCCCGAAACGTCGACAGTGCTTCTCCCTATAGATACTGCCTGTCCTGCTGTGTTCCACCAGCATTTTGTGTGTGTGGCTTGAATTTCCAGCATCTGCAGATTTCATCGTGCTTGAGGAAGCGGAGTGGCTACAGAAGGTCATAGGCAGATGATGACGATGGTCAGAGAAGAAGCAGTTGGAATACAGTGTTGGGAATTGTATGAACATGCACTTCGCTAGATGAAATAAAAACATCGACCATTTTCTAAATGGACAGAACATTTGAAAATCTGGTGCAAAGGTACACAGGAGTCATCATGCAAGTTTCTGTTGGTGTTGGTGTTGAGGAAGGTAAATGCGAGGTTTGCATTCATTTAAAGAGGAGTGGAATATAAAAGCAAGCATGGGATGTTGACACTTCATAAAGCACTGGTGAGGCCTCACTTGGAGTTTAGTCTTGGCACCTTGTCTAAGGAGGGATAGAGATGGTTCAAATGATGTTCACAAAAACAATTCAAAGTTTGATAGGATTATTATACGAGGAAGCCTTTGATGTCTTTGGGCCTATCCTTACTGGAATTCACAAGAAGCAGGAGTGACCTCATTGATTCTTATCAAATGCTGAAAGGCCTCAATCGTATGGCTGTGGAGAGGATATTTCCTGTGGTGGGGGAGTCTAAACCAAAGGGCTGCTCCTCAGAATAGAGGGATGTCCATTTCGAACAAAAATGAGGAGGAAATTTTTTAGCCATAAAGTTGTGAGTCTGTGGAATTCATTGCCACAGGCAGCTGTGGAGACCAAAGCATCGGGTATATTTAAGGCAGAGGTTGATAGATCCCTGATTAGTCAGTCATGAAGGGATACAGGGAGAAGGCAGGAGATTGGGGCTGAGGGCAAAATGGATCAGTCATGATAAAATGGTGAAACAGACTTAATTGGCCAAATGGCCTAACTCTTATCCGATAGGTTATAGTCTTTTGAACATTTAAGGTTGAGACCCTGAGTCAGGAATAGTTCCACATTTCAACATCTTTAATCCCTCCACTTTCATTTCTTCCCTTGAGTCAACATTGTGAAGTTTACATGCTGAAGTAATTTCCCAAGATTGCCAGCTTTCTGAATTGCCCTCTTTTTGTCTAAATCAGCTTGATGAGATTTGTTGAATATTTCTATATAACTGATAAATCCTCAGCTTCCACTCCCCTACACATTGCAGCTCAGAAGGAAGTTGGTTTACAGGCTGGGGCTACTGAACCAGGCTAAGATATAGAGTGTGGTCTGAAGATGGATCAGTTCCACCGTTGAACCTGTGTACCGATCGATTCCTTCTCCATAATTATTTTAAAACTGACACAATTATGGTTGCTGGGCCCAAAGTGTTCACCCACTTCTGGCACTTGCCCTCCCTCATTCACCAGGAGGAGATCCAGTGCTGCACTCTCTCTGGTAGCTCCAGTATATAATAATGGAAGATTTATTGGACATAATTCACAAATTCCACTCGGCTCAGGCCTTTTACACTCTGGTTGCCCAGCTGATATTTGGAAAGTTAAAATCTCCCATTAGCACACCCCTTTTATGTTTACATCTATGTTGACGTATCTGCTCATCCAATTCCCACTGACTATTGATGGTGGCCTATAATCCATCCTGTTCTGTTTCCAACAGTCTCACTGGATGATCTCCCAAGCAAAGAGCTATGTCCTCTTTCCCCAAATGTCAACTTCCCCGCCTCCTCTCTTACCTGTACCTCAGTCACACCTGTAGCATCTGTATCCTGAGCATTGAGCTGTCCACCCTACCCTTCCCTCAGCCATTTTTCTGTTGTTTGTTGATATACGCCAGTTCCTAGTGCCAGTCCATATCCTGAGTCATCTGATTGCTCTGAAATAACCGCAGGTTTTTTTTGGAGAAGAAAGTCAGAGGAGCAGAATGGGAGTGCTGCGGGAGCCATTTTGATTTTTTCTTCTTCTCGTCAGAGTTAAAAGAGGCGGGACTGCACAGGCGTGTGACATCGGGCAGTGAAGCGGGGAATATTTAAAAAGGACACAGCCTTAAACAGTGGGCAGCGTTGTTTGTGGGTGGCGGAGTGAGCCGGGAACAGAGTGAAGGCTTGAGGGCTTGGGCTGAACAGGCTTAGGCGAAAGCGGGTGAGGCAAGGTAGGTTTAGGTTTCAGTTTTTTCCTGTTCTTTGAGGAAAGGGGAAGTATGAGTGTGAGAGCAGCTTGTTGTTCTTGGTGTCGGATGTGGGAGGTCCTGGAGTCTCCTAGCCTCCCGAACGTCCACATCTGTGTCAGGTGCGCCGAGCTGCAGCTACTAAGGGACCGAGTTAGGGAACTGGAGATGCAGCTCGATGACCTTTGTCTGGTCAGGGAGAGTGAGGAGTTGATAGAGAGGAGCTATAGGCAGGTAGTCATTCCGGGGCCATGGAAGGCAGATAAGTGGGTCACGGTTAGGAGGGGTAACGGGAAGAGTCAGTTACTAGAGAGTACCCCAGTGGCTGTACCCCTTGACAATAAGTACACCTGTTTGAGTACTGTTGGAAGAACAGCCTACCTGGGGGAAGCGACAGTGGCCGTGCCTCCAGCACAGAGTCCGGCCCTGTAGCTCAGAAGGGTAGGGAAAGGAAGAGGAAGGCAGTTGTAATAGGGGACTCGATAATTAGGGGGTCAGATAGGCATTTCTGTGGATGCAGTCAGAAGACCCGGATGGTGGTTTGCCTCCCTGGTGCCAAATTCCTGGATGTTTCTGATCACGTCCAAGATATCCTGAAGTGGGAGGGTCGTGGTACATGTAGGTACCAATGACATAGGTTGGAAAAGGGAAGAGGTCCTGAAAGGAGAATATAGAGAGTTAGGAAGGCAGTTAAGAAGAAGGACTGCAAAAGTAGTAATCTCGGGATTACTGCCTGTGCCACGCGACAGTGACAGTAGGAATGGAATCAGGTGGAGGATAAATGTGTGGCTGAGGGATTGGAGCAGGGGGCAGGGATTCAAGTTTCTGAATCATTGGGACCTCTTTTAGGGCAGGTGTGACCTGTACAAATAGGATGGATTACACTTGAATCCTATATCCTGGTGGGTAGGTTTAATAGATCTGTAAGGGAGGGTTTAAACTAATTTGGCAGGGGGATGGGAACTGCACTGATGGAGCAGAGGAGAGGGAACACAGAAATAGATCTAAGGTAATGAGCAGTAAGGATGTCAGGAAGGACAGGCAGGTGATGGAGCAAATTTGTAGCCATTGGGATGAGTTGCAGTGCAATCAGTGTAAAAATTACCAAATACTGGACTTAAGGTTTTACACTTAAATGCACACAGCATAAGGAATAAGGTGGATGATCTTGTTGTACAGTTACAGATTGGCAGGTATGATATTGTGACCATCACTGAGACGTGGCTAAGGGATGCATGTCTCTGGGAGCTGAACGTCCAAGGATACACGGTGTATCGGAAGGATAGGCAGTTAGGTAGAGGGGGTGGCGTGGCTTTAATGGTAAGAAGTGATATTAAATCATTAGAAAGAGCTGACATAGGATTGGAAGGTACGGAATCTTTATGGGTTGAGCTAAGAAATCACAGGGGTAAAAGGACCCTGATGGCAATTATCTACAGGCCTCCAAATAACTGCAGTGATGTGGACTACAAATTACAACAGGAAATAGAAAAGGCTTGCCAGAATGGCAGTGTTATGATAATAACACTATACCAGATATTCAAGGGTATCAGGGAAGAGAAATATGCGCAGTCACAATTACGACAGAGAAAGTACTCAGGAAGCTGAATAGTCTAAGGGTAGATAAATCTCCTGGACCAGATGGAATGCACCCTCGTGTTCTGAAGGAAGTAGCTGTGGAGTTTGTGAAGGCATTAGCAATGATCTTTCAAAAGTCAATAGATTGTGGCCTGGTTCCGGAGGGGACTGGAAGATTGCAAATGTCACTCCGCTATTTAAGAAGGGGGCAAGGAAGCAAAAGGGAAATTATAGACCTGTTAGCTTGACATTGGTGGTTGGGAAGTTGTTGGAGTCGATTGTCAAGGATGAGGTTACGGAGTACCTGGAAGCATATGACAAGATAGGCAGAACTCAGCATGGTTTCTTTAAAGGAAAGTCCTGCCTGACAAACCTAGTGCAATTTTTTGAGGAAATTACATGTAGGCTAGACAAGGGAGATGCAGTGGATGTTGTGTATTTGGATTTTCAGAAGGCCTTTGACAAGGTGCCGCACATGAGGCTGTTAAACAAGATAAGAGCCCATGGAATTACAGGAAAGTTACATACGTGGATAGAGCATTGGTTGATTGGCAGGAAACAGAGAGTGGGAATAAAGGGATCCCATTCTGGTTGGCTGCCAGTTACCAGTGGTGTTCCACAAGGGTCCGTGTTGGGGCCGCTTCTTTTTATGTTGTATATCAATGATTTGGATTATGGAATAGATGGCTTTGTGGCCAAGTTTGCTGATGATACAAAGACAGGTGGAGGGGCCAGTAGTGCTGAGGAAACAGAGAGTCTGCAGAGAGACTTGGATAGATTGGGGGAATGGGCAAAGAAGTGGCAAATGAATTACAATGTCGGAAAGTGTACAATCATGCACTTTGGTAGAAGAAATAAATGGGCAGGCTATTATTTAAATGGAGAGAGAATTCAAAGTTCTGAGATGCAATGTGACTTGGGAGTTCTCGTGCAGGATACCCTTAAGGTTAACCTCCAGGTTGAGTCGGTGGTGAAGAAGGCGAATGCAATGTTGGCATTCATTTCTAGAGGAATAGAGTATAGGAGCAGGGATGTGATGTTGAGGCTCTATAAGGCACTGGTAAGACCTCACTTGAAGTACTGTGTGCAGTTTTGGGCTCCTTATTTAAGAAAGGATGTGCTGACGTTGGAGAGGGTTCAGAAAAGATTCACTAGAATGATTCCGGGAATGAGAGGGTTAACATATGAGGAACGTTTGACTGCTCTTGGACTGTACTCCTTGGAGTTTAGAAGAATGAGGGGGGACCTCATAGAAACATTTTGAATGTTGAAAGGCATGAACAGAGTGGATGTGGCAAAGTTGTTTCCCATGGTGGGGGAGTCTAGTACGAGAGGACTTGACTTGAGGATTGCAGGGCGCCCATTCAGAATGGAGATGTGAAAAAAAAATTTTAACCAGAGGGTGGTGAATCTGTGGAACTTGTTGCCATGGGCGGCAGTGGAGGCCAAGTTATTGGGTGTATTTAAGGCAGAGATTGATGGGTATCTGAGTAGTCAGGGCATCAAAGGTTATGGTGAGAAGGTGGGGGAATGGGACTAAGGGGGAGACTGGATCAGCTCATGATGAAATGGCGGAGCAGACTCGATGGGCTGAATGGCCAATTTCTGCTCCTTTGTCTTGTCTTATGATCTTAAAGCTGTGGCCACTCGCTCCCTTACTGTGCTCCTTCCCATTCTGTTAGATCTGGGGGTGATGTCCAGCAGCTTCTTCAGAAATCAAGAATGAGGCACAAATCTTATGTTTACCACAGTTTCATTAGATGTTCATCATGGTGCAGGTCAGAGTCAGTTTACATCAGCGGGTAAGGCGAAGAAGGAACAGAGGATCAATAACTTTAACAACCTGTGACTGGTTGTAACTGTGAATATCTGTAACGGTCACTGGCTGTAACTGTGACCAATGTGCCCTGTAAGATGTGTGCATGTGCAAGCACACACACATCTTTTGCTACTAGTGTGTAATGAATTTGAACTGTGCACAAATGGTTGTCACCCTCTACCTTGTTCGCATGTTAAGCATTTTTCACAATTGTGCACAATCACATTTTCTTTTCAGATTTCTGATGCGGACAGTATTGACAATGTGGAGTTTGCAATGATGTAGTCCTGCTACGTATGTTTAGTGTGAGTACACAAAATTAAAAATTTGGTGAGCAAATGTTGTTCTCACTGGGCAAAAAACTGCACAGCACAAGATTTTTGTGCACACCGGACATTACTAATTAGAGGGAACATTGACTGTGACTGGCTGTCATAGTGACCAGCTATAACTGTGACAGGCTGTCATAGTGACCAGCTGTAACTGTGACTGGCTGTCATAGTGACCAGCTGTAACTGTGACTGGCTGTCATAGTGACCAGCTATAACTGTGACAGGCTATTTGAATAAATGTCTGTAAGTATGACTGGCTGTAAAAGTGATCATCTATAGCTGTGACCATGTGTAACTGTGACCATCTGTAACTCTGTCCAGCTGTAACAGTGACTGTAAACTGTGATCATCTTTATCTGTTACTATTTGTAATTGTCACTGGCTGCAACTGTTACCAGCTGTAACTGTCACCTGTTTTATCAATAAATGTGTGTACCTGTGACTGGTTATAACTGTGATGATCTGTACCTATTAGTGGTTGTAACAGTGACTGGCTGTGACTGACTGGTTGTAATAGCAACCAATTGTAATTGTGATCAGCTGTAACTGTGACCAGTTGTCTCTGTGGCCATCTGTAACTGTGACCGACTGTAATAGTGACAATCTGTAACACTGACCAGCTGTAACAATGAATGGCTGTAGCTGTGACTAGTTGTTACTGTCACTGGCTCTGAAAGTGACCATCCGTAACTGAGATTGGCTCTATCTATGACCAGATGTAATAGTGATAATCTGTAACCGTGACCAGCTGTAACTGTGATTGACTGTAACTGTGACCAGCAGTAAATTTGATCTGTTGTAACAGGGAATGGCTGTGACTGGCTCCAACTGTGACCTACTTTAGTAGTGACCAACTGTGCCAGTGACCTGCTGTAACAATGACTGTAGCTCTGACCACTGTAACTGTGACCATCTGTATGAGTGTCTGGTTGTAACAGTGACTGGCCATAAATCTGACCATCTGTAACAGTGGACCAACAGTGGACATCCGCAACAAAGGACCATGAACACATGGTTTGCTTTTATTCTGCCAAGTGCTCTGGGCCAGTTTATTTGAGAAACACTTTCAGCAGAGACTAACTGATTCCCCCTTCAGTTTTGCAGGAAAAGAAACGACAGAAGGATGGAACTACTAATACAACAGGTTACTAAAAGTTTGCAGATAAACAGGTGATTGTACAAATATATAAACAAGCATAAAGAATGCTAAGACTACAGGGAAACAATAAAAGCATCAATCCCACAGCAGTGTCTGCGCTTCTGAAACTGGATTGGATTCTCAGCACTGGACAAGGTCAGCTGTGATCATTGCACCGCATTGAGAAATCGGTCAATGTTTCTGACCATATTATCCAGAACATACAGGGCCAGGATACATCTTATCATCTCGATCTGTTCACCTCTCCACTGATTCGAAACCACAAACATGGAACGCCTTTCCATCCCAGTACGTTCTGCCAACGTCTCAAACTGAGAGAAAGGAAGGGGAGAGAAGGTATTAATGGAATTATAAACTCCATAGGCTTCAGATTCATGGGCAATGGTAGCAGTAACAGAGACGGAGAGAGCTGTTCCATTGGGATGGGCTTCAGCTGAACTGTGTTGTGGCCAGTGTCCTGGGGAATCACATGAATACTGTGTAGACCAGACTTCAGACCAGACAGAAAGGGAAGGGTTCCAAGGGCAAAATGATAAATAACTGAGAGGAAGTGAGAGAGCGGTGGCACAGAGGAGTGAGGGGGGATTTGACAAAGTGTGGCAGGAGGGGGCAGAAAATATCAGTAAAGTGAGGCAGCATGAAGTAAAGCCCGAGTAATAGAGTTTAACACATGGCTAAGGAGATGGTGCAGGAGGAGGAGGGTTTCAGATTATTGGATCATTGGACTCTCTTCCAGGGAAGGTGGGACCTGTACAGACGGGATGGTTTGCACCTGAACTGGAGTGGAATGAATATCCCAGCAGGACTGTTTGCTAGTGCTGCAAGGGGGGGGTGGGGTGGTGTTTAAACTAGAACTACACAGGATGGGAACCAGAGCGCCTGAACAGATAGTGGAGTGGTTGTGGGGGAAGACGTTGCTGAGCCTACACACAAGGTCAGGAATCAAAAGGTTGACCATGGTGGGACTAATGTTCTGAGTTTGTATATTTCAATGTAGGGAGTGTTGTAGGAAGGGCAGATGAGCTTAAGGCATGGAATTATGACATTGTAGACATTAGTGAGACTTGGCTGCAAGAGCAGCAGGACTGGTAGCCCACTGTTCTGGAATTCTGTTGCTTCAGATGTGATAGAGTGGGAGGGAGTAAAAGGGATGGTGTGGCAATTCTAGTCAGGGAAAATATCACAGCAGGGCTTATACAGGATAGAGTGAACAGTTTGTCTCCTGAGGCTTTATAGATGGAACTGAGGAATAAGACAGGTATGTATAACCATGTTAATGGGATTACATTATAGATCACATAATAGACAGCAGGATTTAGACGATCAAATTAGAGAGATCACAGACTGTTATAAGAAACATAAGGTTGTGTTATGAGCAGGGATGCAGGTCTAGCCGGAGGCACCCGGCACATCTTTAAGAAAGAAGCTGAACTAAACAAGCTAATTAATTAGGTGCTGCCCAGGGTGGTTTGAGTATTTCAGGAACTGCTGATCCCCGGGATTTTTGCACACAACAGACTCTGGAGTTTACAAAGAATGGTGCCAAAAACAAAGAAAACATCCAGCGAGTGTGTTTAACGAGATGTTTTCACTCACAGAACAGCCACTCGCTGGATGTTTTTTTGTTTTTGGCACCATTCCCTGTAAACTCCAGAGTCGGTTGTGTGTAAAAATCCCAGGGGATCAGCAGTTCCTGAGATACTGAAACCACCCTGGGTGGCCCCTAATTAATTAACTTGTTTAGTTCAGCTTTTTTTCTTAAAGATGTGCTGGGTGCACTCTGGCTAGACCTGCACCCCTGGACATGAGGTGCTGTTAACTTTCCACATATTGACTGGGATTCCCATGCTGTTAATGGGCTGGATGGGATAGAATACCTCGAGTGTGTTCAGGAAAGTTTCCTGAATCAGTGCATAGAGATCCCAGGTAGAGAGTGTGCGATACTAGATCTCCTATCAGGGAATGAGACAGGGAAGTGACAGAAGTATGTGTAGGTGAAAACTATTTAGTGATTATAATGCCATTTGTTTCAAGTTAATTACGGTGAAGGGTAGGTCTGTTCCTTGGGTTGAGATTCGAAATAGGTGAAAGGCCAATTTTGGAAGAACCTGGCAAGTGGAGATTGGCACAGTTCCTTGTATTTTTTAGAGCTATTGAGGCACTGGTTAAGAAGGAGGGGGTGCATAGCAGGTATAGGCAGGTAAAAACAAATTAACACGCACAAGGAGAAGGCTGGTAGGTGCCAGGTGAAAGACCAGTAAGGGGAAAGATCAAGGGAGGGGAGAGGGGAAGCAGGGAGGGGATAGGCAGGAAAGGTGAAGAAGGAATGTAAGGGGAAAGCACTATGAGTAGTAGAAGGTTGAACCATGAGGATAGGTGATAGGCAGCTGGAGGAGAGGCAGAAGGAAACTGGGATGGGAGAAGGGAGGGAATTACCGGAAGTTGGAGAATTCAATGTTCATACCAAGGGGTTGGAGACTACCCAGACAGTATATGAGGTGTTGCTCCTCCAACCTGAGTTTGGCCTCATCATGGCAGTAGAGGAGGCCATGTATGGACATATCCGAATGGGAATGTAAAGCAGAGTTGAAGTGGATGGCAACTGGGAGATCCTGTCTGTTGTGGCGGATGGAGCGGAGAAGCTCAATGAAGTGGCCCCCCAATCTGTGTCAGGTCTCACTGATGTAGAGGAGGCCCCACCGGGAGCACCTAACTAAACAAATTAGGTATTTGAGGAGTATCAGCAATTCAAGAGAACAATTAAGAAAGAAAACAGGGCTAAAAGAAGGCATTAGGGCTTTTGAAGATATTTTACAAACACAAAGACAGCAAGGAACAAAATTGCTCCTTTGAAGATCAGAGCTGAAAGAGATGGAGCAGATCTTAATGGATTTTTTGCATCTGTATTTACCTAGACCATAAGATATCAGAGCAGAAATAGGCCACTTGGCCCATCCAGCATTTCATCACGGCTTACCCATTTTTCACCTCAGCCCCAAACTCCTGCCTTCTCCCCATGTCCTTTCATGTCTAGAGCAACCAAAAATCTATCAACTGTGCCTTAAATATACATAAAGACATGGCCTCCACAGCCACCTGTGGCACCAAATTCCACAGATTCAGCGCTCTCTGGTAAAGGGATTCCTCCTGATCTCCATTCTAAAAGGGTCGCCCCTCTATTCTGAGGCCATGTCCTCTGGTCCTGGACTCACCATAGCAAACATACCCTCCACATCCACATCCTGTCACCATTCGATAGGTGTCAATGAGGTCACCCCTCATTGTTCTGAATTCTGGTGAATACAGGCCCAGAGCCATCAAACACACTTCATATGACACGCCATTCAATCCTGGAATCACTTTTGTGAACGTGCTTTGAATCCTCCAGTATCAGGACATCCTTTCTAAGTGACCCACAACTGCTCACAGTGCTCCAAGTGAGGCCTCACCAGTGGTTTATAAAGCCTCAGCATTACACCTTTTCTTTTATGTTCTCATCTCCTTGAAATGAACACTGGCATCGCAGTTGTCTTCCTGACCACAAACTCAACCTGCAAATGATAAGAACATAAGAAATAGGAGCCGCAGTTGGTCATCTGGCCCGTTGAGCCTGCTCCGCCATTCAATAAGATCATGGCTGATCTGACCATGGACTCATCTCCACCTACCTGCCTTTTCCCCATAACCCTTAATTCCTCTACTATGCACAAGATCTATCCAAACTTGCCTTAAATATATTTACAGAGGTATCATCCACTTTTTCATTGTGCAGAAAATTGCACAGATTCACCACTCTTTGGGAAAAGCAGTAACTCCTCATCTCCGTTCAAAATCTACACCCCGAATTTTACAGCTATGTCCCCTAGTTCTAGTCACACCTACCAGTGGAAACAACTTTCCTGCCTCTATCTTATCCATCCCTTTTATAATGTTATATGTTTTTCATGAGATCTCCTTTCATTCTTCTGAATTCCAAAGGGTACAGTCCCAGGGGACTCAGTCTCTCATGTTGAATCCCCTCATCTCTGGAATCAACCTGGTGAACTTCCTCAGCACCAACTCCAAAACCCAGAACAACACGCAGTACTCCAGGTGCAGCCACAGCAGTACCATGTACAGTTGCAGCATAACCTCTCTGTTCTTAAATTCAATCCCTCTAGCAATGAAGACCAATATTCCGTTTGCCTTCTTCGTAGCCTGCTGCTCCTGCAAACCAACCTTTTGTGATTCATGCACCAGCACTCCCAAGTCCCTCTGTTTGGCAGCATACTGCAATATTTTTACTATTTAAATAATAATCTGCTCTTTAAATTTTCCTTCCAGTGGATGACCTCGCATTTACCAACATTGTACTCAATCTGCCAGACCTTTACCCACTCACTTAACCTATCTGTATCTCTCTGCAGACTCTCCGTATCTTTTGCACAATTTACTTTTCCACTCAATTTATCATCAGCAAACTTAGATACACTACACTCGGTCCCCTCTTCTAGATCGTTAATGTATACCGTGAACAGTAGTGGGCCCAGCACTGACCCCTGCACAACACCGCTCACTGCTGGTTGCCAACCAGAGTAACACCCATGTATTCCAGCTCTCTGCTTTGTATTAGTTAACCAATCCTCTGTCTGTGCTAATACATCCCTAAATTTTCCCCAAATGATCCTTTAGGGAATACTGCATAAGGACTCCCAAGTCTCTTTTTTGAATTTTCCTCTCCATTTAGAAAATAGCCTACCCTTTTATTTCTTCTACCAAAGTGCAAAACCATACACTTCCCAACACCGTATTCTTTGCCCATTCTCCTCATGAGTTCTTCTGTAGCCTCTCTACTTCCTAAAACTAGTGATCCCTCCACCTATCTTTGTATCATCAGCAAACTTTGCAACATAGCCATTAATTCTGACATCCAAGTCATTGACACTTGGGAGACGGACACAGGGTCTATGAAGAGAGGCAAAACAGCAGTGAGATCATGGGCCCAATACAGATTACACAGGGCGAGGTGTTTGCTGCCTTGTGACAAATTATAGTGGATAAATCCCTGGGGCCTGACAGATGGTCACTGTGACCTTGTGGGACGCCTGTGCAGAAATTGCAGATACCCTAGCCAAGATATTTAAAATATCCTTCAAGGGTGAAGTGCTGGAGTATTGGAGGATTGGTAACGCTGTTCGGTTGTTTAAGAAAGCCTCTGAAAATGAGCTGGGAAATTACAGTCAGGTGAGCCTGACGTCAGTAGTCGGTAAGTTATTGGAAGGTATTCTAAGGGGCCAGATATATAGTAAATATTTGGATAGACAGTGACTGGTTAGTGATAGTCAACATGACTTTGTACATGATATGTCTGTCATATCTAACCAATTTTACAAGGTAGTTAACAGGAAAGTGGATGAAGGCTTGGCAGTGGATGTTGTCTCATGGTCTTTAGCGAGGCATTTGACAAGGTCCCATGTGTGAGCTTGGTATTCAAGATAAGGTAACAAAAGCTAGAGAGTGGTAGTAGATGTTTGCCTCTGACTGGAGGCTTGTGACTAGCGGTGAACCACAGGAATCAGGGCTTGGTCTGTTGTTGCTTGCCATTTATATCAATGAGCTGGATAATAATGTGGTTAACTGGATCAGCAAATTTTCAGGTGACAACAGGATTGTGGTGTAATGGAGAGTGAAGACGACTATCAAAGCTTGCAGCAGGATCTGGATCAGCAGGAAAATGGGCAAAAGATTAGCAGATGGAATTTAATGCTGACAAGTGTGAGGTCTTGCACTTTGGGAAGACAAACCAGGATAAGATTTACATGGTGCGTGGTAAGGCATTGAGCTGTAGAGCAGAGGGATCTAAGAATAAAAACACATTGTTCCTTGAAAGTGGCATCAAACATAGATGGAGTTGTAAAAGACAGCTTTAGGCACATTGTCCCATTGTCCTTCATAAATCAATGTACTGAATACTAGATTTGGGATGCTGTGTTAAAGTTATATAAGATGTTGGTGGAACCTAATTTGGAGTATTGTTTGCAGTTTTGGTCACCGGCCTACTGAATAAGTGTCCAAAAGGTTGGGGATCAATGGTGCCGGGAACTGGGACAGAAGTAGATGAGGTCCAGGGCAGATCAACTGAATTGTAATGATAGGGGCAGCATGATAGAGGAGCTGAGTGACATCCTCCTACCTCTCTGTCAGTGGGATCATGCTATGCACAGATTGGATGCTGTGTTTCCCACCCCAGTGTCAGCAATAACAAGGAACTGATCAGTAACTTCAGGAGGAGGAACCCAGAGGTCCATGAGCCAGTCCTCAGTGGGGATTCAGAGGTGGAGGAAGTCAGCAGTTTTAAATTCCTTGGTGTTACTATTTCAGAGGACCCGTTCTGGGCCTAAAAAATAAGTGCAATTATGAACAAAGCAGAAGCACCTCCACTTCCTTAGAAGGTTACAAAGATTTGGGATGACATCTAAAACTCTGACAAACTTCTCTGGATGTGTAGTGGAGAGTAAATTGACTGTCTGTCTCACAGCCTGGTATGAAAGGCTTATAGAAGGCAGAGCGGAGTGCTGATGGTGCTAAACGACGACTCCTTTGCTTGCTTCTTCAGAAACAGCATTACTTCCATTTTTAATATCTTTAGTTTCCCTTTCAGGGTTCTTTTGAAGACCCTGACCTGGAGTAACACGAGGAAATCTGCAGATGCTGGAAATTCAAACAACACACACAAAATGCTGGTGGAACACAGCAGGCCAGGCAGCATCTATAGGGAGAAGCACTGTCGACATTTCGGGCCGAGACCCTTCGTCAGGACTAACCGAAAGGAAAGATAGTAAGAGATTTGAAAGTAGTGGGGGGGAGGGGGAAATGCAAAATGATAGGAGAAGACCGGAGGGGGTGGGATGAAGCTAAGAGCTGGAAAGGTGGTTGGTGAAAGTGATACAGAGCTGGAGAAGGGAAAGGATCATGGGACGGGAGGCCTAGGGAGAAAGAAAGGGGGAGGGGAACACCAGAGGGAGATGGAGGACAGGCAAACAACTAAATATATCAGGAATGGGGTAAGAAGGGGAGAAGGGGCATTAACAGAAGTTAGAGAAGTCAATGTTCATGCCATCAGGTTGGAGGCTACTCAGCCGGTATATAAGGTATTGTTCCTCCAACCAGAGTGTGGCTTCACTTTGACAGTAGAGGAGGCCATGGATATAAATATCAGAATGGGAATGTGGCCACTGGGAGATCCTGCTTTTTCTGGCGGACCGAGCGTCGGTGTTCAGTGAAACGGTCTCCCAGTCTGCGTCGGGTCTCACCAATATATAAAAGGCCACACCGGGAGCATCGGACACAGTATACCACACCAGCCGACTCACAGGTGAAATGTCGCCTCACCTGGAAGGACTGTCTGGGGCCCTGAATGGTGGTGAGGGAGGAAGTGTAAGGGCAGGTGTAGCACTTGTTCCGTTTACAAGGATAAGTGCCAGGAGGGAGATCAGTGGGAAGGGATGGAGGGGATGAGTGGACAAGGGAGTCGCATAGGGAGTGATCCCTGTGAAAGGCAGAAAGGGGGAGGAGGGAAAAATGTGTTTGGTAGTGGGATCCCGTTGGAGGTGGCGGAAGTTGCGGAGAATTATACATTGGACCTGGAGGTGGTAGGTAAGGACAAGAGGAACCCTATCCCGAGTGAGGTGGCGGGTGGTTGGGGTGAGGGCAGATGTGTGGGAAATGGGAGAGATGCGTTTGAGAGCAGAGTTGATGGTGGACGAAGGGAAGCCCCTTTGTTTAAAAAAGGAAGACATCTCCTTCGTCCTGGAATGAAAAGCCTCATCCTGAGAGCAGATGCGGCAGAGACAGAGGAATTGTGAGAAGGGGATAGCATTTTTGCAAGAGACAGGGTGGGAAGAGGAATAGTCCAGGTAGTTGTGAGAGTCTGTAGGCTTATAATAGATATCAGTAGATAGGCCATTTCCAGAGCTGGAGACAGAAAGATCAAGAAAGGGGAGGGAGATGTCAGAAATGAACCAGGTAAATTTGAGGGTAGGGTGAAAGTTGGAGGCAAAGTTAATGAAGTCGACGAGCTCAGCATGTGTGCAGGAGGCAGCGCCAATGCAGTCGTCGATGTAGCGAAGGAAAAGAGGGGGACAGATATATATAGACTTGGAACATGGACTGCTCCACAAAACCAACAAAAAGGCAGGCATAACTGGGACCCATACGGGTGCCAATGACTACACCCTTGGTTTGGAGGAAGTGGGAGGAGCCAAAGGAGAAATTATTGACAGTAAGAACTAATTCTGCTAGACGGAAGAGAGTGGTGGTAGAGGAGTATTGGTTAGGTCTGGAATTAAAAAAAAGCATAGAGATTCAAGACCATCTCAGTGGGGGATGGAGGTATATAGGGACTGGACATCCATGATGAAAATAAGACGGTGGGAGCCAGGGAACTTAAAATCACTGAAAAAATTCAAAGCATAAGAAGTGTCATGAACATAGGTGGGAAGTGATGAAAAAAGGGGGGATAAGGCTGTGTCAAGGTATGCCGAAATGAGTTCAGTATTAAATAGAATGAAATGACGATTGCACACATGGATCCGATTAAATAACACCTACGCTCGGTCCGCCAGAAAAGCAGGATCTCCCATTGGCCACACATTTTAATTCCACGTCCCATTCCCATTCTTATATGTCTATCCATGGCCTCCTGTACTGTCAAAATGAATCCAAACTCAGGTTGGAGGAACAACACCTTATATACTGGCTGGGTAGCCTCCAACCTGATGGCATGAACATTGACTTCTCTAACTTCCTTTAATGCCCCTCCTCCCCTTCTTACCCCATCCCTGACATACTTAGTTGTTTACCTGTTCTCCATCTCCCTCTGGTGCTCCCCCCCCTTTCTTTCTCCTGAGGCCTCCCATCCCATGATCCTTTCCCTTCTCCAGCTCTATATCACTTTCGCCAATCACCTTTCCAGCTCCTAACTTCATTCCACCCCCTCCGGTCTTCTCCTATCATTTCACATTTCCCCTTCCCCCCACTACTTTCAAATCTCTTACTATCTTTCTTAGTGCTTCTCCCTATAGATGCTGCTTGGCCTGCTGTGTTCCACTGACATTTTGTGAGTGTTGTTGCCTGGAGTTACATGATGACTACGGTTTTTTGTGAGCATGGGACCTGCTCTCGGGGTTTCAGGGTTGGCCGTTGTTCGGCTGCCAGGGGCTCGGCCTAAGGATTCGGCTCGGCTTTGGAAGCCTAGGATCTTGGGCCTCTGAAGACGGGCGGATCAAGGGTCGGTGTCATCAGAGGGAGTCGGAATATCTGTGGCTGTGTGCCCTGAGACTCCTGATCTTTGGGCACAGAGTTCAAAAAAGAACAACGTGGCAGACTTTTAACATCGTAATCCAGAGAGTTGTTTGTTATGTCTCCCTGCTCGCTGTGAAACGGCGACATCACCTTCTCCCTTATTAGGGAGAGAGCCTGTGGTATGTCGAATGCCGGGTGAACAATGTAGTCTCTGGGGTAACTGCAATCTGTGTCTTTACTGTTGCTTTGCTCACGCTTGAGTGCTCGGTGACGGCACTGATGATTTTTTTTGCCGGTGGGGGGAGGGGGGATTGTTGTCGACTGCTGCTTACGCGTGGGAGGGGGGAGCTGAGAGTACTTTGGGGTTCTAACACCTGTCGTTCATTCTTTGGGACACTCCTTTTTTGTGCATGGCTGTGAAGAAAAAGCACTTTAGGATGTATATTGGTGAGGACCGCTGATGAAGGATGCTGTTATCCTACAGCAGTGTTTCTTGTCGATGTGCTCAGTGGTTAGGAGGGCTTTACCTGTGATGTACTCGACTGAATCCATCTTTTGTGGGATATTCCATTAAGAGGAATTTGTGTTTCCATACTAGGCTGTGATGTAGCCAGTCAATACACTCTCCATTGCACATCTATAGATGTTTCTGAAAGTCTTTGACATCATGACAAATCTCCACAAGATCCTATGGAAGTAGAGGCACTGCCATACTTTTTACACAATTGTATTTACCTGGTGGGTCCTCTGAAATGGTAACTCAAGGAATTTAAAGTTGCTAACCATCTCTACGTCTGATCCTCCGATAAGGACTGGCTCATGGACCTCTGGTTTCCCTCTCCTGAGTCTACAATCAGTTCCTTGGCCTTGCTGACATTGAGTGAGAGGTTGTTGTTATGACACCACTCAGCCAAATTTTCAATCTCCCTCCTGTATGCTGATTCATCACCATTCATCATCATTCATTTGATACGGCCCACAACAGTGGTGTCATCAGCAAACTTGAATATGGTGTGGGAGCTGTGTTAGCCACACAGTCATAGGTGTAAAGGAGGGGGCTAAGCATACAGCCTTGTGATGTACCAGTGCTAATGAGATCATGGAGATGTTGTTGCCAATCTGAAATGACAAGTATACAAGTGAGGAAATCCAGAATCCAATGGCACAAGGAAGTTTAGAGGCCAAGGTCTTTGAGATTATTGATTAGTTTTGAGGGAATTATGGTATTGAACGCTGAGCTGCAGCCAATAAAGAGGATCCTGATGTATGTATCTTTCCTGTCCAGATGTTCCAGGGTTGTGTGAAGAGCCAGTGAGGTGTCATTGGCTGCAGACCTGTTGGTCCAGTCAGCAAATTGGAGTGGATCCACTCCAGCTCCCAGGCAGGAGCTGATATGTTTTATCACCAGACTCTGACACCACTGTTGTGGGCTGTATCAATGATAGTGATGAATTAGCATACAGGAGGGAGATTGAAAATTTGGCTGAGTGGTGTCATAACAACAACCTCTCACACAATGTCAGCAAGGCCAAGGAGCTGACTGTAGACTCAGGAGAGGGAAACCAGAGGTCCATGAGCCAGTTCTTATCAGAGGATCAGACGTAGAGATGGTTAGCAACTTTAAATTCCTTGGTGTTATCATTTCAGAGGACCCAGCAGGCAAAATGGGGACGGGAGAGGTTCCCGAGGATTGGAGGGTTGCGGATGTTGTTCCTTTATTCAAGAAAGGGAGTAGAGATAGCCCAGGAAATTATAGACCAGTAAGTCTTACCTCAGTGGTTGGTAAGTTGATGGAGAATATCCTGAGAGGCAGGATTTATGAACATCTGGAGAAGTATAGGGCAGGTTGTGCCTTACAAGCCTGATTGAATTTTTTGAGGAAATGATTAAACACGTTGATGAAGGAAGACCAGTAGATGTAGTGCATATGGATTTCAGCAAGGCATTTGACAAGATATCCCATGCAAGGCTTACTGAGAAAGTAAGGAGGCATGGGATCCAAGGGGACATTGCTTTGTGAATCCAGAACTGGCTTGCCCAGAGAAGGCAATGTGTGGTTGTAGAGGGGTCATATTCTTCATGGAGGTCGGCCACCAGTGGAGTGCCTCAAGGATCTGTTCTGGGACCCTTACTCTTCGTGATTTATATAAATGATCTGGATGAGGAAGTGGAGGGATGGGTTAGTAGGTTTGCTGATGACACAAAGGTTGGAGGTGTTGTGGATAGTGTGGAGGGCTGTCAGAAGTTACAGCGGGACATTGATAGGATACAAAACTGGGCTGAGAAGCGACAGTTCAACCCAGATAAGCGTGAAGTGGTTCATTTTGGTAGGTCAAATATGATTGCAGAATATAGTATTAATGGTAAGACTCTTGGCAGTGTGGAGGATCAGAGGGATCAGAGGGATCTTGGGGTCTGAGTCCATAGGACGCTCAAAGCAACTGCGCAGGTTGACTCTGTGGTTAAGAAGGTGTACGGAGTATTGTCCTTCAGCAATTGTGGAATTGAATTTAGGAACCCAGAGGTAATGTTGCAGCTATATAGGACCCTGGTCAGACCCCACTTGGAGTATTGTGCTCCGTTCTGGTCGCCTCACTACAGGAAGGATGTGGAAGCCATAGAAAGGGTGCAGAGGAGATTTACTAGGAGGTTGCCTGGAATGGGGAGCATGCCTTATGAGAATAGGTTGACTGAACTCGGCCTTTTCTCCTTGGAGCAAAGGAAGATGAGGTGACCTGTTAGAGGTGTATAAGATGATGAGAGGCATTGATTATGTGTATAGCCAGAGGCTTTTTCCCAGGGTTGAAATGGTTACCACAAGAGGACACAGGTTTAAGGTGCTGGGGAGTAGGTATGGGGGAGATGTCAGGGGTAAGATTTTTCTCAGAGAGTGGTGAGTGCATGGAATGGACTGCTGGCAATGGTGGTGGAGGTGGATACATTAGGGTCTTTTAAGAGGCTTTTAGATAAGTACATAGAGCTTAGTAAAATAGAGGGCTATAGGTAAACCTAGTAATTTCTAAGCTAGGGACACGTTCAGCACAACTTTGTGGGCCGAAGGGCCTGTATTGTGCTGTCGGTTTTCTATGTTTCTCTAAACTCTTCATCACTGTGGGTGTCAGTGCAACTGGGCAGGTCACCGTGTTCTCTTGGTTATTATTCTATTATGGACTTATTGTGTATGCCTGCAAGAAAATGAATCTTGTGGTTGTACGTGGTGACAAAAATATTCTTTGATAATAAATTGACTTCAAAGGTTGAACACGAATGCACATCACTGACTGAGTGTCTGATGACCGCCTGAGGTCATTAATTATAATGACATGGAAATGGTGGTTCACTGTTACCTGCCCGAGGTTGATCAAGGATGGACAATAGACAGTGGATGTGTGTGCAACCCCACACAGGGGTACCGGTACACTGTAAAATCATTGTACTGATATCACTGCTCCTGATTCTACTGATTATTACCTTCTGCTGCAGTGGCTTGAATTCATAAATCCATGCATTGTATTTTTCTGGTAACCCTAATTTTTCAAACTTGGTCCCAATCACAACCCTGTGAACATCTGGAAAAGAGAGATGATCCAGATATCAATATGAAGCTGCAACATTGTGACAATGGTTATTCAGACCAAAATAAAGCACTTACACTTCTGTGCCACGATCGTCTGTAACTCCTGAAACTCTGTCATTTTATCATCACTGATGCTGTCCATGGTGTTGATGTCAAATATGAATGCGACTCCATGAATTACATTTTCCGGAATAACGGGATAGGTGGAAATATCTGAGTCAGGGTTGAAACTGTGCAACTGTGTGAGACAATGAAGAACTGGTTACAGAGAGGCAGCAAGAACACTGATGTTCACACTCACTCAGCACTGAGTTGAACTCTGACTGGAGAGACCAGGCTCATCAGACAAAGCCCAGTGATCAGGGCCACTGATCTGCTGAGATCCATTGGGCCCCAACCTCACTCCTGCTTATGGATTGGTGGGGTCTCTCTGTCCCTGTCAGCTGGGAATGTTGCTCTCTCCAGTTCACTCTTACTCTGCAGTTCTTTTCACTGTGGGTCCACTCTGTCTCAAGAGCTGTTTCGGAATTCTCTCTCAGCTTCTCAGTACTCAGGCGCTGGTTCTGTCTAATGTGTCAATAATGTTGTTCTAAATGTCAGGGCACAACAGCAAGGCTTACAGGTGAATCAGAAGCTTCTGTGTGAATGAAAGTTTCAGAATGCAGTACAATACAGATCGTTAATCAGTTTGAAACATAATAGAGTCATACATAGAGGCAGCGATCATAAAATGATTGAATTCACTCTGCAATTTGTAAGGGAACAGCTAAAGTCAGTTGTACTTTGGAGTAAAGGAACTCTGGAGGTATGAGAGGAGCTGGTTGGAGGGGAGGCACTACCAGGGATGACAGCAGAACTGCAATGCCTGGAGTTTTTTTTAGGAGTATTTCAGAAGGCACAAGATTGATACATAGCAAAGAATTATTCTAAAGGCAGGATGACACAGCCATACTGACAAAAGGAAATCAAAGACAACAAAAAAGCAAAAGTTAGGGCATATTAGTTGGAAGACAGAAGATTGAGACTCTCTTGAAAAATAGCCAAATGCAACTAAAAAAGCCATAAGAAAAGTCAGGTCACTTCTTATTGTCATTTCGACTGTAACTGCAGGTACAGTATACAGTAAAAACGAGACGTTTTTCAGGACCATGGTGCTACATGAAACAATACAAAAGCTACACTGAACTACGTAAAAACAACACAGAAGAAAACTACACTAGACTACAGAACCTATCCAGGACTGCATAAAGTGCACAAAACAGTGCAGGCAATACAATAAATAATAAGCAAGTCAATAGGCACAGTCGAGGGCAATAAGTTGGTGTCAGTCCAGACTGTGGGTATTGAGGAGTCTGATGGCTTGGGGGAAGAAACTGTTACATAGTCTGGTCATGAGAGCCCGAATGCTTTAGTGCCTTTTCCCAGATGGCAGGAGGGAGAAGAGTTTGTATGAGGGGTGTGTGGGGTCCTTCATAATGCTGCTTGCTTTGCAGATGCAGCATGTAGCGTAAATGTCTGTAATGGCGGGAAGAGAGACCCCAATGATTTTCTCAGCTGACCTCACTATCCTCTGCAGGATCTTGCAATACAAGGTAGTGCAATTTCCAAACCAGGCAGTGATGCAGCTGCTCAGGATGCTCTCAATACAACCTCTGTAGAATGTGATGAGGATGGAGGGTGGGAGATGGACTTTCCTCAGCCTTCGCAAAAAGTAGAGATGCTGCTGGGCTTTCTTTGCTATGGAGCTGGTGTTGAGGGACCAGGTGAGATTCTCCACCAGGTGAACACCAAGAAATTTGGTGCTCTTAATGATCTCTACCGAGGAGCCGTCGATGTTCAGCAGAGAGTGGTCACTTCGTGCCCTCCTGAAGTCAACAACCATCTCTTTTGTCTTGTTCACATTAAGAGATAGGTTGTTGGCTCTGCACCAGTCCATTAGCCGCTGCATCTCTTCTCTGTATGCTGACTCGTCGTTCTTGCTGATGAGACAAGTCGTGTCATTGGCAAACTTGATGATGTGGTTTGAGCTGTGTGTTGCAGCACAGTCGTGGGTCAGCAGAGTGAACAGCAGTGGACTGAGCACACAGCCCTGGTGGTCTCCCGTGCTCAGTGTGAT
Source organism: Hypanus sabinus (assembly GCF_030144855.1). Taxonomy (NCBI): domain Eukaryota; kingdom Metazoa; phylum Chordata; class Chondrichthyes; order Myliobatiformes; family Dasyatidae; genus Hypanus; species Hypanus sabinus. The sequence continues at coordinate 51,543,706 of NC_082706.1, forward strand.
GGTGTTGGAGATGCAGCTCCCAATCCGGACTGACTGAGGTCTCCCAGTCAGGAAGTCTAGGATCCAGTTGCAGAGGGAGGTGTCCAGACCCAGTAGGCTCAGCTTTCCAATTCCAGTTTCTGAGGGATGATTGTGTTGAATGCTGAACCGAAGTCTATGAACAACATTCAAACGTACGTGTCTTTTTAGTCCAGGTGGGTTAGGGAAAAGATAAAATATGAAGGTAAGCTTCCCAATAATATCAACGAGGATGCAAAAGAACAAAGCAGCACTGTACAGGCCATTCGGCCCACAATGTTGTGCTGACCCTTAAACTCTGCCTCCAAATGATTTTTCTGCTATATAAAGAGTAAGAAAGAGTAGATATTGGACCCTTGGGAAAATGATGCTGAAGTGGTAGTAATAGGGGACTGATGTGGAAGGTGAACTGATAAAGTATTTCACATCAGTCTTCAATGTGGAAGACACTAGCAGTATTGCTGGAAGTTCAACAGTGCCGGGGACAGAAGTGAGTACAGTTGCTTTTACTAGCGAGAAGGTGCTTTGGATGCTGAAAGGTCTGAAGGTAGATAAGTCATCTGGTCCAGATGGACGACACCCCAGGGTTTGGAAAGAGGTGGCTGAAGAGATTGTGGAGACTTTCGTAATGATCTTTCGAGGATCACTAGATTCTAGCATGGAACTGGAGGACTGTAAACTACACCTGTCGCCCCACTCTTCCCAGAAGGGAGGGAGGCAGAACAAAGGGAGCTATACACCAGTTAGCCCAATCTCAGTGGTTGGGAAGAATCCATTATTAAAGATGAGATCTCAGATCTCAAGAGGCATATATTAAAATAAGCTGAAGTCAGCTCAGTTTCCTTGAGGAAAATCTTTCCTGACAAAACTGTTGTAATTCTTTGAAGAAATAACAAGCAGGATAGACAACATTAGTGGGTGCTGTGTACTTGGATTTTCTGAAGTATATTGGCAAGTTGGCTCACATGATACTGCTTAGTAAGATAAGAGCCTATGCTCTGACAGGAAAGATACTAACATGGATATTGGATTGGCTGAATGTCAGGAGTCAAAGAGTGAGAATAGTTGCCTGCGGGTGACTACTGGTTAAGATCACTTCATTTTATATTGGATGGGAATGATTTGGATGATGGAAGTCATGGCTTTGTGGTCAAGTCTGCTGGTGATACAACACTAGTTGGAGGGGCAGGTAGTGTGGAGGGATTAGAAAGACTGATGAAGCTTTAGACAGATTAAAAGAATGGGCAGAGAAGTGGCAGATGGAATGTAGTGTTGTGAAGTGTATGATCATGCACACAGGTAGAAGGAATAAAAGAGCAGACTATTTTCTAATGGTGGACAAAATTTAAAAATCTGAGGTGATAAAGTACTGGGAGTGTTGGTGCAGGGCTCCCTGAAAGATAACTTGCGGATTGAGTCAGTGGTGAGGAGGACAAATGTGATGTTAGCACTTATTTTAAAACACTAAAATCTGGAATCCCTCTATATCCCTACCATCCATGTGCCTATCCAAACCTCTCTGAAATGTTGAAATCGAGCTCACATTCACTACATGCTGGCAGCTTGTTCCTCACACTCATGACTCTGTAAGTGAAGAAGTTTCCCTCGATGTTCCCCTTCACTTTTCACCTTTCACTCTTAACTCATGACCTCTGGTTGCAGTCCCACCCAACCTCAGTGGACAAAGCCTGCTTGCATTTACCCGATCTATACCCCTCATAATTTCTATAACTCAATGAAATATCCTCTCAGGTCACCAGTGGGCACTCATGGAGTGAGTACAGCTTTGGATTCGCTCCTTTACCTTTACTTTTTTAACCCATGATCACCCTTATTTAACCTATTTTTACCTGCACTAGAAGATTTTTATTACTTTTTTGGACTTATCTTTGAGTTTGCACTGTGAATCTTGAAGAAATGAGTACAGAAATGGCTTTAAGACTGCAAGGACGAGAGACTGGGAAAGATACCAATGGCAACTGAAAGAAAAAAAAGCCTGAACCCAAGCGTACCGAATTGACTTATGATACCTTGTTGGATCTTTTTAATGAAAATTTTGAAGAACAATGACAAAGTTTTAAAGAAGTTTTAAAGTCCTTTCAGGATTCTCTGGATATGATTGGTCATGAAGTTAAACAGCATCAAACTTTAATTGCAACTCTGCAAGAGGATGCTCGGAAGAGAGATTTGAAAATTGAGAAATTGGAACAGAAATTATCTTCGATGATTAAACAGCTGGAAACACTTAAAGCTAAGAGCTTTGATTTTGAAAATCGATCTTGAAGACAGAACTTACGTATACTTGGTCTCCCTGAAGGCATCGAACAAGGGGACCCCTCAAAGTTTTTTGCTCAACTTTTAAATGATGCGTTCCTTTCTGAATTCCCAGAGAATCCTCCATTACTGGATCGTGCCCACAGAGCTATGTGCCGATCACCGATTTCTTCATCTAAACCATGAGTTCTAATTATTTGATTTCACTATATGCATGTTAAGGAGCATCTCTTTCGCACTGCTCATCAATTAGGTGTGATTTAGGTGTAATCTTAATTTTCAAGATTTCCATTTCCATCTTGTGGAAGATTACAGTCCAGAAGTGATGAAGGCACGGCTCGCTTTTAAATCTCTGATGTCAGAATATAACGAGAAAAAGCAGCTTAAACCAACGCTTTTATACCCTGCGAGACTTAGAATCTCGCCTTTGGATGCACGACAGAGTATTTTTCTCTCCACATCTGAAACTCGAAGTTTCCTGGATGAGCATTATCCTACTGCTTCAGACTCTTGCCTCTAATAAATGTATGGCTTTTGCAACACCGGCTATGTTTGTTCCTATTCCTTTAAAGTTCATAATCTTTTTATGAAGTCTGATCTTTTTAAGTTTAAGATTTTTGTTTCTGGACACTAATGTAAGTTTAATTCATATTTTATATTTCAATTAAAGTTTTTCTTTGCTGTTGTATTAACCTTTTTAATTTACTTATTTTAACCATTTCATTTTATTTTTCTGGACATTATTATTAGTCTTTTGATGGTGAATTTTTTAATGTTTTTAATATATATCTTGTTTTCCTCATTTTTCATTTAATTAAGATGGCGGTCTGTTCTCCTTTTTCTAAAACACCCTTTGTTTTTTTACCTCACCATCTGTTTTTGCCTTCTTCTTCACATAATGCCTTTTTAAAATTATAACCTTATTCTTAATTGTTCAGGTTTTCACCCAATTTATAACAGGTACTAATGTTTATATTCTCTTCGTTTTTTTTAGCAGCTTTATTCAGAAGTCTGTTTTACTATAGTGTCTAATTATTTTTTCAGATTTTGGGTGGATCTTTTTTTTAATCTTATATATTTGGAACTGCCTTCTGGAGACACGGGGGTAGATTTATTGTTATTCTTCCTTTTTCTGGCCTCCTTTAGGCTCAGGTTGGTTTTTTTGTTGGTGGAGAGCGGGAGGTTCTTTTCTATTAGTTTTTTCATTAGTATTACCAGTTTTATAATTTGAGCTGATTTAAAACTACTAAAATGTCCACCGTGTCACCACTTCCAGTTCCTCCCTGTATTTTTATTCCTCTTCCGGGATCATGAGTTCACACTTTGGTTAACTATTTATATACCAAAGGGTTGATTCTAGAAATATGGTTCAGACCACTAATTTTGTCTCTTGGGATACTAATGGCTTAAACCATCCGATTAAACGGAAAAAGATTTTTAAAGACTGAACATGCATATTATTTTTGCACAAGAAACTCATGGGAGGAAAGAGGACAATCAACATTTTTTTAGGTTTTGGAAGGAAAAACAGTACCATTCAAACTTGAATGCCAAAGTAAAAGGAGTTTCAATTTTTATTGACTCCTCTATTACATTTGTTCAACACGATATTATTTCGGATCCGAATGGTAGACTTTTGTTTATTACTGGGTTACTTTTTAATAATGTTGCTATGGTTAATGTTTATGCTCCAAATGTGGACTATCCTGATTTTTTTAAGTCTTTATTTACTTCTCTACCAAATCTAAATGAATATATGTTGATAATGGGCAGTGACTTTAATTGTTTAAATCCTTTGCTGGATAGAACTATATCCATTCAGACTTTAACAAATAAGTCGGCTGTTTTTATTAATTCTTTTTTGACTGTTTCTGGAATTTTAGATATTTGGACATTTCTACACCCTAAGGATAAAGAGTTTTCATTTTTCTCACATGTTTATCATTCTTACTCCAGAATTGACTACTTTTTCATTGACTCTCATTTTATTCCATGGTAATTGGTTGTAATTATGACATTATAGTCATCTCTGTTCATGCTCCGATGAAACTTTTTATTAAATTAATGGACAAAGAGCCTAGTATTAGACAATAGCGATTTGATTCTACTTTGCTTTAAGATCCAGATGTCATTAAATTTGTGAAGGAATAGATTGATTTCTTCTTTTCAACTAATACTACAGGTGAAATTTCCTGCGGAACACTTTGGGACACTTTTAAAGCATATATATGTGGACAGATTATCTCCTATTCTGTTGGTTTGAGAAAACTTATTAAGAATGAAACTTCTATTGGTTGAAAAGATCAAAGAAATTGAAAAGAAATATTCTATCACACCTAGTAAGGAGCTTTAAAAACAAAGAGTTGAGCTTCAAATGGAACACAGTTTATTACTTACATCCTCGATCAAATATCAATTAATGAAAACTATAAGTGAATTCTATATACACAATGATAAATTAGGAAAATTGTTAGCTAACCAATTGAAGACTGCTTCAGTTAAACATCAAATTATTAAGATCCGTAAACAGAATGATGAATTTAAAGTCAACCATGATGAGATAAACAAATCTTTTCAAGGTTTTTATACTTCTCTGTATCACTCTGAATTTCCTCATGATCTCAGTACCATGCATGATTTTTAGGGAAATTGAATTTTCCAAAATTATCACCTGAAGAACATTTAATATTAGAAACTCCTATTATGTATGCAGAAATTAAAGGGTGTTATTTCCTCAATGAATTCCGGAAAAGCACCAGGTCCAGATGGGTATAGATTTGAATTTTTCAAGTTTTTTTTTTCTTCTACTCTTTCTCCTTGGTTATGTAGGGTTTTTGAAGAAGCAATTAGAATAGATAAACTACCACAATATTTTTATAGAGCTATTTCTTTAATTCTAAAAAAAATCCTACTGATTGTGCATCCTATAAATCGATATCCCTGTTGAATGTAGATTCTAAGATCTTTTCCAAGATACTGGAGACCAGGTTGGAGAAGGTATTACCTCAAAATATCTCTGAGGATCAAACTGGATTTATTAAAAACAGTTATTCTTTTTTTAATATTAGTAGATTAATGAATATTGTTTATACTCCTTCACATAGCACCCCAGAATATGCCATTTCATTAGATGCCGAGAAAGCATTTGATAGAGTTGAATGGCCATATTTATTTACTGTGCTTGAGAAATTTTACTTCAGTTCAACATTTATATCCTGGATTAAATTGATATATCATACTCCAGTAGCCTTGGTTTTTACTAACAACCAAAGATCTCCCTTTTTTCGCTTATTTCGGGGTACCAGGCAAGGTTGTCCTCTCAGTCCATTACTATTCGATATTGCCTTAGAACCTTTGGCAATTGCTATTGTTATGATCCCAGCCCTCTCCTTTGTGAGAATCGCAAGAGCACCCGTCGAAAGGGGGAGGGGGGGTCAGTAGACCCAGTCGGAGAGAGAGAGAGAGACGTGCCAAATTGCAGGTACCACCAGAGATACAGAATAAAGACAACAGTGACTATTGTCTCATGGAGACCACGTGAAAAGCCCTTGGGCAAGGTGGGCTGGTTGAGAGAGAGATTGCATCATCCCAACCTGATTGATACCTGCGACCCCGTGAGCAAGTATAAAGGAGAGTCTCAGGGGGACAGCCCCTCAGATGCACCCAGAAGACACGAGAGAGCGATCCCGCAGCAGCGGGATGCCATTCTGAAGGAAGCCACGTGCTTTAGATTCCGGGATTGGAATTTGTGGCTGGAATCACAGAAAACCGCTTTTAACTAACATCGGGGAGAGGAAACCAACGCTCCCCCGATTTCACGGAAGATTCATCAAGACTCGGCAAGTTCTTTCTCTTCTCCCCCAATCTCTCTCTCTCGGTCGCCCCACGTGAAACCCAGCGATTTTCAAAGGGCTGAGGCCGACAGCCTTCTGAGTGACTTTTATATTTCCAATGGACAATCTATTAACCCCTAAACATCAGCAGAGCTCACTTAATAATGATGATTAATAATATACCCGCGCTTTAGATTGAGTGTTGACAATGTGCCCTATCTGAATGTATGTATTAACCCTACTTTTGTGTCCCTTTACGAATAAAACGTTTGAAAATAGTGACAACAGACTTCAACAGACCTCTCTATCTTTGCTGGTAAGTTATCCAGTTATGGGATACGTAACACTATTAGAGAATCACCTAATATTTTTGGCATTACTCGTGGGATGGATATACATAAGTTATCATCATACGCAGACGACTTGTTATTATATATATCTGATCCAGAGAAATCCATTCTTGCAGTTATATCACTGTTGGCTCAGTTTAGTAATTTTTCTGGTTACAAATTAAATCTTAATAAGAGTGAACTGTTCCCCCTAAATATGCAGGTTCCAATTTATGGAAATTTACCTTTTAGATTAGTTACTGATCACTTTACATACTTAGGGATTAAAATTACAAAAAAAACATAAGGATTTATTTAAGGCTAATTTCTTACATTTAATTGATCAGATTAAATGTCTGTTTACTAAATGGTCACCACTGTCTCTATCATTGATAGGTTGGATCAATGCTATTAAGATGATTATTTTACCTAACATCTTATATATATTTCAAGCGGTACCAATTTTTATTCCAAAATCCTTTCTTGATAATGTTGAATCAAAAATTTCTTCTTATACATGGCAGAATAAAAATCCTAGGTTAGGTAAAAGATATTTACAGAAGTCAAAAAAAGAAGGTGGATTGGCATTGCCAAATTTTAGATTTTATTACTGGGCAATTAATATCCAATATTTGAAATGTTGGTTATGGGATTTGGATTAATCTCCTAGCCATCATTGAGTAAATTGGAAATTAAATCTATACAAGGGTTTTCACTGGGTTCTATCTTAGGGACTTCTCTTCCTTTTGTTTTTTCTAAATTGCAAAAACAAATTGACAATCCGATAGTTAAATACACTCTACACATATGGTTTCAATTTTGGAAATTCTTTGGGTTGAATCTATTTGTTTTACCAATTCCTATTGTATCTAATTTCTTTTTTCATCCCTCTACTATGGACCAAGCCTATTTAGCTTGGAAGACTAAAGGTATACTCCGAATTTCTGATTTATTTTTGGATAATTGTTTTATGTCTTTTGAACAATTATCCAATAAATATAATTTGCCTAGATCCCATTTTTTTTTGATATTTACAGATTAGGAACTTTTTAAACACTGTACTTCCTACCTTTCCAAACCTGGATTCTATGGGTATTTTGAAGAAAATTCTAGAACTAAATCCTTTTCAGAAAGGTGTAATAGCAAAGGTTTACAATATAATTATGACAATATGTTCAGAGGTTTCTTATAAAATTAAGAATGTTTGGGAAAGGGAACTTAAGTTTACCATTCCTATTGAGAAATGGGAAAAAAATTCTTCAACTAGTTAATTCATCCTCTACAATATATACACAATGCTGGAAGAACTCAGCAGGTCAGGCAGCATCCTTGAGAAAAGAGCAGCCAACATTTCGGCCCGAGACCCTTCATCAGGAATGGGGGTGGGGGGGATGAGAGAGCCAAAGCCCAGTAATAGAGATTGGGGAGGGGGAAGGGCCTAGAGGCGTCAGGTGGAAAACCGATCAGAGGAAAGATAAAGGGGGGAGGGGAGGGGATAAGCATGAAAGAACTGTAGAGATAAAGAAGCAGAAAGTTGAAAGGGGAGAGAGGCAGAAAGGGACCTGGCAGAGGGGAAGGGGGAGGGGAAGGGAATTACTGGAAATTGGAGAATTCAATGTTCATACCACAAGGCTGGAGGCTACCCAGATGGTAGATGAGGTGTTGCTCCTCCAACCTGAGTTTGGCCTCATCATGGCAGTAGAGGAGGCCATGTATGGACATATCTAGATGGGAATGAGAGGCACAGTTGAACTGGGAGGTCCTGTCTATTGTGACAGACGGAGCGGAGGTGCTCGACGAAGCGGTCCCCCAATCTGCGTCGGGTCTCGCCGATGTAGAGAAGGCCGCACCCAGAGCACCGGATGCGATAGACAATTCCAGCAGACTCACAGGTGAAGTGTTGCCTCACTTGGAAGGACTGTCTGGGGCCCGGAATGGTGGTAATGGGGGAGGTGTGGGGACAGGTGTAGCATTTGCGCTTACAGGGATAAGTGCCGGGTGGAAGGTCTGTGGGGAGGGACGTGTGGACCAGGTAGTCATGGAGGGAACGATCCCTGTGAAAAGCTGAGAGGGGTAGGGAGGGAAAGATGTGCTTGGTGGTGGGGTCCTGTTGAAGGTGGCGGAAGTTGCAGAGGATAATATGCTGGATCCGGAGGCTGGTGGGGTGGTAGGTGAGGACAAGAGGAACCCTCTCCCTGTTGTGGTAATGGGAGGATGGGTTAAGGGCTGAAGTACGGGAAGTGGAGGAGATGCGGGTGAGGGCATCTTTGATGACGCCAGAAGGGAAACCACAATCCTGAAAGAAAGAGGACATTTGAGAAGTCCTGGAACGGAAAGCCTCATCCTGGGAGCAGATGCAGCGGAGACAAAGGAACTAGGAATAGGGAATGGCATTTTTGCATTGGGCAAGGTGGGAAGAGGTATAGTCATGGGAGTCAATATGGGGATCTTGACTATATTTCTTCCCACTCTGCCTCTCTCCCCTTTCAACTTTCTGCTTCTTTATCCCTACAGTTCTTTCATGCTTATCCCCTCCCCTCCCCCCTTTATCTCTCCTCTGATTGGTTTTCCACCTGGTGCCTCTAGGCCCTTCCCCCTCCCCTAGCTTACTGGGCTTCAGCCCTTTCTTCCCCTCCCATTCCTGATTAAGGGTCTTGGCCCGAAACGTTGGCTACTCTTTTCTCATGGATGCTGCCTGACCTGCTGAGCTCTTCCAGCATTGTGTACGTATTCTTTGATCCACAGCATCTGCAGTTGTATTTTTGTGTTTTATTTCATCCTCTATATGTTCCAAACATTCATTGATACAGTTTAAAGTTGTACACAGGGCTCATACATCCAAAGATAAATTAGCTTGTTCTTATTCCCACATTAATCCTGTATGTGACAGATGTCATTTTGAGACAGCCTCTCTAACTCATATGTTTTGGTCATATCCATCTCTGGAAAAATATTGGAAAGATATTTTTGATATTATTTCTACAGTATTGAGTATCGACTTACAACCTCGCCCAGTCACTACAATTTTTGGTTTACCAATAATAGAGTCAATTCATTTATCTCCTTCTGCTTGTCAGATGATTACATTTCTTACACTAACGGCTAAAAGGTCTATTTTGTTCAATTGGAAAGAGATTAATCCCCCTACCACAGTTCATTGGTTTTCTCAAACTTTGTTATATCTAAATTTGGAAAAAATTAGAAGTGTCATATATGATCCTTCTATTAAATTTGAAAAGACCTGGAGGCCATTCATTCCATATTTTCATATGATGTAATTTAACCCTGTTCCAAACCTATTTCTTTTTGTTTCTGATTATATAAATGTAGAGAGGATCGGAGTTGATGACACTTATGATTCTTTTTCTTTTCTTAGATATTATAAACAGCCCATGTTTCTTTACTTTTCTTTTTTTTATAGTTAGTGGTTAGCTTGTTAGAGTAGTTTCTTTTCTTAGATTTTTTTGGGGTATAATTTTTTTTTCTCTTTTTCTGTTTTTTTCCCATATTGTTATACCTAGTTTTTTTTGTCCTGTTCATATTATATTTGTAGCATGTATGATTTTGGGAGACTTAATTCTATTGTACCTATGTTTATGATTCCTTCTATTTTAATTTTTAATTTTGTAATCCCAATAATTATGTATCAATTTTTGTTATCTTAATATTTGATATTAATAAAAAGATTGAAAAAGACAATGAAATATCCTCTCAATATTCTAGGTCCTACGGGATAAAGTCCTAACCTATTCAATCGTTCCTTATAACTGAGATCCTCCAGACTGGACAACATCCTTGTAGATTTTCTCTGATCTCATTTACGGTACATATTTCCTGTAGGTTGCTGACCAAAACTGCACACTATACTCCAAATTAGGCCTCACCAATGTCTTATACAACATCAACATGACATCCCAAATCCTGTACTCATTGATTTATGAAGGCCAATGTGTTAAAAGCTTTCTTTACAACCCTATCTATGATGCCACATTCAACAAATTACGGATCTGTATCCCAAGGTTCCCTTTGTTCTACTACACTCCTCAATGCCCTACCACATACTGTGAAAGAACTACTCTGGCTGGCCCTACTGAAGTGCAAAAAGCCAATGTCTCATCCAATTTACTACCTCATATTGAACGCTGAGCGACTGAATCTTCTTGTCCAACCTCCCATGCCGAATCTTGTCAAATGCCTTGCTAAAGTCCATGTAGAGAACTTCCATTGCCTTTCCTTTATCAACTTTCCTGATAAATTCCTTGAAAAACTGTATATGATTGGTTAGACATGATCTAACAAACAGGAAGTCATGCTGGCTATCTTTAATATGTCCATATCTATAAAAATACTTATATATCCAGTTCTTTAGAATATCTTCCAATAACTTTCCCACAACCAATATCAGACTGACTCACCTACAATTTCCAGGTTTATTTTTGGAGCTTTTGTTAAGCAGCAGAACAGCATTGGATACCCTCATCCTCTGGTACCTCTCCAGTTGCTAAGGATGATGTAAATATCTCTGCTATGGTCCTGGCAGTTTCTGCACTGGTCTCCCGAGTGTCCACGGGAACACCTTGTTAGGTGCTGGGAACTTATTCACCCTGATATGCCTAAAGATAGTAAACATCTTTTCCTCTATAATCTGTACAGGGTCTATGAAGTTGATGCTGCTTTGCCTCAATTCTATAGACTCTGTGTCCATCTCCTGAGTAAATACAGATGCAAAAACTGTTTAAGATTCCTCCATTTGTTTTGGCTCCACATTCACCATTCTGATCTTCCAGAGGACCAATTTTGCTGCTTACAATCCTTTTGTTCTTAATATATCTGTAGAATCCCTTCCGATTTCCCCTCACCTTGTCTGCAAGAGCAAATTCATGCCTTCTTTTAGCTCTCCTCATTTATTTACTGAATGTTCTCTTGCATTTCTTATATTGCATAAGAACCCCATTTCTTCATCCCTGCCTATATTTGCCATCCACCTCCTTTTTTCTCTTAGCCAAGTTCTCGATATCTCTTGAAAACCAAGGTTCCCCACATGAATTATCTCTGCCTTTTTTCTCACAGGCATATACAAGCTTAGTTCTCTCAAAATGTCGCTTAGAGATTTCTCTCAAAATGCAGCCTGTTACAGCCGCTCCGACTAGTTTTCTTACTTTTCTAACCTACGTTATTTGTTCTTTTTTCTTTCACGGTAACACGTCAAAGCCGCACCCTCTCTAACATGCTGGTGGAGAGAGTTTTATTCTGGTTTTTAGCGCTGGAAATATTTACATTCGGACACGTCTCATTTGCGGAGCAGCTGCATGGTCGAATTGTATATTCCGGGGACCTGCTGATCGCGCTTAAGCCGGCCGGTTTAGTGAACAGAGCGGCGGATACCCCTGCTGAAATCTGGAGGAAAACACACCGAGGATGCAGAGGGGGATCATAAAGGTGAGGGAGAAGGACCAGGACGAGACAACAGAGACTTATGGAGAAGAGGAGTTATAAGCCGTGTCTCCCCTCTCTCGTTATGGGCAATGTGAGGTTGCTGGGTAGTAAAATGGACGAGTTGACAGCGCTAGCCAGGAGTCAGAGGACTTTTTGGGAGAACAGTGTTATGTGTTTTACTGAAACATGGCTGCACGAGGACATACCGGACCAAAGTGTTTCCATCGAGGGCTTCCAGACCGTTCAGACCAATCGGAATTGCACTGAGAGCAGTAAACGTAAAGGAGAGGGGCTTGTTGTTCTGGTTAACAATAGATGGTTCAATCCTGGTCATATTACGATCAAGGAACGTGTTTGTAGCCCGGATATTGAACTTTTTGCTGTTGGACTCCGACCATATTATTTGCCAAGGGAAATCTCACATGCAATTGTGGTTGTTGTGTACATCTCTCCCTCTGCCAATCCGACGTCGGCATGTAACATCATTCACACTGTCACAGCCAGACTACAAACCCAGCACCCGAGCGTCCTCATTACCATCTCGGGTGACTTCAACCATGTTACCATGGCTAGAACACTGCCCAACTTCACGCAGTATGTCAGCTATACAACCAGAGGGGAGAGGGCCCTGGACTTTATGTATGCTAATGTTAAGGATGCATATAGCTCCTCTCCCCTCCACCACTGGGAAGGTCAGATCACAATCTGGTGCATCTCAAACCCTGCTACATGCCTCTGGTGAAGAGTAAACCCGCAACCTCGAGGTCAGTGAGGAAATGGTCGGGGGAGGCTTATGAGGCACTCCAGGGTTGTTTTGAGGTGACAGACCGGCAGGCCCTCTGTGAGCCACATGGAGAGGACATTGATGGGCTCACAGAGTGCATCTCTGGTTACATCAACTTCTGTGTGGACTGCAATGTTCCGGCAAGAACCGTCCTTTGTTATTCAAATAACAAGCCATGGATAACAAAGGACATTAAGGACATCAAGGACATCCTGAACGCTAAAAAGAGGGTGTTTAGAGATAGAAATAGGGAGGAGCTGAGGACATTATAGAGGGACCCAACAGCTGAGATCAGGGAGGCTAAAGACAGGTATAGGAGGAAGCTTGAGTGGAAACCAGCAGAACAGTATGAGAGAGATCTGGAGTGGGATGAGGACCATCACTGGGTTCCAGCAAGCTAGCAACAGAGGAGCTGAAGGCAGTGTGGACAGGGCCAATGAACTTAACCTGTTCTTCAACAGATTTGACACTGTGGCCCCTGCCCACCCCCCACATGATTCATCTGTTGTCGGTCCCCTAACAACACATACTCCACTCTCTCCTCCTACCTCTCCTCACAGCCCCCCACCCTGCTCTCATGACTACACCCCTCCCACACCTGAAACCGCCACAGTGGGTTTCACAGCTGAACAGGTGAGAAGGCAGCTGAAACGTCTCCACCCAAGCAAGGCTGCAGGCCCGGATGGTGTCAGCCCCAGGGTGCTCAAAGCCTGTGCCTCCCAGCTACGTGGAGTACTTCACCATGTCTTCAACCTGAGCCTGAGTCTCCAGAGGGTTCCTGTGCTGTGGAAGATGTCCTGCCTCGTTCCTGTACCGAAGATGCCGCGCCCCAGTGGCTCCAATGACTACCGACCAGTGGCATTGATCTCCCACATTATGAAGACCCTGGAGAGACTTGTTCTAGAGCAGCTCTGGCCTATGGTTAGGCCACACTTAGATCCCCTCCAGTTCGCCTATCAGCCCCGACTAGGAGTTGAGGATGCCATCGTCTACCTGCTGAACCGTGTCTATGCCCACCTGGACAAGCCGGCGAGAACTGTGAGGGTCGTGTTTTTTGACTTCTCCAGTGCGTTCAACACCATCCGCCCTGCTCTGCTGGGTGAGAAGCTGACAGTGATGCAGGTGGATGCCTCCCTGGTGTCATGGATTATTGATTACCTGACTGACAGACCACAGTACGTGCGCTTCCAACACTGTGTGTCAGACAGAGTGGTCAGCAGCACTGGGGCTCCACAGGGGACTGTCCTGTCTCCCTTTCTCTTCACCATCTACACCTCAGACTTCAACTACAACACAGAGTCTTGCCATCTTCAGAAGTTTTCTGATGACTCTGCCATAGTTGGATGCATCAGCAAGGGAGATGAGGCTGAGTACAGGGCTACGGTGGGAAACTTTGTCACATGGTGTGAGCAGAATCATCTGCAGCTTAATGTGAAAAAGACTAAGGAGCTGGTGGTGGACCTGACGAGGGCTAAGGCACCGATGACCCCTGTTTCCATCCAAGGGGTCAGTGTGGACATGGTGGAGGATTACAAATACCTGGGGATACAAATTGACAATAAACTGGACTGGTCAAAGAACACTGAGGCTGTCTACAAGAAGGGTCAGAACTGTCTCTACTTCCTGAGGAGGCTGAGGTCCTTTAACATCTGCCGGACGATGCTGAGGATTTTCTACGCATCTGTGGTGGCCAGTGCTATCATGTTTGCTGTTGTGTGCTGGGGCAGCAGGCTGAGGGTAGCAGACACCAACAGAATCAACAAACTCATTCGTAAGGCCAGTGATGTTGTAGGGGTGGAACTGGCTCTCTGACAGTGGTGTCTGAAAAGAGGATGCTGTCCAAGTTGCATGCCATCTTGGACAATGACTCCCATCCACTCCATAATGTACTGGTTAGACACAGGAGTACGTTCAGCCAGAGACTCATTCCATCGAGACACAACACTGAGCGTCATGGGAAGTCATTCCTGCCTGTGGCCATCAAACGTTACAACTCCTCCCTCGGAGTGTCAGACACCCTGAGTCAATAGGCTGGTCCTGGACTAATTTGGCATGATTAACTTATTATTATTTATTTATGGTTTTATATTGCTATATTTCTTCACTATTCTTGGTTGGTGCGGCTGTAACGAAACCCAGTTTCCCTCGAGAGCAATAAAGTATGTCTGTCTGTCTAAAGGCCTACCACTTAATAAGTTCACCTTTGCCAGGAAACAAAGTTTTCCAATTGACATTTGCCGGATAATTTCTGTTCAAAATTAGCCTTTCCCCAAATTAAAATCTCAACCTACGGACCAGACCTAGCTTTTTGCATATTTACCTTAATTCTAATGGTATTGTGTAGAGGTGTATGGGGTGTGAGGGTGGGTAGCACCTCTGGTGGTGGACTTGTCAAGCTCCACCCACAGCCTGCTCATCAACCTTTATTCCCCACCTGCCACCCAGGTGGCTCCAAGTAACTGTTTGCATGTGACAGTGGCCACACCGTTTGATAGGTGGGCTCAACCAGTTGAGGTAACCGGGAATCTCCAATCCCGGAGAGGTAGGGATATACCTACCCTTACATTCAAAGCCAGTTCCTGTGGACTGGGTGGATAAGATCAGCTACGAGATCCATCAGCCAAGAAGCCGGTGCTGCAATACTTCCTGGAGAGCAAAGGGCACGACAAGACACAGAAGGCACACGGATATCCACTGCAGCCGAGGAAGTCTCCATTCGTGACAATTTTTCATACCATTGGACCAAGATTTTTGAGGCTGAGAGAGTGGAACTGCCTCAGTGGAACAGTTTTCACTACAAAACTTCTTCCACATAGTTCTAAGACATTGCTGGAAATGATGGATAGCCAACACAATGGCAATTTGGTCATGATGCAAAGTGTTCCCCTGCACAACTTCTGTCACCTGCCCTGTTTCATCCCCTGATAGCAGATACAGTTTCACACACTGTCTCACTGGGACTGCTATGTACTGATTAAGGAAACTTCCCTGAACACATTGGACAAACTTAATCTCATCAAGCCTTCTTACAGTATGGCATTTCCAGTCAATATGTGGAAATTAAAATCACCTATGTTAAAAAGCTAATGTTTCATACAACAGCCTGTGATTCCCTCACTAATTTGTTCCTCCAAATCCCTCGGCCTGTTGGATGATCTGTAATATAACCCCTTTCACATGGTCATGCCTTTCTTACTGCTCACTTCCACCATGTCCCATGTGTCACTACAGGACTAATCTCTGTCACTGTCCCTGTATGTTACTCCAGGACTAATCTCTGTCACTGTCCCCGTGTGTTACTCCAGGATTAATCTCTGTCACTGTCCCTGTGTGTTACTCCAGGACTAATCTCTGTCACTGTCCCTGTGTGTTACTCCAGGACTAATCTCTGTCACTGTCACCATGTGTTACTCTAGGACTAATTTCTGTCACTGTGTCCCCGTGTGTTACTCCAGGACTAATCTCTGTCAGTGTCCCCGTGTGTCACTCCGGGACTAATCTCTGTTACCTTGTCCCTGTGTGTTACTCCAGGACTAATCTCTGTCACTGTGTTCCAGTGTGTTACTCCAGGACTAATCTCTGTCACTGTCACCATGTGTTACTCCAGGACTAATCTCTGTCTCTGTGTCCCTGTGTGTTACTCCAGGACTAATCTCTGTCACTGTGTCCCTGTGGGTTACTCTTTGATTGCTTTTCTCCATGTATTTCTGTGTAACTTCATTTACAGAGTGCAACACTTTCTGAGCCCAAGTTATCGCTGCATCCCATTGGAATCAGGCCCCAGTCTTCTGAGCACTTCAGTTTTCTGAGAAACTAATTTGGGCCCATTTCTCCTTTCCCTTTCCGAGTTTGCTCAGTGTTTTATGAAACTCCAGTCGTGCGTATCAGAGATGCGAAGTAACTGAGAAAACTCACGTCTGTTCCTTTGGGAACTCTTCCTTCCAGGATCATCTGTAACACTCTCTCTTTCTGTTCCATTTTCTTTTTCCAATCCACTCTTTTTATCTGATCACGCACCTCCACAACATTCCATCCAGCAGAATCCCAAAATTTTAGCTTCTGTGCTCTGTAGGACCTGAGCTGTGAATTTTCAAAAAGATAGACATTATTATGGCTTCTTTGATGGTGAGTGAAGTTCTGTGTGTTGTAGGACACACGTCAATCAATGTTCACACAGCAAGATCCCATCAACAGAATAGTGAGCAACAGAGTATCTGCTTTTGCTTTGTTGGATGACAGCACAAAATGCAGATCGAGACACGGAGCACGACCTTCTTTTCCCTCAATGATGGGATATCCCAGGACACAGGGGAATTCCATTTCCCCCACTGTCATGGAACTGTTTACATCTCCGTCAGAGATCAAATGAATCATTGGTGTAAGGACCCTGAGACACTCTGACTGCAGTAAATATATCCAGGATTACTGTGTTTAAATCTCTGGATTCCTCTTTCAATCTGCAAACATCCAGTTCACTGAGGAATCCAGATTAATACGGACAGTCTGGGGTG